>NC_143585.1:30723570-31035356 GCF_048544385.1 Mastigoproctus giganteus | reverse complement strand
CTGATTTGACATGCTTTTCCTAGATATCAACCACCAGGTTTTCCTAGTAATTTTCTCTAAATATTAACCTAGCATTAGATTACAGTACTGTGGCTCCACCTATCGGTGGGATGATTAAACAGATGAAACTTCCGTTTAATTTCTCATGATTGCGTTAACCGAGTTCTCAATTCTCTGTGTTATGTGCTGCACGTGGAAAGTAAATCAGTGTCTTTTAAATGGTTTTTGATTTTTTATTAATTTTTAATCGACATGAAAACTTCTCTCACAGAAAACTGTAGATTCCTTCTGAGATATGCCCACGAACTCAACGTTTTCAGAGTACCGGCAAGTAGTTTATATTCATATACATATTTTTGTATGGAGAGCATTAGTTTCGTTTTCAATTCCTATCAGTCATTTCAGTGAGATTTCTGATTATGGGGTGGGACAACTGGGATGTATAACCCAGTAGTATACTGGGATGTATTTTATTCCTCTAAAAATAATGTTAGTTATTATATTATACGAATTAAAGTGAACCGTAGCCACTGAATAAAGGAAGCAATGATTTAAATAAACAAAAAATGCTGAGCGCCATAACAACAGTTCTAACAAAGATGTAAATCCCTATTTAGAACTAATGGTGCAGGGGGAGGGTCTTTTTTTTAGACACCAACTTGGCGTATAGGAAATTCGAGATCCCCTCCACTCCATAGAATTGAACAGGAGGGGAGGGATTTCTGCAGAACTGATTGGCAGCTTTCCCTTCCCCTGATAAAAAAAAAAATAAATAATAATAATAAAAAATCTTACGACTGATTTGCATACTCAAACGCCGCTGTATCTGGTATAGGAATTGGTGTGAACTACAAAAAGTAATGCTGAATTGCTGTCTGCATGCAAGCAAAAAAAAAAAGTTTCTTAAAAAATCAAATTATATAATGAAAAATAAATTAACATTGCAATAAATACCAGAATAAACAAGGAAGTACTGCACTCACCCAGGAAAGCACAGCATCCTGATATCCTTCATTGAGTACAGTGCAACTGCTGCCAGGAAATGCATAAGGAAACCTCCCATTACATCTGCCCAATGGGCAAATAGAGACACCCACAAAAAAAAAAAAAAATATATATATATATATATATATATATAACACAAAATAAAGTTTAGGAGAACGATGGTGAACCCTTCTTCAGCAGAAGGCATCAGCCCTTGAAAATTCCCAAACACTTGCATATCTTGCTAAACAAAAAAACAACCATGGATGATGACCCCATGATTCTTTTGTTGTTTGGCACGCTATGATAACACTGTAAGTGACAAAGAACATGCCCAAAATATGGTTAATATGATGATTGGAAAAGAACTCATCAAAAAGTTTGAAAAGACAAAATGTAAATTTCCATGTCAAATGAAGCCAATCAGCAGAGCCTATTGTAAATATCAGTATACTAAATAAACTCACTAACTGGAATTAAAATTACAAAGTAAGATGAAAATTAAAATGCCAAATTATAAAATATTTAAACAACTAAACATAAAGCAAACTCAAAAGATGGAAAATTCAATTGACTTAAAATAGAGTAGTGCCCATTTTAACAACATAAAATAGACCATGTTGAAGAACAAAAAAGTATGATGGGGAGGTGGTTCAGAAAAATATACACTGCTGTTCATATAGAGTTCAACCAAAGGTGCAAATCAAGCATCGTGTAATCAAATAATGATTTACAAAATTAAGCACTACTGCACTACATATCAAATTGACACAGATTGCAACATTTTATTTACTTTTAATTGATTTTCAAGAATGCAAAGAAAAGCAATAAAGATAACATTACTTATATTAACAGCAGAAGGAAGAAGTTGAATTACATTGGTCTACCTGCTGTCGATGGTTTAATTGTTGATAATCCTGTTCAGGCTGAATAGGTGTTTTGCATCTACATTCACATATGAGGAATTCTTTTAAGAAGGAGATGGCAGAAGTTTATCAAACTCCAATAGGGAGCCAAGTGATTTTGTGATAACCAGAGGAAAGTGGAAGATAAATTTTTTAAGCCAAACATAAAAAAAGGCACCTGGGGTGGATGGGATCTATCTAATTATATATTAGAGGAATTACATAATTTGTTTAGGGCAATGGCCTCAGGTTACGAATTGGTGAAGCATTACTTATTCGAGGTAGCGCAACATCATGGTATCTCATATTGTGAATATGTAGTATTCACAATATGAGATATATTTAAATGATACCATTTTTGTAACTACTTAGTAGTTACAAAATACTATAAACATGATGCTATTTTACAAACTTATACATTATATTAGGGGAAGGAAGTAAGCAAACACTTAGGCATAATTATGAGAGCATCTTTGGATTCAGAAGAGGTCCCTATGAACTGGAGGTTAGTATTAGTTTTAATATTAGCTTGCAGGGATATCTTGGATAACTGAATACTGTTTTCTATAACACCCATTCCAGCAGATCTACATCCTTCTTAAAGTGAGGCCTCCAGACCTGTATACAGTACTTAAGATGCAGCCTAACCATGGCCTTATACAAAGGATAATCATCTCCTTATCCTTTCTGTATGTCATTGACAAAACCCCATTATCTGTTCTGGCAGCATGTCTGTACTGCTCAGAGAATTTCATATCTAACTGCAGAATAACTCCCAGGTCTTTTTCATTCTCCACTACCTTTTGTGTAGTACCACACAGTTGATAAGTTTCTCTGGTGTTATTGCTACCCATATGCAGTACCTTGCATTTGTCAGTGTTAAAACTTCAACTTCTGTTTCTCAGCATGTTAACCCAATTTTCCTAGACCATGTTGCGGTATCTCACCCTGATGACTGTTGTTAACCACTTTGCCAACCTTTATATCACCATTAAGACTGATATACCTTCTTCAGTATTCAAGATTTATCATTGATAAATCTTGAAAACAACGATGGACCCACCACTGAACCCTGAGGGACTCCACTAATAGCGCCAGTCCATGAAGAGCAGTGCCCACTGATAACCAGTCTGTCTTCTACTTAACATTCTTTTATTTATAGCAGTAACCTGCCCTTAATGCCACATTGTTCCAGTTTGTACAGCAGTGTTTTATGTGCAACAGTACAAAAGCCTTCCTCAAATCCAAGTACAGTATATGATTTCAGAATCCAGGTCCTTGGTCACTGCATCATAATAACTTATCAGATTGGTTAGAGAAGACCACCCCTTGAAAAATCCATACTGTGATTGCAGTATAATTGCATGCTGTCCAAATGGTCCTGCATTACTTCTTTAACCAGTGATTCCATTATTTTCCCTGGAACAGATGTTAAACTAACAGGTCTGTAATTACTCTTGTTGCCTTTTGATTCACTTTATGAATTGGGGATATATTTGCACTTATGCAGTCCATAGGGACCTCTCTGAATCCAAGGATTCTCTCATAATTATGAGTTTGCTTACCTTCTTTACTTCCTTTCTTAGTATAATTAGATAGATTTCATCTATCACAGGTTAAAGCTTATCCTTCTACTACATACTGAGTTCAAAACAAGATTTGCACCTGCCTGCTTCCTTGATAAAAACTGCATCCCCATAAAAATGGCTCTTCTGGTGGTGGCACCTTATAAATGAATATTAATAATATTTATTTGGGAAGTGCTATTATTTTTTAGTAGTGTAATGCCAAGGCAATTATAGATAACTGATTTTGTAGTCAGATTGCAATTATAATGCTGTATAAAATTAGAACAATACATTTTGTAATCACTTATTTATTGTAAAATAACTGAAAATAATAGTTGCAATAATATATATGGATTGTATAGATATGAAATCTCTAAATCTGTTTAAGGAAAGCTTTTTAGATTTTTTGTTTAGAGAATTTTTTTTAAATTTTAATTTTTCTTCTTCCATATGTTAGGAGCTTCAGGCTATATCTTCGCTATTTTCTATGACATATAAGTTCCACGAAAGCACTTCAGATACAGTAAGTATAAGGAAAAAGATATTTCATTTAGGTGTTGCAAACATGTTGAATATTTCATTATTTTTGAAACTTATGACAAATGATCTGAGCTGTTAGAATGATGTATCAGAAAGAACAGGGTAATATTTTAAATTAGTACAGGGAATGAATTTCAGAAAAGCAGTTGCAATATCATATAGATACCACGGTTGCTCAAAAACATTTGTAGAGTCCAGTGCAGTGTTTTCCCCCACCAAAAATTTATTAAGAAAACCTGAAAATGTGTAATTTTAAAAATATTTACACCATTTTACATTTCCAAGCATAAAAACACTTAATCATTTTCAGTTTTTGTATATAAAGACATTTATACAAAGATGTGTCTTTGTATATAAAGATATCCTACTATATATATCTTTACACACCCTATTTTTCTTTATAGACACAGTCTTTTTATATTGCTTTATGTGTCATCTGGACATAAGGATTAGTAGTCTTTGCCAGTAGAAGTTATTGTCATTTTCTTGGAACCAGTTTTTTACTTCAGTAGAAATTTGTCATCTTCTGTAGAGTTTTGTCCATGAATTTTCCAGCTGACTGGAAAATTCATGGGCAAATGAGTTAGTGCAGTCTGTTGCAGTTTTACATTTGCTTCCCTTGTTTGCAAATTGCTGTGTGGTCTTTCATAGTTATGCAAGTGAAGGACATCTTCCATATCTTTTTCTGGTCAGACTTACCAAACAATGGCTCTTCACGGTGGTATAGAAAAGGAATATGCTTTTTCTCCTGAACTTCAAAATGAACTGAAAGCATATCTCAGTAGTCTCATTCATTAATTTTTTTTGAGAGACATTGATACTTTAGTTAATGCAGTCATTTGCTTCTTCTTTTTTTTTTTTTTTTTCGTTGAACTGTTATGATTAATAGGACATTGCATCATCAGTAGAAATAGTAATATGAACTTTTGAACTCTATTATTTACTTTCTGTTGGCAAACATATTCTACTTACGTGTATTTCTTCTTAGAGTGGTTAATTATATAATTATTTTCATAATTATACATATTATTATTTAGACAGTTTGTCACCTGTCATTGCCTTTCTTGGTTTCACTTGTTACACATGCTCAGTTGTTATTATATCATAGTCTGCAACCTGAGTTTATATGTGTACAGAATTTACTGATTTCTTGTTGTTAATGCTGCTAGTTAGGGAACATGCCAGCTATTGAGAGAAACAGAACATTTTAAAAAAATAAAAATAAAACAGAGAAGGTAAACAAGAAAGAAAAGTTGAATTGCTTTTAGCAGTGATTAAAAGTCTAATAATTGCTGTGCATTGAAATTTAAGTTTATGCAAATCTGTATTGAATTTCTGAAAAGGAAAACAAGTTATTTTAAAAATTTTGCTAATGTTTTGAAAGAAAAGGTTATAAAATTTCTGTTTATATTGTAAAGAATGAATTTCTTTATGGTTTTAAATATTGATACTAACATTCTGCTATTTATATTTTGTTTATTGATTGAAAAACCTGATGGAAAATCCAAAGAGCAAAGATTTTTAATTAAATTTACTTTTTACAGAATTGATTTCAGCATCATGCTTCTTTCAGTGAATTTGAAACCTCATCACTTCTAGGTGGTTTCGATAAAATATCATTCACTGCATGAAAAATGAATTGTTTCAACTTTTGCTGTAATGATTCAAAATGGTTAGTTCAAAACACATGAGTTCTTTAGGGAAGTGGATGCCAGACGTCTATCAAACTCTAACAGGGAGCTAAATAATTTTGTAATAATTGAGAGGAAAGTGAAATTGTGGAAGAGAAATTGTTGAAATTAAACATTAGAAAAGCATCTTTGGTGGGTGGGATTTATATAATTATATTAAGGAAGGACAAAAAAGGAAGTAAGCAAACCCTTAATCATAATTATGAAAGTGTCTTTGGATTCAAGGCAGGTCACGACAGACTGGAGATGTGTAAATGTATCCCCAATTCACAAAGGAGGAATGAAAGGGTGACATGAATAATTACAGGCCTGTTAGTGTTTAACTCTGATCTAGGGAAAATAATGGACTCACTGGTTAAAGAAGTAATACAGAACCATTTAGACAAGACTTCAGTTATACTTTAGAAACAACATAGGTTTGTTAAGGGGGAATCTTGTCTGACCAATTTGATTGGATACTATGATTCAGTCACAAAGGATGCAAAAGATAATTTTGATATCGTATACTTCAATTTCATGAAAGCTTTTGACATTGTTGCACATAAAAGAGTGCTTCACAAATTGGAATAGTCTGGCATTAAGGGCAAGTTGCCACTATGGATAAATGGATGTTTGAAGTGGGAGAAGATAGAGTGGTAATCAATGGACATTACTGTTTGTGGACTAATGCTATTAGTGGAATCCCCCAGGGTTCAGCATTGGGCCCATTGTTGTTTTCTATATTTATCAGTGAAATTGATAAATTCATATCGGGCATAATGTCCAAGTTTGCAGATGATATAAAGGATGGCAGGGTGGTAAATTACAGCAATGAGTATGCTACTGCAACAGGATCTAGAAAGGTTAGGCAGATGGGCTGAGAAATGGCAGTTGAAGTTTAACATTGACATATGCAAAGCACTGCATATAGGTAGCAGTAACTCCAGAGTAACATATCAACACGGGTACTACACTCAGGGTAGTGGAAAATGAAAAAGACTTGGAGATAATTGTGCAGTCAGATATGAACTTCTCTGAACATTGCAGACAGGCTGTCAGGACAGCTCATGTGGTTTTGTCAATGATATTTAGAAATTTTGCTAGCAGGGATGAGCAGGTGGTTATTCCATTGTATAAGGCAATGGCCAGGCCACATCTTGAGTACTGCATACAGGTCTGGAGGCTTTATTTTAGGAAGGATGTAGAGCTGCTGGATAAAGTACAAAGAAGGGCAGTAAGATTGGTGAGGGGAACAATGGGGTGTTCTTACCAAGAAAGGTTTCAGTTCGTAAAAATTGCAGTGTCTGGAGACTAGGCACCTGCATGGTGATCTGATTGAGGTGTTTAAGGCTTTGACTGAATCAAGTAAGCTGAATGCTGATGGAATTCTTCCTATTGCTCAGACTATGCACATGAGGGGACATAAATTCAAATTGAGGAAGGATGGTTGCAGAACAGGTGTGCAGAAGTTTTTCTTTAGCGAACAGATGGTTGATTGCTGGAACAAATTTTCATCTGTTGTTGTGGAAATTAATAGCTTAAATAAATTCAAGCAGAACTAGACAAACTATTGGAGGGAATAGATAGGTGAAATGGGAAGTGTTTTTTTTTTTGCTTTATAAGCTTGCTTCCTTGTATCATTTGCTACTATTAATGTTAATGCTAAAAAAGAAGCATAAAATAAGAAGCACAACATTAAAAGTTTTTTTTTTTATCTCTTGTGAAACTTTGTTTGAAGAGAGTGTTTCAAAAATGGATTTTGTCAAGCTTATTTGTCAAACTTAGAATTAAATGCCATTGGCCACCTGGTTATTTTTATTATTTGGAAACTGGTTGCATTATGTATTACATGTTTATTGAATTACTCTAATGAACTCTACACTGAGTGGACAAAAATCAGTGGATACCTACCTAGTAACAGGTAGGCCCACCTTTCGCCCAGATAAGGTCACATGGTGAGGCATTGAGTCTACTAGTTCACAAAAGCGTTCCACAGGTATTTCCATCCATGCTTGCTGCACCACTGTCCAAAATTCTGCCGCATTCCTATGTGGAGGATTCAAAGCTTGAACAGATCTTACCACAGATTCCCAAAGATGCTCCACAGGATTCATGTCCGATGAACGGGGAAGCCATTTGATGGTGGTATAATTTGTGGAATGTTCTTTGAACCATGTTCTAGTCACCATAACTCTGTGGGAAGGCACATTGTCCTGCTGGAAGAGTCCATTGCCCTGTGGGTGCATGATGACCATGAAGGGATGCAAATGGTCTGCAAGGATGGACATGTAACCTAGACTGTTCAGAGATGCATCTAGATGTACCAGAGGTCCTGTGTGCCAGTTGAACACACCACAGACCATTACTGACTGTCCACCTGTCTGAACAGTTCCTTGTTGATATGATGGGTGCATAGCTTTGTATGGTTTCCACCAGATACATACCCTCCCATCTGCTCGAAATAACTGGAAATGGGACTCATCAGACCAGGAGACCTGTCTCCAATCATCCAAGGTTCATTGCCGATGTTCTTGCACCCAGTTCAGGTGTAGAGTCCTCTGTCGTGTTAGCAATGGGATGCTGGTGGGTTGGCGGCTCCGATAACTTATTGTGGCTAATGATTGCCTGATGGTCTTGTTGGAGATGTTTCTGGTACCTCCCTTGTTCAAGTTGACAGTGATTTGTGCCACTGTCACTCTCCGGTTGGCTGAAACAATGTGAGACAGATGTCAATGGCTACATTCATCCACCTTTCTCTGCCCACAGCACTGTCCACAATGAGATGTTATTCCGGAAATGGCATATTCCCAATACACTCTTGATACTGTTGAATGGGGATAGTGCAATTTTTGTACCACCTCCGTGATAGAGTGACGCATGCATTGGGCACCCTCTTTCTAAGTCAGTTAACAGATGATGTTTATCCATACTGACATTGAATTACCGTTTACATGAATGGTGAATGCATGATGCAGTGTACCTATATACTTGCCAAGCAGTGGGTTTGTCTACTACCGAGAGGGGTGACAGTGTTGCATTGCCCAGGAACCATGAATTTTGCCCTTTCAATGTATTTTGGCAAGAGTTCTTCAGCTGTGTATTAGTAACTATTATAGAGAAGAATATATTTGGAAATGTGTTTTTTTAATCTTGCATTTTTTTTATACGAAAACCCAAACATAAAAGGTATTAGAACCTATAGTATTTAGTACTGTTCACAGGTTGAAGGTTGAGAAAACTGAAGGTAGTTGTTGATATTAGACATTACATAATGTCTCACTCTGAATTTTTTAGTATCCATGAATTTAGTGTAGTTAAAAAAACAAGTGTTTTTGACCTCTGATAGTTTAGGAAACTCCGGTTAATTCAAAGAATGGCATAACAATGTTTAGAACAAAAGTTTATTTTTTTCTAAATGTTCTTGTCCACCACATTAGTGAATAAAGGTGCAGTTGGCTGTACTGAAGCTGTTGATATCTTTAATGCTATTCAGTACAGACACATTTCTCCACCTCTTCATTTATTGTATTTTATGGCACTAACTTGTTTTTTTCTTTCAGCTGGAAGTAGTATGCCCTCTGTATGTATGCATTCAGAAATAGTTCAGAGATACTCTCTTCCCAGAACTAAGTCACAAACCCACTGAATCAAATACTGATATACAGTAATAATTTTTGTCCATACTTTCCATTACAATCACAAATTTTATGTTTTGGAAAAGAATCACTTTTCATCCCAGGGAAGCAGTCTTGAATTCTTTTGTTTGGACTTTGAGTGAAGCAACTCTACAGATTGTCAATTGGTTTCTGGGTACCATCCATGTACAAAAGTTAAGAGATAGTGACAAAGTTAGTTGCTAAAGTGAAATTTTTTTTTTCAATTTTTTTTTTTTTTCAGAAAAAAAAATATAGCTTGGAAAGTAGAATATATGGATTACTTATAATACAATTCATTTAGGGAATCCATGTGAGGTTTGTGAAAATTTAGTTTATTCAGGACTAATCTAGTAATACAATCCACTATCAACCACACAATGATAAATTTTTAATGATTAAAATTGTAGAACTGCTGTTCTTTGTGAACTTAGTGTTTTTTTTTTCAAAAATTATATTGTGAAAAAACATTTTGGGTTAGCCTTGTAGTATCCAACCTTTTTTTTTGCCAAGGTGGGGGGACCTAAACAGTTGAAATATGGAGGGTTGCAGGCCATATGTGTTTTCACAATAAGCAGGTTGCAAGCCTCAAGATCAGTCTCTTATCACTAATTATGCATTTTTTTTAAATAAAATTTAATTTTTGTTATCTACATTTGTATTTACAATTTTTTTTTTATGTTTAATAATTAAATTCACCAATTATTACATATTACTAACAGCATTCCTATTATATGGCTATAATAATATTGCTAAATTCTGAGGAAGATACTTAAAACATGAGAAAGCAGTATAGAAAAATTGAAAATGATTAAAAACAGATATTTTCAAGTGAATGTGAAACTCTATTTTATGATACAGGTGACCCGCTTAACACTGATCATTCGTTCCGGAAAAACAGAGCGCTAAGTGAATCCGCGCCAAGCGGACGCCGCTTTCCCATAAGGTAACATATGTATTTGTGAGCTGCGGTCGGTGCCATAGGATATTTCCTAATCAATAATAAACGGTAATGAAAAGATGCACAAATGTCGGTCAAAATATTTAATATTCAAATATTTGCACATATAAAATATTCTGCATTACATATGTATAATTATGTGGTAACTACTTGCGTCTCAAAAGTAAACAAAATTCCAATTAAAATAATGAATTTAATTGATTTAATTTAATGGATGAATTTAATCATGAAAAATGTGTGGATTTTGAGTTGAACTTTGGCCCTCTTCCAAATAAACTAAAAGGGGTATTAGTTTTAAATGGCCCGCAGCGTTACCACCCAACAATAAAGTCAACCGATCCTTCGCCGCTTTGAAACTTGCCATGTTTTTTGTTCTTTCAATATGAAACTTCTTTTAGGCATTCGTTTCCACAAAAGTCCTGATTCATCTGTGTTAAAAACTTGTTGAGAAGTATAACACACAATACCCCTCTTCAATAATTTTAACAAGTTCTTTTTTGAAAGTTTTGGCGCCTTAATCTGCACTAGCGGCTTCCCCCTGGATTTTAAATCTATTCTACCAGTTTTAAATGGTTCCACATTTTTTTTTTAGGCGAGTTTTCTTCAGATCATCGTATTGGCTAATCTCTTTTTCTCTCTCTCTCTTTTTTTAATATTTAACTTAACTGAATTCTGCATTGGAATATTATCTTCAAAAAAATTAGTCTTTCCATTTCATCCACCGTGGGTGTCCCCAGGGCTCTGTCCTGGGGCCCTTGGTGTGGAATATGGTGCTCCAGAGCTGGCTCAGTAACAGTTTTGAAAAAACGAAAATCATAGCGTTTGCCGACGACCTCACCATCGTGGTCGCTGGTCATTCCAGAGCAGCCCTCGAATCCACAGCACAGCGAGTACTGAACCATCTCTCTACCTGGACAACAATCAACAAATTGCAAATCAACCCTGCCAAAACTAAGATGATGGTGTTTAAAAACCGACTCGACTTACGAAGGCCTCCCCAGGTCAAAATCAACGGAACCCAGCTAACCTTCGTAGAACAGACAAAAGTCCTGGGAGTAGTAATAGACAACCATCTGTCTTTCTTCCCCCATCTACAGCATCTGAGTTCCAAGACCAAAAAGTTCTCCGCCGCAATTATACGGATCTCAAGAAGTGAGTGGGGACTATCAAAACGAACCCTTCTTCTTTATTATAAAGCTGTCTTTCTCCCAATAGTAACCTATGCTGCCGGGGTCTGGTTTCACAGAGTTCCCATCATTAAGATGAAAGAAAAGCTAAACTCTATACAAAGAGCTATGTTACTGGCGACCCATCGAATCTGCCGTACAGTCTCTACAGCAGCTCTCCAAGTTATAGCAGGCACCCTCCCTCTCGACCTTTACACAATCTACAAGGGGCTCTGCTATCGAATTAAAAAA
The DNA here is from genome assembly GCF_048544385.1 of Mastigoproctus giganteus. Classification (NCBI taxonomy): domain Eukaryota; kingdom Metazoa; phylum Arthropoda; class Arachnida; order Uropygi; family Thelyphonidae; genus Mastigoproctus; species Mastigoproctus giganteus. Next base: position 31,023,657 of record NC_143585.1, on the reverse strand, counting down.
GGTATTCCGGCAACGATCCTGGATATAGAACTCTCACTAACTACAGATATAAAGCAGGAGAAATCTCGATGTCTCAATAAACTCTTCAATGTATGGCAGACCAGATGGGATTCTTCTACTGTAGGGGTTGTAACTCGGAGTTTTCTTCCGGAGGTAACCTTCGCAACCACTAAAAATAACGCCCGATGGTTCTCCCTCAGCCTTGAATCATCCTTTCTCATTACCGGACACGGTTCTCTAAATGAGAAACTGCATACACTGGGACTCATCGACACTCCCTACTGCTTTTGCGGACAAAGTGAAAGTTGGAAACACTTGCTTCTGGAGTGCGTACATTACAACGATATCAGAAACCGTCTCCAGAATAAGATCCAGGACTTCCCACCAGCAGATCTGCATCAACTGATATGTACCCAAAACAACCTCGAAGCCTTCCAGACCTTTGCAGCTGAGGTATTTGCCTGGAGGAGGACACTGATCGTCAATCGCCGACGTGGAAATGCTGATCATTAACAATTTCATTGCCAACTGAAAGTCACCCCTTCTACTGACTATTTTTTTTTTTTTTTTTTTTTTTCTAACCTCGGTTCTGCATTGTTTCCGGGTCCTGCCCTGGAACTAGGAGCAGCTTTGGCTCACCTTTTCTTCTTTCCCACTCTGTGCAGGATAGATCACCACTCTCCCATTTTTTTTTTCATTTCATTCTCTCTCTGCTGGCACCCGATTTACATCTTTCTCTTCACTGTAGCCAGGGTGTGGGATTAAAATTATTTATTTATTCTTTAATTATTTTTATTTTTTATTTATTTTTATTTTATTATTATTTTTATTTATTCTTTTTTATTTTTCCTCAAACCTGCATTCTGCACTGTTTCCGGGTCCTACCCTGGAACTAGGAGCAGCCTTGGCTCACCTTTTCTTCTTTCTCCCTCTGTGCAGGATAGATAACCACTTTCATTTTTTTTTTTTTTTTTTTTTTTTTTTTCCTCTTACTCTCTCTCTGCTGGCACCCCGACTTACATCTTCCTCTTCACTGTGGGATTAAAATTATTTAATTATTCTGTAATTATTATTATTATTAGTATTTTTTTTTTTTTCATTTACTTAGCTTCATTTTTTTTTTTTTTTTTTACTCGTGCTCTGTTCTGACAACTGGGATGTGGACTATCATTGGTGCCAGACAGCTCTCCCCTTTTTTTTTTTTTTTTTTTTCATCACAGGGAATTTATTTTATTTTTCTTATTTTATTTAATTATTTATTTTATTATTTTTTTAAAATTTATTTATTTATTTATTATTATTTTTTTTTATTTTATTTATTTATTTTTTATTTTTTATTATTATTATTATTATTATTATTTTTTTTTTTTTTTGCACCACGGGAAATACATTTTGTTTCTGTTTTTAGTTTAATTTTTATTTTATTTATTTATTATTATTTTTTTTTCCCTCTCTGGAGTGGGCCCCCAGAGAAATCTGGCCCACCTTTTGGCAACATCAGGTGGTTCAGAGTCTCGTATCGAGACAGTACGTGCTCCATTGGGACTGGCCCACCTTCCCGTGGTGTGGACGAGTACCCAGAATCATCTGTCCAGGTGACTGATGCTTCTGGGTAGCCAAGCGGTCAGAACATAACAACAGAACACACACATAATACACACAAACCGACGTCACACACACATCTGGCCCATTTGTAGTGATACTGTTCTTCACAGAGATACGAGGCGGAGTTGAACTCACGTTCTAGGAGCCGCCCTTTACAAAAACACATGTCCACATGTCCACATGTTTCCATTTCAATCCTAATAGCCGGTCTAGTCCTAGTTGCTTGCAGTGGAACAGCTATCTTTCCCGCTGCTAAAATTAATTCTTTATTTTTTCATAATTGTTCTTACAGTTAAATTTGCGAGTCCTAAATTATGGCACACATCCGCTTGTCGTTGACTGGAATCGATTCGCTTCAAAACGTCTAATTTAATTTTCAAATTCAGTCTTTTTCTTACATTTATAGTCTTCGTACTGCGCCCAGACTTTGTTGCATTTTCATTCCTGTCGGTCATTATTAGCTCTTCGAAAATATAACTGCGTTGGTTGAATTAATTATGATACAATGTTCAAGTAAACTGTCCGTTACACACGATGTCTAATACTGTACTGAGTGATGACTAACTAGACTTCGGATAAACGCATATAACGCAAATATTACAAGCAATATATTTGATCATTTTTTAAAATGTTGATCTCGGAACTACGTAACAAGCTACTGTACTTAAATTAGCGTGAGAGAAAATTTCACTGAGCGTGGGAAACGTTTTAATGCTGTTTTGCTATTCATTTTCAAGCTATCGACTCCATCAAATGAAACGATTTCGTTAAATATGTCAAAAATGTAATCTGTAAAAGAGCGTTATAGTGATCTGTGACAGCGTTATAGTCAGATACGGGTTATAATATAAGAACAGCGTTATAGCGAATCAGCGTAAAGCGAACCGCGTTATAACGGGGGCCTGCTGTATTCTAGTTTTAAACTTGGGGATGCATAACACTTGGAGGACGCTTATGTGACTGTGAGCTTCACAGTATGGAGTAGTCTGCATGCAGCCTGTGGATTGGAAACATTTCTTAAATCATACAGTAGTATGCAAATATCAAAATGTTTATTATGCTTTTTTGATTGGTAAAAAGGAGATAATTATATTGAAGAACTTTTATTACATTAATTTTATTTATTTTTATAAAAAATATTCAAAGGCAAAAAAAAAAATACTTACCACATATAAATTTTTTTTAGCCATTTTTTATTGTAGATGCAGCCGCTGAAGATATTAAGAAATTTATGTCTCGTACTGTGTTAGCAAGGTATGCTCACAATTAAATTCCTTTTTTATATTTGCTTTTATTATGTCTTGTTTTTTTTTTTGTTTTTTTTAATATGACATGTGTATATTATTTCTTAATTAAGTATATTAGTAGTAGTAGTAGTAGTGGCATGTGATGCAAGAAAGCAAATGTATGAGCTTATGCAGCATCAGCCAAAAAAAAAAAAAAAAAAAATCACACCATTCCCTCCAAATGCCTGTCCAGTTCCTCCTTAAATTTATTCAAGATATCAACTTCCACAACGACAGATGGAAGTTTGTTCCAGCAATTAACCACCCGCTGGCTAAAGGCAAATTTCCGCACATCTATTCTACATCTGTCTTTTCTTAATTTGAATTTATGCCCCCTTAGGTTCGTAATCTGAACAAGTGGAAGGATCCCATCAGAATTCAGCGTGCTCAATCCATTCAAGGCCTTATATACCTCAATCAGATCACCGCGCAGGTGCCTAGTCTCCAGCCACTGCAATTTGCAGAACTTAAGCCTCTCTTGGTAAGAGGATCCCTTCATTCCCCTCACCAATCTTGTTGCCCTTCTCTGTACCCGCTCAAGTAAATCTACATCCTTCCTAAAATGAGGTCTCCAGACCTGTACGCAGTACTCAAGGCTTGGCCTGACCATTGCCTTATACAGAGGGATAACCACCTCCTTTTCCCTGCTAGCAAAATTCCTATATATCATTGACAAAACCCCATGACCTGCCCTGGCAGCCTGTCTGCATTGCTCAGAAAACGTGATATCTGACTGCACAATTACTCCCAGGTCTTTTTCATTTTCTACCACCTTAAGTGTAGTACCACACAGTTGGTACGTTTCTCTGGGGTTATTTATACCCATATGCAGTACTTTGCATTTGTCAAGGTTAAACTTCAGTTGCCACTTCTTAGCCCATCTGCCCAAATTATCTAGATCCTGTTGCAGTAGCAGACTGCCATTACTGTCATTAACAACCCTGCCAACCTTTGTATCATCTGCAAACTTCGACATTAAGCCTGATATACCTTCATCAATATCATTGATAAATATACAAAACAACAGTGGACCTAACACCGAACCCTGTGGGACTCCACTAATAACATTAGTCCAAGAAGAGCAGCACCCATTGATTACCACCCTCTGTCTTCTCGCACTTAACCATCCTTTTATCCATTGTAGCAACTTACCCTTAATACCATTCTGCTCCAATTTGTACAATAGTCTTCCATGTGCAACAGTGTCAAAAGCTTTCCTGAAATCCAAATATATGATATCAAAATTATTTTTTGCATCCAGTTCCTTTGTAACCACATCATAATATCCTATCAAATTTGTCAGACAAGACTTTCCCTTAACAAACCCATGCTGTGTCTGAATTATTGCTGCAGTCTTGTCTAGAGACATATTTCTTGAGGATCATCTCAAAGAACAAATCCAAGTCAAAAAGTACTGCAATAGCAAAATTTATGGTTTTATTGTTTTATTGTTAAGAGTTGTTCAACCAGATCTTCTGTATTGAACAAACACATCTAATGATAATAAAATCACTGGTTCTTTATATGGTTAAATTTGACATAAACAAGACAGTAATTATCCATTTGTTTTATATCATTGTCAGTTATCAATATGTTTATCCTTTGAAATTAGGATAAATTACAGGGGCAGTCATTTAATCTAGTTGTAGATATGCGGGATGTTAACGACACTCCCGTGGTAAAACCTTTTCTCCTGCAAATGTCGGGTGGGCATTCATGCTCTCAGTACTATAATGAAAAATTCAACTCTGCATAAAAACTATTGAGCATCAACTGATGAAAGTGCAACCATTCAAAAAAGTCAGTTATCTTTTTTACTTAATGGCCTGGGAAAGTATTTGTTGTTGTTGAAGCTATTTCATAATATAAGTGCTTAGCAGTTTTTGATAATTTTATTTGATTCTCTGTAGGATGTAATGTGTATCATTTCTTTAAGCCTCAGTTATGCTTTTGCTTATATTGGAAAATTGTTAAAACATCATCCTTTAGTCAACTGTATTAAGAAATAAAAAAAAAAAAAAAAAACATGTAGGTTCAGAATTTAGGTTCTGAAAAAAAAAAAACATTTAGGTTTAGAATTTAGAAAAAAATAAATGAAAAACTGCTAATGAATAAATATGATATATTCTTATTTTCTTAAAATGTGTGAATAAATTCTTATATGACCACATTATAAGCTTTAATTTTTTTGGGAGAGAAGAAAGATGTTAGCACCCTGTGCAACTACTTGCATTATAAAAGTGTGTCTATTGCCAGGTAAAAGATGAAACAGCATTTCTCTGATATACTGAATAGCTTTTTTATACAATTAAGTTTTATCTTCATAATTTTTTTCCCCTGCAAGTTTTGTTTATATTAAATGATATTGTTTGTTTAAGAGTAAATTTGAAAAATAAAAAAATTCCTGCCCAAATTTTAAGTACCTTCAACATAGTTATGTAGATGCTTAAGTTGAGAACAACCCAAATGTGAAAATAATGCATAAAAGATTTTTTCATTTAATTGGGACTCTCTTACTTTATGTATATATATATATAAAAAAAAAAAAAAAAAAAATTTAAACATTTTAAGAATTGTATTTCACAGCAAACAATTCCCAGAGCGTCAACGGTGATATTAAAACAAAAATCATATCATCACTGCTATTTGAAAAGCTTTAAATTAACTACCTTCCAATAAATTTTACTGATCAGGTCATTTAAAATAAGAAAAATTAAAAGTCATGTGACATATTGATAGATCATTAGTGTTTGATTGCTTTTAAACTTTTCAGCTAAAAGTAAATCATGCAGTGGAACAAACAGTATGGGTTATGGTGATATTTCAGCAGTGAACGTTTTGTATATTTTAACAATTCTTTTTTTAGAAACTTTTTGACTCGTCTTATGGTTCTTTACCACTACCACATTTAAAAATTTATGTGATCAGCTAATTATCATCTCCATTTTAGCTTTCCTTCTGTTTAGTCCTCTGAAAGTATAGTGAGTTTGCCACTTGTCACTCATTTGGAAAAGTTTGGGTTCAGATCCCACCTGGAACTGGAAAAGTTCTCAATCTTCTAGTGGGCGTGCCAAAAAATAAAAGTCACATAAGCAGGCATTGCTTTCAATGCTCAATATTAAAAAATAAATAAATAAAATAAATAATAGTTTAAAGTGGTACATTTTATTCCAACAGTATATTGGTAATAGCAGTTATCCAATACACTATTAGAATTATTTCCCAATTATTTCACAAAGCTAAGCAAAGCTAAAACCAAAACTTCAAGCACACACTATATGACATCACTTCACAAATCACTTACCACAAGTTCAAGCACATTGCATTTTGTGTAGTGGCGATTTTTTTTTTTCCTGCTGTGCTTCACCAATTAGAAAATAATTAGTGATGTAGATTAAAATTGAAGGTCATACTCAAGGAATACTACAATTTATACCAATGTAATTCTGATAGACATTTTATTTATTATTTTTTTTTAAATTTTTATTGTTTTGTAGGATTAACAAGCATGCCTACTATGTGGGTAAAGGCCTCTTTGATCAGAGTTGCTCATCTCAGCCTGGGAGAATAGATTTTTTGCTCCACAAATATCCTAGTTTGTGCAATGAATCAATTTGTGAACATACATGCACACCTTTGTACCAACATAATACATGATAAATCATATGAACTAGCAGACTATGAAACAATTCCAAAAAAAACACAACCAGATGACAAATAACCTTCTGTTTAAACTCTTTAATTCATTATTTATTTCTCTTTGCAGAATTAAAGTTATCAGTTTATCATTATTTTAAATAAATTTTTAAAAATTATTGACATAGCTTATTCCATTTGAATTATTCCCTTCCCCGCTTGTTTTTTTTTACCTTCCCTAAGGTCAGCTTATAGACTTCTGGCATATGGCAGTACTCATGAAGAAGTATATGCACAGCTTAAAGACTTGCCAAAGGAGTTCCTTGTAAGTATCTATATTATTATTATTTATTTATTATTATTTTTTGTCTTTCTTTAACTGTTATGCATCTTTTAATGCAATTAAAATATAACAGTTTGGGTTATGGCTTATACAAGTTTATTTTAAGGTAGTCATAAATGTAATTACTCCAGATTGCCATCTGCAGTTTTGTACAGATAGTGTTAAGTAGTTTAATAAAGTAAATGTTTTTTTTTTTCTTTTTTTTTTTAAGTTGCTAATTGTATGAAAGTTATATATGTATCAGTTGTAGATTATTTTACTTTGCAGTTATTGTTATTTCAAAATGTGAAAATAAAAATTCTCTTTCACTTTTATTCTCATTCACTTGATAAGCAAGTGGCATGCTTTCTAACAATAGAGGTTGTCCAAAAGGGAATCCTTATACTTTAAAAATTAACATTATTAAAATTATATATTATCAGCTTCCTAATAAACATTGCAGCTACACCCTTCATTGTTTGTAAATTCAGTGACTGAAAAGACATGACAAAGAACTGAGAGTCACAAACTGCAACCTTTCTTTGATATAGTTATTAAAAATTCAAGAAGTGACAAATAATTAACAAGAACACAACATAATTGCAAGACAAAAAGGAATGCCCATTGAACTTAATTTTTAGAAATATTCACAGATTAATTTATGGTATGGAGAAGTCTGAAAGCTCCCAGGTCATTTTCTATCTCCAGAGGGCACTTACAATGAGTGATAAAACTGCTTCAGCAGTTTTAATTAGTTTTGAACTGCCATATGTAATCTGCTCTCAAATTACTTGCATCTCTGTGACATTAGCTATAAAAATACTACAGGAATTCAATGCTGTGGGCATAAAATGCTACATTTGATTGCTGTTTATCTTTATATAAACAGGTTTTTTGAAAAAAAAAACCTTGTTTATATAAAGTTGTACTTTACCAAGTAAAAAATTTCAAACAAATATCTGTTGGCAGCAACTCGATAAATTCCTAATTTTTAGTATGCAGTGGAAGTGTTTTTTTTTTTATAAAATTACTGTTGCAGCTATAAATAAGATATTTTGGCATTATATTATTTATATAATTATTGATTAAGGAAAAAATTCAGAAATGCCTCTGTGCACTTATTTTGATAATCTACCAGATTTCAGTGTGACCACTAATAATGCTGCTAGCATAACTTGTTTTTAGAAAATAATTACATCATCTTTCATCATCTTCATCATCCAAATCTCTTATATCTAGTGGTTGCACATGTCACTATGATAGAACAAACCAATCTTGAATTATCAGCCTTCTGTTTACTATTTTCCTCCATGCTATCCTATTTCCTCTTAGATCTTTGGCTCTAGCTAGAGTAAGTTCTTTTTTTCTAATAAATCCTATTTCTTTTAATACATACTTAACACCACTGATTCTTCTTGGTCTGCCTGTGAGCTTCTTCCACCCTTACTATATGTCCGTATCATCTTATACCTCTGATCGAATACTTTTAAATATCCAGGTTTTTCTCTCATTTCCTTATTTGTAACACAGACTTGCCATTGGTTCCATATGTTAGTTCTATTGTTGTTGTTGTTATTTGATTTTTAGGAGCATTAGCAACTAAGGACATATTGCTCCGGGATATGCAGTGGTCATTTCCTGACCTTTCCGCATCCTCCATATTTGGTGGTGACAGGTTTGAACCCCGGTCTAATCAAGAAGCGTGTGCTACGCGCTGCTGCTCCTTCCCACCTGGCTACTGAGGCGCCATATGTTAGTTCTGTTTATTTATTTTTTTCTTAAACATCAAAAATCAGAATCTTCATTTCTGAAGATTCTGATTTTTGATCAAGTCTTTATTTCTTAAGCATCTTTCTGTTCCATAGATAAAAATAGGCTTAAAATTTATGTTATAAACAGCTAATTTTGTTATTTGGCAAAATTTCTCTTTTGCTCCAAATGATTTTGTGTAAATTGGCTTCCTCTTTCTTTACTTATTTTATGGTTTATTTCCTTGTTTAATCTTACACCCCTTTATTAAAAGCTTCCTAGATACAAAAATTACTAATTTTTTTTTAGTTTTTGGTTATTTAGTCTGTGTAACTAATTTTCATGTAAAATTCTCTCCAGTCTCTGAATGAAAGTCTCCCAGAAAAAATTCAGATTGATAGCTCTGAAAGTAAATTTATGCTAGAAGTATTCTTCACCAAATACGGAGGATGCGGAAAGGTCCTTCAGGGAATGACCACCGCATATCCCGGAGCAATATGGCCTTAGTTGCTAATGCTCCTAAAAAAAAAAAAAAAAAAAAAAAAAAACCAAATAACAAGAAGTATTCTTTTGCCTATAAAAGTATAATTCATTATGAATTTATACCAGGAGGTTATATTGTTAATAAGAGATGCAATCAGAAGAAGAGGCTTGATCTGCAAGCAGTTGAAAAATTGGATATTATTCCATGACAGTATTGCTCTATTCACCACATAACAATCATTTCTGAATACCTTTTCAAACACTGTACCTATCTGCGTTATTCTCTTTGTTTACCTGACCTTGCACCATGCGATTTTTATTTTTTCTCCCTAGTGATTTTCTAGTGAAGCAGAAGTATGGCAAGTACAGCAAATGCAGTTAAGGAATTAAAAAAAAACCCAAAGTTTTATTGTAGTTATATAAACAATACACAAAAATGAGTAATTACTCATAAATATTATATTTGTTTAAATAAAAATTCAGTGCCTCTTTGTATGCAAATTATCAAACAGTTTATATACTGGAAGCAAAACTAAACAGGATATAGAGCCATTAGAATGTTCAACGTTACACATGCTGTTAATTAGTATTAGTAGTGACAAAATGATTCAAAGAAACAAGTTTATGCAGAAAAGCCATAAAAAATTACACGCTTCATTTTCCTTCCCTTCCTAATAATTTGTCCAATCCTTAAATGTATTCAAAGTATCTACTTTCACAACACCAGGCAAATTCCTTGCAAAAGAGAAAATATTGGTGAATGAAAATATCTATAAGCAAACAGAATATATACGGTCTGTGACAGCCAAATCCTCTGCTGCACCTTCACGATGGTGGGACTGTTAGTAATCCTGGATATAACCCCCATGCACAAGTACATGGTGGGTGACCACCCAGGTGTGAACCAATGTAAGTAGGAGTCGAGGTGTGGCGCCCACACCACATGGAGGAACGCCGCCCCTCTATGTTACCAGGCAGTACTAGGTGGAAGATGACTCTCATCAACCGGTGAAATACCACCACTTGCTTATTGGAGGCTTGAAGTGGTGGAACCCATGTTTAGTCTCTAGAGCTAAGTTCCGGTCAACCCTTCCCTATCTCTTCCATCATGCAGTATGATTAATGACTTTTGAGGTTATGGTGAACGTCGTGGCGAGATCCAATATTCCTTACATTTCGAGGGTACAGCTCTAAAACGGTTTTCGCAGGCCGGCCGCTAGTTAGTACACCGGACCGGACCTATTGGTAACTCTCTAGAAGGCTTCTGGATCAGCTAGTGTATAATCTTGCTACCTCTACTCTGCCAGATAGTGACTGGAGGGAGTCCGAGTAGTGTGTATGCGGGGAGCATTGTTGAGGCCACGTTATGTCAAGGATCTGGGTATATTCTTACCACATGTACGCCATATCCAAAAATTTCATTACTTCATACAGCATGTCCCACCCACTTTTTCTTATTATTGAATACACCATGAATTGTCAAACTAATAGAGCAAGCTTATCTGCGAAAAGATCTAAACCTCCCAAGGACTTCCTAATTCATTTCACAAATATACGTGGTCTCAATTCTAATCTCAACAATGTCCATTTCCACTTGCAGTCTGCCAAACCTCATGTACTTTTTCTGACAGAATCTCAGTTATCGGTTGATTCAACTACTGCTCATCTCAGATGCCCAAATTATTCGCTGTATGATTCCTTTCGCCTCAAAGGTGGTACTTGTGCATATGTCCGTTCTGATATTCCCTGTCAGAGACTTGGCAATTTGGAATCTCCTCTCTTTGATCTTCTCTGGCTTAAAATCTCTCTACCTCATTGTGTCAAATTCGTCTGTTGTCTCTACCGTTCTCCCAGCTCGACTAATCACTTGGAGCTCTTTGACTTCCTCTCGTTGCAACTTGACTTTCTCCAGTCCAACTCTCCTAACAGTGAGGTAATTTTCCTTGGTGATTTTAATGTTCACAACCCCAGCTGGCTTCCGTTTTCTAGTCACACCGACCCAGCAGGTCGAGATGCTGAGGCTTTTGCAATTACTAATGACCTAGCACAGATTGTTCATTTACCTACAAGAATACCAGACAATCCTAATCATACAGCCAATACGCTTGATCTTTTTCTCACAAACAACCCTTCTAAGTACACGGTCGAAGTGAGAGCTCCTTAAGGCACTTCAGATCACAACTTGGTGATTGTCTCTTCTCCAATGGAACCTTTATCTCATGGCTATTCCCAACCTCGTGTTGTTTGGCATTACAAGAATGCAAAATGGGATGACCTGCGAGACTTCTTTTCTTCTTTTCCTTGCTCGGATTACTGTTTCAAAAGTTCTGATGTCAACGTTTGCTCAGATCGTGTCAGTGAAATTATTCTTGCAGGAATTTAATCCTTTATCCCACACTCCACTTTAAAATCTCGTCCTTTATCTAAACCTTGGTTTTCCAATAAATGTGCTAAGGGTGTCCAAGAGAAGAATGTTGCATATCGTAATTGGCTTGTTTCTAATTCTTCAGTTTCATTTTCTGCCTACACCAAAGCTCGCAACAATTGTAAAACAGTTATTAATCAGTCCAAACTAGAGTTTGAACAGGCTAACAGGCTAACTTGCTTCTTGCCCTAATGGTAGCCGAGCATTCTGGTCTCTTGCCAAAGCTATTGGCCGCAACTTTTGCCCATCTCTGCTCCCACCTCTGTCCAAACCAGATGGTTCTGTTGTCACTTCAGCCAAGGATAAAGCTGACCTGCTAGCATCCCATTTTTCTTCCAGCTCATGTATTAATGATCTTGGTAAAACACCTCCCACCATTCCCAACACACTCCATTCAATGCCTCCTGTCAAAAGGATATCAGAAGGATTTTGATGAATCTCGATGCTAAGAAAGCTCCAGGTCCTGATGGTATTTCTCCACTTGTTCTCAAAACCTGTGCTCCTGAACTTACTCCTATTCTTTGCCGCCTTTTTTCACTTTCTTATTCTAAAGGTGTTTTTCCTTCTGCTTGGAAATTTGCTCATATCCAGCCAGTTCCTAAAAAGGGTGACAAATCCCTCCCATCCAATTATCGTCCCATTGCAATTACTTCTACTCTTTCTAAAGTAATGGAGAAATCAATTAACCGCCAACTCTTAAACTACCTAGAAACCTTCCGTCTGATCAACGATTACCAGTATGGATTCCGTCAGTGTCGATCCACTGGTGATATTCTGGCTTATGTTACCCATTTATGGACTAATTCAATGGAAAGGTTCGGTGAAACACAAGTAGTTGCTCTTGACGTTTCAAAGGCTTTTGATCGTGTTTGGCATAAAGGTCTTCTAAACAAGCTTCCATCTTATGGTTTGCCAACTGTTTTTAGTAATTGGTTATCCAGTTTTCTCTCTGATTGCTCACTGAGGGTGATGGTTGGTGGCTCTCTGTCTTCTAACTTCTCCACTAATGCCGGTGTCTCCCAAGGTTCAGTTCTTTCCCCCACTCTTTTCCTCTTGTATATCAATGACCTTCTTCCATTGACTGGAAATCCTATCCATAGTTTTGCCAATGATAGCACATTGCATTCAACTTTCCATTTTGAGAAACCTTGTCCTGCTCAATCAGCTTCAACTTCTCGAAAATCTGCTACCAATTCCTTAAATGCCGATCTTCAGGTAATTCTCCAGTGGGGCAAACAACTTAGTTGATTTCGACCCTTCTAAAACTCAGTCTTGTCTTATATCTTGCAAAAAGGATTCTTCTGCTCCTATGCTTATCTTTAGTGACACTCCAATTTCTAGGCAAAAGGATATATCTCTTTTGGGGATTATCCTGACTTCTAATCTCTCTTGGCACAAGCACATTACAAATATTGCTTCCTCTGCATCTAAAAAACTTGGTTTTCTCTTTCGCTCTCAGCGTTACTTTTCTTCCAAACAGCTGCTCACTCTGTATAAATCGCAAATCCGCCCTTCCATGGAATATTGTTCCCACATCTGGGGTGGTGCCCCCGAAACCTCTCTCAGGCTTCTTGATTCCATTCAGAAGAGGGCAGTTAGGTTAATTAATGATTCATCTCTAACAGAGTCTCTCTACTCGCTGTCTCATAGACGCACTGTTTCTGCTGTATGCCTCTTCTACAGATACTTCCATGGGCACTGTTCTTCTGAATTAGCTTCTATAATTCCCGCTCTCTCTTTCAAAACAGTCCGAACACGTGCCGCCACCAGCCAACATTCATTTACTGTCCAACTTCAAACCCACAGAACCAACTTTTCATCTTCCTCATTTATTCATTCAACTGCCGTTTTTCTGGAACAACCTTCCTTCATACGTATTTCCTGAAAATTACAATCTACAGAAGTTCAAGTCCAATGTCAACAAATATCTTCTTTCGTCTTCTCAATCTCCAACCCAAGCACGGTACTAAGTACTATAGGTTCTAATACCTCTCGTGTTTGGGGTTCACATAAAAAAAAAAAAAAAAAAATTACTAACTCTTCCAGTAAGTGTAGAAATGCTGAACAGAGAAACACTGCTATGGATTACATATCATGTAATCCATACCATCTCTAGCATACGTGATATGAAGGAACATTCATTCATATCATGTATTCTAGAGATGCATATACATGTATCTCTATGCATCTATATATAGGTACACTCCATGGAAGTGTACCTATATATAGATATAGGTACACTTCCATGAAAATTGGCCCATGAACATATATTGTACAGACATAAGACAAAGTGGTGCAATATGGCCTAAGTTGTTGATGCACCTAAAACCCAACAACACCAGTGGTATGACTTGTAAAAAGTATGCAAAACTAACTGCAGTACATGTGATTGCATGTGGTCGACTCATCCACATATGCACAGTTTGCTGTAATATAGTTGTTTACACAAATTATTGTTTAAGATAAGTAATGATATATAGATAATACAAACTGTACAAAGAGTTTTTAATCTGCTGTAGGCTTTCCAAGGTTTTGATAAGCATGTCGTACTACTAACGATGTAGCAGTTATGTGAAGGTGGTAGTAGTATTGGCATGTGATGCAAAAAAGCAAGCTTATGCAGCATCAGCCAAAAAAAAAAAAAAAAAATTACAAAACAACTCCCTCTAAATGTTTGTACAGTTCCTACTTAAATTTATTTAACCTATCAACTTCCACAACGACAGATGGAAGTTTGTTCCAGAAATTAACCACCCACTGGCTAAAGGCAAATTTCCGCACATCTATTCTACATCTCTCTTTCCTCAATTTCAATTTATGCCCCCTTAGGTTCGTAATCTGAACAAGTGGAGGAATCCCATCAGAATTCAGCGTGCTCAACCCATTCAAGGCCTTATACACCTCAATCAGATCACCGTGCAGGTGCCTAGTCTCCAGCCACTGCAATTTGCAGAACTTAAGCCTCTCTTGGTAAGAGGATCCCTTCATTCCCCTCACCAATCTTGTTGCCCTTCTCTGTACACACTCAAGCAAATCTACATCCTTCCTAAAATGAGGCCTCCAGACCTGTACGCAGTACTCAAGGCATGGCCTGCCCATTGCCTTATACAGAGGGACAATCACCTCCTTTTCCCTGCTAGCAAAATTCCTGTATATCATTGACAAAACCCCATGACCTGCACTGGCAGCCTGTCTGCATTGCTCAGAAAACTTGATATCTGACTGCACAGTTACTTCCAGGTCTTTTTCATTTTTTACCACCTTAAGTGTAGTACCACACAGTTGGTACATTTCTCTGGGATTACTTCTACCCATATGCAGTACTTTGCATTTGTCAATGTTAAATTCAGTTGCCACTTCTCAGCCCATCTACCCAAATTTTCTAGATCCTGTTGCAGTAACACACTGCCATTACTGTCATTAACAACCCTGCCAACCTTTGTATCATCTGCAAACTTTGACACTATGCCTGATATACCTTCATCAGTATCATTGATAAATATACAAAACAACAGTGGACCCAACACAGAACCTTGTGGGACTCCACTAATAACATTAGTCCACGAAACGCAGCACCCAGTGATACCACCCTGTGTCTTCTCCCACTCAACTATCCTTTTATCCATTGTAGCAACTTACCCTTAATACCATTCTGCTCCAATTTGTACGGTAGTCTTCCATGCCAAACAGTGTCAAAAGCTTTCCTGAAATCCAAGTACAGTATACTCTCGATTTTCTGGGATAGATGGTAAAAAAAAATTCCCGGTTAATCCAAAAATACATCACGTCCCCGACATACGTAAGAGATACGTTACAGGACTTCTTATGTAAATCAAGAATGACTAATATAATATTGCTACTATATCCCTGATATGCCAAAATTACAAAAACCACATAATACCTCAGAAGAATGAAGAAAAATAGTTACATATTTTTAATTAGTTCAATTAAATTATCTGGGGACAGCGGTGAAGTAGCCGGAGTGGCACATCATCATTCTTCTCTTTCTTGGTGATTCGTTTCTACTTCCATGCACCATATGGCTAATTATAATAATAATAAGAAAAGAAAACATAAAAGGAAGAATAAACGTATGTTACTGTACTGCAAAAACTGATATGTTAGGAAATTCTTAGCCCATTGGTTATTATAGTTGACTTCATTGGTGCCGATCCCTTCACCGCTTCTCGTATTCTGTCTAACGTAATATAAGTCTTGGACTTACTGTATCGAAAAATGTTCAGCAACCTACGTAAAAAGTATGGCTATAGATAAAAAAAAAAAAACTTACCACGCACTACTCGCATGTCCAATACGATGCTTCCCTTTATTTTTTACAGTGTCGTGTATGGTTTGGTTACCAACATTATAATAGTCATTAGAGATTTAACGGTGCACCATTTTCAAATATTTGAATAATTTCAAGTTTTTGTTTTATTGAATGCACAGCTCTTGCGTTTGCCCATAATTTTTGCGATTTCTAAACAAAAAAAAACAAAAAAACCTGACATAAATAATGAAACAAAATTTGTCCTTTTGTGGTGCGACGAAACACAACAATCGACGCGACGCACTAAAACAAACTAAACATTTGCATTATGACGCGACTTACTAAACAAACTAAACTAAAGATAATAGGTACACTAATCTCCCAATGATGACTTATAACAGCGTTTCTTGTCCCTTATTTATGACTTGCAAAACATCTGTTTATACCTATTCTAGTTATTACTTGAATTTATCATTTCTGGTTGTTTTTTTTTTAATTTTTAATTTGGAGTCTTGAAGTGTCCCGGTTAATCCGATCCCAGTAAATCAAAAGTCTGCTTATATAATATCAAAATTATTTTTTTGCATCCAGTTCCTTTGTAACCACATCATAATATCCAATCAGATTTGTCAGACAAGACTTTCCCTTAACAAACCCATTCTGTGTCTGAATTATTGCTGCAGTCTTGTCTAGATGATCCTGCAATGCATCTTTAACGTTATTTTCTGGGTAAAATAATGACTCCATTATTTTACCTGGAACAGAAGTTAAACTAATTGGTCTGTAATTACTCGTGTCACCCTTCGATCCCCCCTTTGTGAATTGGGGATATATTTTCACATCTCCAGTCCATGGGGACTCCCCTGAGTCCAATGATGCTCTCATAATTATGGCTAAGGGTTTGTTTACTTCCTTTGCTGCCTCCTTTAATATAACTGGATAGATTCCATCCACCCCAGGTGCCTTTCTTATGTTTAACTTCAACAATTTCTCCTCCACTTTGCTCTCAGTTATTACAAAATCATTAAGCACCCTGCTACAATTTGATAACCTTCTGGCATTTTCAAACCTTAATAACTCTTCATGTGTGAATGTAGATGCAAAATACTCATTCAGTTTGTTTGCTATCTGAGCAGGATCATCAACAGTCGAACCATCCATATCAAGGTGAATGACTTAATGTGAGAAAATCCCTGTGTGGCACCTAAAGAGATGTAAAAGTGATCAATGCTGTTGATAGCATGTCCAGCATAATGACTGTTCACTTGCATTATTAGGAGGCATGTGCAAACATGGAACCCAAGTGCCTAACAGATGACCAGAATAATGTATTGAAAATAGTATAATTATTTCAGATTCTTTAAGTGCACTTCAAGCCCTGAAAAACACAAAGAATATCACCCACCCAGTCTTAAAGGGTTTCGAGCCCGTGACCACCAAATACGGAGGATGCAAAAAGGTCAGGAAATGACCACCACACCCTGAGCAATATGGCCTTAGTTGCTAATGCTCCTAAAAACAAATAAACAAACAAACCAGTCTTAAAGGAAATAACCCACTCTGCATACTTTATCTGAACTTGGAAAAAGCATACACCTCTGCTGGGTCCCTGAACATTGGGAATTTCAGGAAATGAATTAGCTGACAATGCTGCAAAATCAGCCATCTTACCACACAATGACAATTGGAAAGTCCCATATCAAGACTATAAATCAATAATCCAGGGAAAATGCACGTACCAGTGGCAATTATCATGGAAAAATCAAAATAACAATAAGCTTTGGAGTATCAAGCCAAATCTTGAGTGATGGCTTTCAAGCTTCAGCTGAATTCGACAACAGGAGATAATATTGGCATGCCTACAAATATCACTCATAGTTATCTATTAAGAGGGGAGATCACTCCCCGGAGTGTCATCACTGCAACACAGTGCTTCAGTAAAACATATCCTTGTTGAATGCCTAAAATATGCAAGAGAACAACAGGATATCTTCACTCCAGCCACAACAGAAGACCCCCCTTACATTTACTTCACTTTTAGGCAATAAAACAAATGTCTCAAACATTTTTACATTTCTCAAAATTATTAATGTATACTACCTCCTTTAACTAGTTAAAAACTAACTTTCTGGTACTATTTTTTGCAATTATCTCTATCTGACAGGAAATAGCATAAATACTTACCATATGTATGGCGCACAATGGCCATAGTTGCCGATGCACCTAATAAATCTCTAAACCAACAACAACAACAGAAGAATGTGCATGCAGATCTCTTTCACTCATAATATCTTATTCATTACATCTGGATGTAGGGTTTTGGTTGACTGCCTGCAAGAGAGTGTTGTCAGAGATGAATCATTATAGTGCTACTGTTACAATTTAGAGAATAAAGATGAGTTTGCAGTGAAAAAATTAGAACTCTTGCTACTAAGGTGGTCTCGTGTCCAGTACCTGTATGGTATTGCCTTCATTTTTATTTGATCACCAAGAACTGTGCTCATAGAGTTTTTACTATATAGCACCCATGTTAAATGCTGAGCACTATGAAAAATTACAAATTTCAACAAGCAATAATGGTCAAGCATGTAGGCATTTTAAGTGTTGATACTGCATTGTTACTGTACAATGCTAGCACTGTCTTTTATCTCCCCTTTCCTTTCTGCAAGAAAAGGAGGTTTTCATTAGGAGTAATCAAATGTCATATAGTACAGATGTGGGATTTTTTCTGTGGGATTACCACATCTTCAGTAACTTGTATTAGAATTTTCAGAAATACAAAATACTTAGTTATAGTCTGTCCATGTTTCTGTTTTATATGTGTAGAAATAGTTTTAAGATGCCATAAAAATTAAGTATTGCCTATAGATGATATGTAACATTTATTTACAATGCAGTGCAAACAATACTAGCTGTTGAACACCAGCTTAGAGGAAATTTTTTCTCTAATGGAATTAAGTGACTTAATTTTATTTATTTTTTATTTTTTTATTTTAGATTCCATATAAACAGAGTCACACATTTAGAATTCAGGTGGAGGGCTTTGGAAAGAAGATATGCAGAGAATCAAAGATTGAGAGGATTGAGGCAAGTATTATCAAATATTGAACAATATGATCCTAGACAAAAACATTGCAAAATTTCATTTTTGCAATAATGCATATGCAGAATTAGCAAATAGTGTCACTGTTCCAAAACTTGTATGCTTTTGTTTTATTGTCAGCAATAAAACTAAATGATTATTCACTGATTTATGATGCAGAAGATAACCAATAATGAAAAAGTATCCAGAATGGACTGGATATAATGTGATTAATAATTTTTACAATTGCTTTGTATTTTTATTTTTGTGTTAACATTATATTAATGTATTCTCAACAACAAAATCATATAACAACTCAATTAATTGATTGGGTAAAGTAACCATTAGAAAAGCAGTTTGCTAATTGAGGTAGGGAACAAGTAAGTTGCATACAAACAAATTGCCTGTTTGTATGTAGTAGGCTGGATTTTCTAGTGAATAGAATCCCCTAGATCTCACATTTATTTTGAGTTGGCAAATCAATTAATTTAATGAAATTTTCTTTTAACTAACGATTTTTCGTGTCCTATTAAGTTTGTCAAAAAAGTTCTATTGTACTCATAAAAATTGTAGCTGTTTATTCAGGTGCATTATAGCCTTAGTTGCTAATGCGCCAATAAAACTCAACAACCAACCAACCTGTTTATTCAGCCTATGAACCTTTAAACATATCTTTCATTAGTTAAGTACATAATTTGCTATCAAGGAGAGTTAAAATATGTATTTTAAAGTGTAAAGTCTAAGAATAAAAAATGCACGATAATTTGTATCCTCATTAAATTTCAACATATTTAACAATTTTACCTATGTATTAAATTTTGTGGATAAGGAATTTCAGATGAGTTTTCACTATATATTTTCAGGAACTGCTAAATATATTTCATATAGAAGGGACTGTTCAGTTGAATGATCCAGACCACAGTTTTCATCTTATAGAATATTATGGAACTAAACCGAGTATGGTACCTGAAAAACCATTCCAAGTTTTCTTTGGATGTTGGGTAAAAAAAAAATACAATAAATTAAATATGTATTTTTGAATTGAAACATTTTTATCTTGTTTATATAGGTATTTAGTAACTGTTTAGCTTTAACTGACCAGATACTTAACTTAACAGTTTTCTACACCAGTGGTTCTCATTCATATGGACCATGACCTAATTTAAAGTGGGCCCAAAAAATTGTATCCTAACAATATAAATAACTGTGCTGAACAAAAATTGAGAAAATAATTCTGCTTATTGATATTTCTAAATATTTTTCATGGTTAAAATGAATATTTTGTATTTTTGAAATAGTAATAAGGTAGGAGACTAATGTATGATTATTTGATTGCATATTTAATTACTGGCTGTATGCCTCAGCAAAAGCTATTATCTTCTAAATCTTCACACTTTTGTGATATATTACCAGCTAGAGCAGTATTTTATGACCTTTTTGATTAATGGAACACTTTATAAATATTTATATGGGTAAGAAATTGATGGAATAACATATATGCTATCTTCCAACATGGATTAGGACATAAGTAAAAAAAAAATGTTCAGTAATACTATGCTTATTTGTATCATTGAATGTATTTATGATACATATACAAAACCTTTCATGCACAGAGCATGAAAGGAAGTAAAAGTAAAAGAACTAAGGAAGTAAAACTGACTGAAATACCCATTCTGGGGTATTTCCACTTCATGTTGTGAAAACAAGTATATACACATTACAAGAACTTGTTTTTACTTATATACCATTTTTTCCCCCATCTTAAACTGTATCAAAATGATAAATAAGTTCTAATTTTTGATAGAATGTTTCTTGGAATACCAGTCAGAAAACTGAGTAGAATGATAACATTTACTATCAGATTCATATAGGTATCTTTTAATGTGTATTGATTATAGACCAGACTAAAGAAAGTATAATAATGTCATTATAGTTCTTCGAATAGGACTCTGGGGTTGGAAATTGTCAAGTTCATAACTGCAATGATACTACACCAACTGTTATAAACTTTTATTAAAATAAAATAGTATAATGATATATTATCTGGATAATATACAATATCATTATAGTATAATGAGAACTAGATAATATAGTATATTATCCGGTTCTTGTTATACTATTTTATTTTAATAAAAGTTTATAACAGTTGGTGTAGTATCATTGCAGTTATTATGAACTATGTCATTATAGTTATTGAAAATGAAAATATTTATGGAAGAAACAGAAATTGGAAGAAAATAGCTTTTTTAATGAAAATTAGAGTTCCTCCATTTAATACAAAAAGTTCACATGCAGTAATTGACACGCAGTCATTAAAAATCTAAAGAAAAATCAAGAAAAAAAAGAATTTTATTTATTCAAACAATGATAGACATTTACTTAAAAAAATGTTAGATAATCAAATATGACTTCATAGTCTGTATCAGTTTATCTGTGATTAACCACTGTCCTGCAGTGGTTGATCACAAACTGCAAAGTTAATACACAACAACAAATGAATCATCTTAAATTTACAGCTGATTTCAAACTTAAACAAGAATTTACTAGTGCAGGCAAGCTTTCAGAGTAAATTAAAAATCACCTACACTGGTGTACAAAACTTAAGGACCAACACTATTTCTAAAGGTTACAACCACAAAATAAAACTAAATAGCCTGTGGCGATTTGCATAACTGTGGCCGTTCAATAGAAAGCTGGTGCACATGCAAAAATTTGAATCGTGATGAGAGGGCTCACATAAACAGATAAAAGCAGCAGTTCAGCAGTTATGTGCAAATTATCGTATGGTGAGCCCAATTGTTACAGACGTTCAGTTGGTTTTATACAGTGTTACAGACAACGAAATGGCCAGTAGACAACACTGGATGACTTTACCTGGGGTCGAATAATTGGGAAACTCGAGGAAGGTCGAAGTGCGAGGAGTGTGGCTGCATAGTTCGGTATTGCCCATAGCATTGTCTCACGTGCGTGGTCGGCCTTCAGAATGACAGGTACAGCTGCTGGAAGGACCAGTGATGGTCATCCACAAAAAACAACGCCCAACGATGACCGCTGTATACTCCTACAGGCCAAGAGGGACTGACACCAGACAGCAGGATTCATTTGCAAGCCAGCTGCACAGGACGCAGGATATCACAGTTTACTGTGGCCAGGCGACTCCACAAGGTGGACTGTTTGCCCGACGGCCAGTACGCTGTGTCTCTTTAACACCTGCCCATCGGAGACACCGTTTACAGTGGTGCATCGAACACAAGGACTGGACAGCAGTGCAATGGGGTAAGGTACTCTTTACTGATGAGCGTAGGTTCAGTCTCAGCAGCGATTCTGGATGTCAGCTAATCTGGTGAGAGGTTGGCGCACAGTATCACCCTGCAAACATCACTGAAAGGGATCGATATGGTGGTCGAGGTGTTCTCGTCTGGGCAAGCATTATCTTGGATGGACATACACAACTCCAGATACTGGAAGGCGGTACTGTAACCGGTGCACGCTACTGTTCTGAGGTAATCCTTCCCCATGTGCATCTGTTCTGAGGTGCCATTGGCCCCGAGTTCGTGTTTATGGATGATAACGCCACACCCCATTGCACTGCAGCTGTTGATATGCTTTTGGAAAGTGAGGACATTGTTCATATGGATTGGCCTGCCCGTTCCACCAATCTAAATCCCATTGAACACATATGGGATGCTCTGGGGAGACACCTAGTGGCATGTCCACTCCCACCAGAAAATGTTCACCAGCTGAAGATGGTGCTGACAGAGGAATGGACGATGTTACTGCAAGATCAACAACATTGTTCTAAATATGGACAAGGGGTGCAAAGCCTGCATCAACATTAGGGGTGGCCATATCTCCTACTGAGGACCACCTCTTCCCTTTGTTCCATCTTTGGCAGTGATGCATCTGTATCATGGCAGCCAGTGGTGTGTTGCCATTTTTTAATAAAGTCCCTCTGTACTGTTTTGTTTCCGTTGTTGTGTCGGTGTTGTTTCCTTCATCATTTCTGTACCTCACGAGGTTCCTTTGGTATGCTTTCCCCATATCCAGGCCTCCTATGAGAAGCTACAGGTGAAAACCTGACTGGTCCTTAAGTTTTGCACACTAGTGTATTATTAGAATGGGCACGATTACAAGGATAATATGAGAAGGGGTGAACTGAGTAATTGCCATTTAAGAGCTTCCCTTCTAGCATCACTTAGGGATGCCCCTTGTGCAGGGAATCATTCATGTTTTTAGTGTTAAACTGCCTATGTAAACTAGCTAAATCCATCTTGAATTCATTGAATAAATAGTGAGCACAAATTATAAGGGAGAAAGTAACAGTTTTATTTCCTCCTAATTTTTATTTAGTGTTTATTAATTCAGTATAAATTTAAAGTGGATTTAGCCAATTTGTGCCTTTAGGCAGCATCTCATCTGTTCCCACTTGCAAATATCCTATCTTCATGCCTTACTGTTGTATTAGGAAAGTCATTTAATTTGAAGAAAGAAACAAAACTGTTACTTCTGTTCCTATATTTATATGAAACTGCATACTCCTAGTAAAATATAAAAAAAATAATAATAAAAACTAAATCTAGAAGCCATTTGGGATGTGCACCTTCCAATATAGACTTATGAACTACTTAAGTCACAAATATTATATTATGACTATGACTTCATGTTGTGTATAAATAACATTCACATTAAAATAAATTAAACCAGAGGTTTTCTGCACATATTGATATTTTTCTGTACCTTTTTCAGTGGTAAAGAATTTTGAAGGAAATTAAAATGTTAGGGAAATGGCAGTTACAAAATACTGTCAACTTTCAGGGTCAGTTACCCCCCCCCCCCACATTCAACAGAGTTTCTCAAAATTTTAATATGGAAATTATGACAAAATGTTACGTTTGGAAAGCACTGTGAATTAATTCAGAGTGAACAGATTAGTTTTCAAGTGAAAGTGAGAGCAAAATAATAATAATAAAAAAATAAAAGTTAAAAACCCCACTTGACCAACAGTGAGTTGCTTTGAACAAAAACTGGATACAAAAGACAACTTCTGGTGGAAGCAAGCCAAAACTAAAACCAGCCATTGCATGTGCTCATTATGTATGATTGTCTTTTCAGTTATTTTTAGTTTGCTTTTCTGCTTTGTGAAAGATTTACTCTAAATATATGGGAAAAGTGCATATTCTAGTTCTTTTAGTTGAGATTGGTTTCCAGTTTGTAAAAAAAACAATGAAATTCAGAACTGTGGAATGTGAAAAGTAATGTGCACAATTTTCAGATTATTTCAGTGCCCACATTCAATTATAACTATGTGGTCAAATGTGAGGATATAGTAGTATATATGTGTTGACTGCAGGTAAAGCTCACTTGACTGCTAAATATGGCCATGTTCTTTTATTCTCAATTGTGTAAACTCCTCTGATCTATGTGGCCATTTAAGGACTATCCATCATCTGACAAGAGACCAGTAAGGGTCAAAACAATTGTCATGGCAGTGCTCTGTTGTGACAACTGTTTCTTAATAATGTAAATGCTGAGTTTTAGATGAGTTGTGGATACACTTTTTCTGGCAGTTCTTGTAGTTTAAGTCAACTTGTGGATGACAGCATGCATCTTTTATATGTGAATTTATATTAGCCACATGATGACTGAATACTGCCCTCTATGAGTGTAATTTTAACATAAAGCAAATCATAACATAAATGCTGTTCATGATTACAGTGAGGGAAAGTGTGGATATTGTGTATTTTTAGAACTGATGAGCTGCCTACTCAGGCCTGTTTTCATGGCTGTTGCATTTTTATTATGAAATCATGTACTGCATAATATTCAGTAATTAAAGATACCACTTGTAATACAATTCTGCCCTATTGCAAATATCCTTAAAATGATTTTCATACAAATGTATTTGTTTAAGTAGCCATCCATAAGTTTTAGTTCAAAATAGCATTGATTTATATACATTCTCTGTGAAGTATCCATCTTAGATTATTTAAATTTTTCATTCCCTGAGAGTAGTATGAATGAATTTTTTTATTTTATTTTTACATTTTGCAATTCTAGATACCAACATACCAAGATAGTAACACTCTTGTCTTGGATACTCTGTCTCTGGATCTCACCCCACTGATTCAACTTTCAACTGACTTGTACAAATAATATAAAGAAATAAATTGAAATAATACTTCTTTCTTCCACCTGAATGTCACAGTATTGCTATATAACAAGCAAACACAAAAGTAAAGCACTTTTGTATGCTTTTTTATGTGAATAGGCAGGACAAAGCTATGCATTAGCATTAGTGGAGGCATATGATGCAAGAAAGCAAGCTTATACAGCATCAGCAAAAAAAAAAAAAAACTTCCCTTTTGACCCCATCCATTAGCTCCAAAAGTTTGTTAATCAAGTTCTTCCTTGAATTTATTTAAACTATCAACTTCCACAATGACAGATGAGAGTTTGTTCCAGCAATCAGCCACCTGCTGGCTAAAGACAAATTTCCGCACATCTATTCTACAGCTGTCTTTCCTCAATTTGAATTTGTCCCCTCAGATGATTAATCTGGGCAAGAAGAAGAATCCCATCAACATTAAGTTTGCCTCAAACCATTCAAGATCTTACACATCTCAATCTGAATAGTGTTATTCAGCAATGATTCCTGAGCTGGAAACTCTTTAGAACGCTTCTGAAGCAATTTTGCCCAGGTTAAAGGGAAATTTGCTTTAGTTTGCCTGGACTATCTCTCATCTTTGTGAGTTAAGTTACAACTGTGTTTTTAGGAATTATAGTGATGTTGTGCCTGTCCTCCCATCATTGAGGTGACAATAATTATTGAAATGGCATTTTAAGGATGGTACCACATCACACGTAAGTTGGACTTGACCTTAGCTGTCATTTGGTCATAAAAAAAGTAAAGCCAACCAGTTATATTTCTCCTTGGAGAAGTTAAGTTCTGCTTATTTGCAAATAAGCAGAGCTTCTCTAGTGTAAATGAGACAGCACATTAAAAGCCTCAGAGTTTGACAGATGAGCTCAATCTTATCTTTTTCAGACAGCGTTTAGCTTTATCTAGTCGTTATGAAATGTGTACATTAGTGCTGCCACAATGATCATATTATCTTTCTTTGACAGATGAAGCTTAATGCTGTAAATTAAAAAAAATTCAGTTAATGAAATTAGAAGGCAAGTTATCACACTTAAATAAGAACAGTAAGTGCATAGCAGTGTAGCAGCTCACTGATTGATAGTTTCATAAGAATTAGGTTATCTGACAAAGAAAACTTTCATTTTAAGATAAACATTTTACCTGAACCCTAATCTGTTTTTCAAGTTTTATAAGTAATTTATTTATTTTCCTCTAAATAATATTTTGCTTTTTAAACCCCATAAGTTTAGAATGCCTAGTTTGTTGAAAAGCAGTTTTCCACAATTATATTTTTTCAGCTTTTTAAACATTTTTTGAAGCCTAGTTAACATATCAGATCTCTTTAATAGATGGCAATAATTACTCTTTAATTAGTTATGTTTGAATATGATAGTTTAGCATACTTCTTTCCACTGTCTTGCTAGTGAAGAGAGAAAGAGAGAGAGAGATAGTGCAGCTGGTGAAACATTTGCTGGTAGATGATATGCCCTTTGAAAAATGCTTGCTTAAATAATTTTTGAAGATGTTTACATCCTGATATAAACTGCAAAGGAAGCATAGTGAAAATTATAAATGCATCCAATCTGAGCCTACACTTATGCTAAAGAATTGTCTGCTCTCATTTTTACAAAGATACCCAAAAACTAGCAAGTATTATATCCCAGGATAAGGGGATCCCATTTTGTATGATGAGTCAGAAATATTTAACTATTTCATGAATCAAGGTCTGATTCATTAAGAGCAGGTTAATGACATCACTATGGAAGTTTTTTAAAGTAGTTAAGCATACCATTAATAAAAAAAATATTCATGAATTTATCTTTATTTCATTCCGAACAAACTAAAAATATGTAAATTAAATTCATTTTTTTTTTAAAAAAGAGGCCCAATGTTTGGTCATTTCAGAAAATGAAATTATTGTGCAATTTTTTTACTTATTTTATGGTAATCATGGGCAGTTAAGATGATGTGAATGCACAAAAAATCCTGTGCATATATTCTGTACAGACACATTTTCAGTCATTTATGCTATGCCTTTTCATTTGATATTGCAGTATTGTTTGTTGTAGAAGTTAGTTCTCTCTTTGACACATGTGGGATTGTGGTGCAGATACGTTAAATTGTAGTATGAGTAGATCAGAAAAGAAGAGGGAAATGTTGAATTGTAGAGAGTTTGTTGGAAATACCAAAAAAAATGAAGTCATAAAGGAAATAGACTGAAAAAAAATATGCAATTCTCCATACGGAATTTATCTTACCTAGGCCACCACAGCCAAGCGGTCAAATGTGGGGGTACAATAGTACACCCATTTGAATTGATAGTTCTAAGTTATGTGACTGCTAAATACACTGATGTTCTTATATTCTCCATATCTTGCAAACTCCTCTGACTCTGTGTGGCTGTCCCAGTGTATAAACAAAAAAATTTATTGGTAAATGTTAATGAATGAGGCACTGAGGATGCTAAAAGGCAGAAAAGGCATTTTTTAATTGATTTACTGACCCACAAGCAATGGTTATTTTGGCTACCAGGTTTCTTGCTCTCTGACTCCTCTGACTCTGTGTGGCTGTCCCAGTGTATAAACAAAAAAATTTATTGGTAAATGTTAATGAATGAGGCACTGAGGATGCTGAAAGGCAGAAAAGGCATTTTTTAATTGATTTACTGACCCACAAGCAATGGTTATTTTGGCTACCAGGTTTCTTGCTAAGGCATGATTGTCAATTATTATTCTTGGGACAAATGTAAAACTAAATACAGAATGGGTGCACTTTTTCCAACAATTATACAACTTAGTTTAATTTTATAAAGGGATTAAAAATTTGGACAAATAGCCTATTAATTGGTTTCAGTTAAATTCAGTACTGCATTATTAACTTTGTTTTCAAAATAGGTTTGTCTTGGGCATTCATATTCTCAGATTATTGCCTGATAACACAAATATGAATAGACTTAGAAATGAAGTGAACAACATCCAACTGCATTTATACTGTTTGTATTAGTCTTTATGAAGGTGATTTCAGGAAAAATATGCTTTGTACCTCCAAGAAGATATGGACGATTTATCCTGTGAGTTTTTATATAATAAAACTTCATCCTGCACAATTTTTCTTTGTTAAGTTGCTAAAAATTTCACATATTTTATATCCCTTTTCTAGATTTCTGATGGGCAACGATGTGTAAGCAGACAAATAAGTTTGAAGGAAAGAAAGTTTATTGGACATACTAGCATGGATCCATTATTATCATTAGTTATGTCTAATATGGCTAAAATTCAGCCAGGAGACTTGGTCTTAGATCCTTTTGTTGGCTCAGGTAAAGTTCACTCTACAATGTTTAAGTATTGCATTTTTTTATTTGATTAATTAGTTCATTCACCAGTAGGGGAATTTTTCCTCAAGCATATAATATACTGTTAAATCGGTTCCTTCCATAAGTTAAATTATCTTCAAATAATTTATTTACTTGAGGAATTTATTCATATCTATTTATTTGAAAAATTTTAGTGTGCTATATCAGAATGCAATGTGCAGTTCGATATAAACTAACTGGCATTTATGTGTAATTATTTCAAAATACTAATCACTTCTTAACATACACATAATACATTAGAAATTTTCTTGTGAATTTGGTAATTTTTGAGCCGAATTAAATTCATTAACATTTTTTTTTTTTTTCCTCATTATGTTTATTCATTTACAGAGTCAAAAAAAAAATAAATTTTAAATTACATATATAATTCAGTATATTTAATGTATAGAACGATTCTGGTGTCAATTAACACAGTATACTTTGGAGAATAATCTCTTAGTGGAAAAAATTAAGTATTAAACAACTGGCATCCAAAACCTTTGTAGTTGACATTGAAACTTGACACCTACTCTGCTTAGAGTGCCAGCAGGATTCTGAAAACAACGGATGCAACCTCTTTTACTTCATTAACTCTATGGGGATTGTTTCTGTATACATGGTCTTTCAGATACTTATCCATAGCCAAAATGACAAGGGAAATGAGTTGGAAAGGTTTTCGTTTCCAAAAAGTGTCATGTATCAGCCTATAAGATTTACACAAAAAAAGTTTGTGTTTTTTTTTTATTTAATTTTGTTTTATTTATTGTTTTGTGTTTAATTTAATTTTTTTGTTTTTTGTAGGCTGATACATGGCATTTCCTTTTATTTATTGAAGGCATTGTTATGTTTAATGAACATATGGAAATTACTGATTGCAACTGAATTTTATCTGCAGTTGGAGCTCATTCTCTCACTGCATCTATTATGCCATGTTTACCTCAGTTTTCCCTAGTGGCATACTGCTGAGACTTATTGCACAAATTCCTGCCATTGGAGTTGTTTCTCCTTCCACACATGTTATGGCTATGTTTCACAGTATTTGTTACAGCCCACCTTGGCAATGGGAAAGTGATATATCAAATTTTTATCAATGGCATAAGAAAATACTAAATTTGATTCTGTATGTAGGTCATTGTTAAAAAAATTCCAAGAAATTTGTGACTTTTTATTTCAATTGGAGCACTGTTTTATGTGAAAAAGTCAGGCATGACTTCATTCTTGCTGCCAGAGCTGGTTTTACCCTCTGTGGCCATGTTTCATGGCAAAATTTTGTAGCCTGCTACACTTGGCAGTAGCTGCAAACTGTTGTGTAAAATTTTTATCAATGACATAAAAGGATACCTGGCTTTTAGCCTTTATTCATTTATGTAGAGCAGTGGTTTTTGACCTCTTTTTAATAACAGCACTTCTAAGTAATTTATTTTATTTTGTGGCACCAATACTCAATTTTCTGCCTGTTAGATCCAATTCTCTCTGTGTATATATATATATATTTAAAAAAATATGTTATATGATAGTTATTACAATACTATAACTATAAACAAAGCAATTCATAATACAAATTATATATATATAATAATTTTATTCTTTTTATAGAGGTACTAAATAAACAAATTATAGATCACCACAAAATTAAAAAGATTAAAAAGATACTGTGCACCTTTTTATAATGAAATAAATATAAAAATTTAAAAAAAAAAAAATAAGTTTAAGTAACTTAAACCCAAATTATGTTGCACCCCTGGAATGTTGTTGCAGCACCTCTGTTGAAAACTACTGATGTAGAGTATCCCCTTGCAATTTTCAAGCAGTAAGTGACTTTTTAATTTTGATTGGGCTATTTTATGTGGAAAAGCTGGGTATGCTTCATTCCTGTCATTGGAGCTGGTTCTCCTTCTGCACATATTGTGGCCATGTCAAATCTTTGCTACCCACTGTGCTCATGGGCAAGTGCAAAGTGATTAGAATTAACAGTTAAATTTTTACCAATGATATAAGAGAAAACCTAGTTTTAACTTTTGTTCCTCTGTGTGTGATATCCCTTTGGGCCAGTCTTTGTGGGTAGCACAGTGGTTATAATCACTGTCCTTCCCACACCTGGTGCAAAAGGCACAGGTTCAAACCCCATTTTTGATACAAAGAAAAGAACTGTTATGTGATTTTTCACTTGTTTGTAGTTTTGTGGTGAAAAAGCTGCTTCAGCTATATTGCGCCTGTTCAAATTTTGTTATTGTCAGTTATGTTAACACTAACGTTGAAATATTAGATGCGATTGGTAAGGTTTATTAGACTGAGCTATGTAAAGAGTTCCTTTACTGATTTTTCACTCTGTGACTGAATTAGTCAGTCTCAAGCAAGGATAGTAAAGTTTTTTTTTTATCCTGTAACTGTGAGTTTTTTTATCCAGAAAGATGTTTTTGATGAGGTAATCCTAATATGACAAATTAAAGAAGAAAAAAATCTCCTTGGACCACTAGGAAAAAAACATGACATTTCAACCAGTGTTTTTCATCCAAAAAAGTCAGTTGCACTTTCCTGGTTGATGTGACTGCATTTTCACAAGGCAATTTGACTTCCCAAGAGGATAACCCAGCATTGTTTTTTTTTTTTTATTCCTTGCCTGAACGTTATTCTGCAAAAATAAGCGACTCTAGATTTCTTTCAACCAGAATTGGAACATCACTGATAATCTTAAAATATTTGTGTATTGTTTTATTGATGATTTTTTATTCTTTAGGTTGTAAATGATTGTTTTTATTGATCTTTGCAGGAAGTCTCCTAGTGGCAGCAGCTCAGTTTGGCGGTTTCGTTTTAGGTGCAGATATTGATTATTTAATGCTGCATGGGAAAGGTAACTGATGATAACATATTAATAATGTATTGCGTACAACTTAAGAGTAGTGTAAAGTGCCTCAAATTATTTTCTGATAAAACATTTGCATGTATTCAGAAATAGCATATATTAAACAGTCAGTTTATTTTTTCTATAATAAAAAGCACTTTTTTTTTAAATACAATTTTTAAATTCATGAATGTAAACTTTGTAGAATGTGGTGAATTTGGAGAAACAAACTTTTTTGTCAGTCAAGTTTTCCTGCAATACATCACATGCTGTATAATCATGTTTACCATGATTATACAGCATATTTTGGAATCAAATTCCAGGGAGTGTTTTCAATTTTGACTTGTGTAAATCCACATTGTCTTGAATCTTATTGAGAAGTTACATCTTCATATGCTGATTTTTTTAAAATATCTTAAATGTAAAAACAGGCACTTATAAACACTGTAAATGGCAGTTTGTTCCTGTAATTTGAAGACAGTCTGTAAATATATGAACATAAATTGTTAATACTGCCTTGGAAGATCCTTCAAAATATATAGTTTTAGTAACTACATATGTCCAGCATTTTTTGCCACTTATATCTGAACAGATTGAGGCTTGTAACAGAAAAGTAATCTGTATAAATATATTCCAAAATCCAGTTGCGAGTGGAAGCCTTTTTTTTTTGTTTGTTTGTCTGTTTGGGAAATAGCTCATGATTATTAAGAGAATTTGCTACTTGTTGACAGAGCCTTAAAAGTATTTATTGATTGCTATCAGAAAATAAACTCAGTTGTTTTTGCTTGTCTGAACAAAAATACAAAATTTTTTATGATGAAATCTAACTGAAACTTGCATCATTCAGATGGTGTTACAAAGTATATATTTTGTGTAAGGATGGTTATAATTACAGTCATTTTGGCTGACTAGGTAGTAAACAAGGAACTGCCCAAAGACAAAATTTGGATTAGCGATTTTCTAGATTACACAAACAAAAGTCACAATTAAAATCCCCAGAAAGTGACACTTGGGTGTGCTTAGCTATACAATACAACCATACAGCATGCTTTATTTGATCAATTATAGTATAGTATGAAAGAAGCTACAGGTTGCGAAGATAAAATTGCCTAATGTAATAGCCATTCAATATTGCAAAATGCTGGAAGTAGTATGGCACGGTCAACCAGTGCCCAAAGCATGTCCTGGGAAATATTAATATATTATTTGATTAAATAAAGTTAATGTGATATTTTCCTTCATGGTGAGCCATGATTAAACCCAGTTTAAACAGTGCTAACCATTACCACAAACCACAAGGATTAAGATTGTGAAGTGGCCATGCATTGGTGAAATTCCAATATTTGGACAATTCATGCTTTGTTGTCTACAGGCATATATAGTGATCTTCTTTAATTAAAGCACAATTAATTATAAAAACCTAATGAAAATCTGTAAACCCAAACAAAGTTTTAAAAATTTCATTAGGTTTTGCAGTTTTTTTTTTAATCTACTGCTATATTTCATCTATTTTGAAAATTTTAAATGCTAATATATTTCAAAAATATCGAATGAGGGTTTTCTGCTGATTTAAGTAATATTAAGATATTGTTAATGTATAATTTTAGTGCAAATATAGTCAAATTAAACTTTTCTTTCGTGAGTTTCTGGAATGTATGTTACTACCTGTAGCGAGTTTTTTCAAGCAATTTGGAAGTACATAAAAATTGGAAAACTATGTACATAGAGGCATTTAAATATTAAATTTTTAGGTGGAGGTAAAGAAAGCCTGCACAAGAAGCACGCAAAAGTTCGACGAAATTTACCAGTAAAAGTACTTTGCCATAATGGCATTTGTATTGTTGCTCGCTCAGTACACAGACGGTGGGTGTTATCGGTCAGGAGTAGAAATTGAATCCCATGGGAGATTGAATTGAAACCCTCCCGAAGTGGAGGGGGTAACCTGACTTTTTTTTCTTTAGATTCACTGGTGGACTAGTGGATAAATTGTTTATTAAGAAAAAGAAAGGCAAAGGAAGCCCACACGAGAAGCACGGCAAGCTTCAAAAAAGTTTAGCGGTGAAACTACGTTACAAACATTTTTTACGATGCCAGAACTTCCAATATGACTCTGTTCGTGATTCAATTAATTAATTCAATTAGTGATTCTTAAGTAAAAGGGTCAGGTTACCCCCCTTTCAAGCTCCCATGGGATTCAACTTCTACTTCAGACCGATAACACCCACCATCTGTTTACCAAGCGAGCAACAATACAAATGCCGTTACGGCAAAGTACTTTTACTGGTAAATTTCTTCGAATTTTTGCGTGCTTCTCATGGAGGCTTTCTTTACCTTAGCCAATTTTTACTATTTTGACTTCTAGTCAGAGTGAAATTATTGTCAAAAATAAAATCAAATTTTTTTAAAAATTTAAAACTAAAAAAAAATCAAAAAAATTTACTGTTACTTTTTTTTTTTTCATTTAAGCTATATCCTCTTCATTTATGTGTGTATTATTTGGTTCATTTTCATCAAATTTTGGATCCAAATTCCAGAGAGCGTTTTCAATTTTGATTTGTGTAAATACTTATTGTCTTGAATCTTATTGAGAAGTTACATCTTCATATGCTGATTTCTTTAAAAGATCTTAAATATAAAAACAGGCACTATTACTTATAAACACTGTAAATGGCAGTATGTTCCTGTAATTTGAAGACAGTCTGTAAATATATGAACATAAATTGTTAAACTGCCCTGGAATATTGTTCATATAGTCATACATTCTCATGAAAAAATATTTTCAAGCTGTATCTCAGTTTAATATTGTTATTTTTGACAGCTAAACCTACCAGATACAAACAGAAAGAAAGGGAACCTGATGAAGGTATTTGGGCAAACCTACAGCAATATGGATTGGAAAACCAATATTTGGATGCCTTGGTAGCCGATTCTTCACGCCCATTGTGGCGTGAACAGTCATCACTATTTGACGCCATCATTACTGATTGTAAGTATAGTTTTCAGTCCTTAAGTGCAGTTTCATCTTAAATACATAAGTTTGAATAAATTCAAGATGGTAATAAATTTAATTTTATACAGGGTGAGTCAAAATTATCTATAAATACTTTGCTATATTCTATATTAGAAAGTTTATTGTGTAAACAAGAACCAAAAAGGATTTCAGATATATTAGTTACATAGAAAGGATGAATTATAAAAGCTATGCGATATGTTCAAAATATCCTCCACCAGCACACTAACATGATTGGCATCATTTCTCAACAGCTTGAACACAACAACTTGAACACAGCTATAATTTTTCTTGCCTTCTGTATCATTACTGATAAATCCTGCCAAATGGTGGTTTTTGAGTGTATTTATCATTCAGATGTCTTTCTCAATGGAAAAAAAAAAAAAAAAAAAGGTTTAGAAGAGTGAGGTCCGAAAACCCAAAGGTTATTCAAAAGCATTTCCCCATAACCTATCATTTTTTAGGAAATTCACTGTCCATGAATACCAGAGTGAAAATGTGCAAGTGCACCATTGTATCTGGAAACATTTCTTTTTTGCAGGAACTGCATCATTCATTAACAGTATCACTGAATATGTAAGGTCCAGTTATCTCAAGAGGAGAATCCCACTCACATGCTGATCCCTGGCAGGTTAACATCTTCTTGTAAAGTGAGGTGAGGATTGTTGTTGGTTCAGCAAACACAATTTTGATAATTCAGATGACCATTTAATTTAAACCTCTTTAATGTATGTTTTCATACTTCCAATTTTACAATGCACTTCCTTTCTGTGTTGTTAATTATTTTCCATACTCAGTGGATCACCAGTTAATCTGCAACTTAATGAAAACTTATTAAAAACTTATTTTTTTATTTTAGCTTACATCAACCAATTAATAAATTTTTATTCAAATTGGTTGTTCTGTAAGGTTATTTAAAGTGCCTATATATAATTTAGACTCTCTCTGCATTTCAAATTCTATTTTTTTAGCTGTCACTTTTATCTGTTACCAGTAATCCCAGTACTCCTTCCCCCACCCAGCATGCAGTTTACATTTATCCTTTTTATATGTTTATATATATATATATATATATATATATAAGTTATGAATCTCTTGCGAAAGATTGTGGTTCTGTGCAACACCAAGACTCTTGAACACACTCACTAACAGCATTGAGAATCTATTGTGAATGTTGCGTGACTGTCAGGTAATAATATTCCATATTAAGGTTTATGGCTTCTTCTCATGTGGTCATTGCTAAGATGCTTCTATCATGACGATCAGTGTATATATCAATAACAGTGGTTATATATTCATAATCAAAATGTTTAAAAGTGCAGGAACTTGTTCATACTGATTATTAGAATGATAATAGAACAACTAGGGATGGACAAGGAGAGTTTCATGAAATTTTAACCATCAGTCTTGAAATGATCTGTGTAAAGATGGTGCCAAAGACAGTTAAAAATGGGTTTCTATCACCTTTTGTACAATACTTCAAGAACTAGATTTCCAGGATAACATCATCACAGGAGATGAAACAGGTATTTCAATGATCAAGATGAAAAGGCAATGCAAATAATGAAAGACAAAGTTCTTCAAGGCAAAAAAAAAAAAAAAAATAAAAAAAATAATACAATCAAAATTCAAGACCATCCATTGTTTTCTTTGATAAAAAAAAAAAAAAAAAAAAAAATATTGTGAATCAGGGACAAACTCAATTATTTTACACAAACTGTCGATCGCATTTTATACTTCAAGTTTTGAAGTGTTTGAGGGAATAAGTAGTATTGCACAGAAAATATGAATTGTAGCCTAACAAGTGATGCTGCATCACTACAATGCACTGATTTATATTGCATTGGCTGAAAACATTTATAGCAGAAAAATGGTTCAATCTGATTTCTTTATGTTCCCAAGTATCAAGGTTGATAAGAAAGTGAAACCTTTTGGGTCTTTAGAAGAAGTATAGCATTACAATCAATATCAGTAAAAAAAAAAAAAAAAAAAGTTCCAGAAATGCTTCCAGTTATGGCAGTAGAGAATGGATTCATGCAGAATTTGCTGAAACTATTTTGAAAGGGGCAAAAGCAAATAATTGGTAAGTTGAATTCTAATTTACATTCAAAAGCATTCCTGGAACTTTCTAGGTACACACTCCATAGGATACTCATTTGTTTTCACATATTGAGCTAATTTTCACATATTTGAAATGACCATTGCTTTACCCAAAAGTTTACACATAGCACTTTGTATTGTAATATATTGTACTTTCATGCTAAATTTAATGACTTGTATGAATTATTTTGTAAACTTTTTAACTTTGTCATTTTTTCCTTAACTTTTTTTTCATCATTTCATAATTATGAAATTCAAATGGAGTACCAAACGACCAATTACCTTAAATTTATACTAAAGGGGCTGGATGTAGCCACAGTCACTGAGTTGACTGTGATTTTATTCCATGTGACCAGGGCTGTTCCTGATTCCTTGGCCGCCTGTGTGAAGCAAGTATTTGGCACCCCTTTACGTCATATTTTTAAAAGGAAAAAAAGTTCTGAAAAACTTTGTTTTTACTAGTAATATGAACACAATAACACAAATTCAAATTAAATTTTTACTGAAACTGATACACAAAACTACATAATAATCCTATCCTATGCATAAAGTGTCCTTACAACCTGTCTGTCCCCCATTCTATTTTAAAAATAGTTTGATTTAGAGAAATATGGTAAACTTTGTTTCTAATCACTAGGAGGTCCTAGGGAAACTATTCTCATTTTCGACCCCAGAATAAAATTAGGTATTTCCAAAATAATAAACGTAAAATTGCATTTTTCAGCTTGCGACATCATTTTATTTTGCAGAATTAAATTATTATTTATTAACTAACTACAATGGGACATGCATTATTTTAAAAAAAATTCCATAACTATTTAAGATTATTAATATATTTAAAACCACACACTATGTGTAATATAGTTTATTAAGCTATTCACCTAAACTACTATACATTAAGGTAACGTTTCAGGTATCATGCCGATACCCATCATCAGATCGTGCTGTTGGGGAAACAAAAATAGAAAGGGTTACAAATTTAATTACAATTGCAATTTGCATTTAAACAATTCTAAGTTTCAATTATTGTTAACAATAAAAGCCAGATATTAAATTAGCTCGATACAAAGAGATTAAATTCTTACCTGCTGACACACTCCTTGCCAATGCAGGTAAGAATTTAATCTCTTTGTATTTAGCTGATTTAATATCTGGTTTTTATCATTAACAGTAATCGAAACTTAGAATTGTTTATTTGCAAATTGTAATTGTAGAATCATATAATTGTAATTGTGATATTGGTAATTGTATTCAAATTTGTTACCCTTTCTATTTTTGTTTTGTTTCCTCAACAGCATGGTCTGATGATTGAAAATACATAGTACAAACATTGCACGACTATTTGCATCTTTGAGAAGTTTTTGAAGGCCAATATATTTTCCACTCATATTGGAATCATTGTCGTAACCCTGACCCCTCATGTTATTTAGTTTTAAGTTATATTTTGGAAATAAATCATTTAATACTGATGTACTGTTGTGTCATTAATTTGATGAAATCCCAAAAAATATTCCCTTATTTCTACATCATTGCCAGAGTATACAACAAAATGTATGATAAATGTTAATTGTTCAACATCGCTACTGTCAGGAGTGCAATCTAGAATAATTGAGAAATACTTGCTATTTTCGACTTTACCTAATATTCTTTCCTTATTTTGTCAGCAATTAAAGAAATAATTACATTCAAAATTTACTTCTCGGGTAATGTGGCATACGGCTAATATACAAGGCATAACTTCAGGAATGAGTTCCTCATATGTAGACAATAAAAATATTTTATATCAACATAGTTCCTGAAATGCTTGGTTCCCGAGTTATTAACCGGAATGTCTTATCTCCCACAGGTGATTTCCTTCATCACAAGGTACTGGCAGAATCTGGTGGTTTTTCCATTCCGACCATGTACTCAAGTCAGGAGCAAGTGGATATGCACTTTATGTATGGTTTGGAGGACGGCAGTGCTCTGGAAGCTCATTGTTTGTACCACGAAAGGTACCCAGAACAAAGATGTCCAGACAGGAAAACGTTTGAAGGTATCCATTGCCGCCTTTGTGAACATGGGACCTTTACTCCTCGTGCTGCCGAGAGGATGACCAAGATCTATGACTCTTGAAGTAGAAGAAGAGATTTTGGATGTTGTGCATGCCACTCCTAGAATCAGCACATGCAGAATAGCAATGCAACTGGTTGTTCAATGTTCGATACACATAAAGATACACATAAAAAGGTTATAAAATATATTATTCATGGCCAGCAAACAAGTGCAGGTCCTGTTGACCATAACCGATAGACAAGGGTAGAATGTTGTGAAAATGACATAACATCAAAACCATAAAAATTTAATGAAACTTCGTGCTTTGAAGTAAGCCTTTACTCTGCTTGGTCATTGTTTATTCTGCTCTGTGAACTCTTCCTGTAATTAGCGTTATGTGAACATTATGCTAATTACAGGAAAGGTTCCTCCCTTCAGTTTCAGAACATCAAATGCGAGGATCAAAGGATTATTAGATCAATTTAGATGCACCTCTGGTTAGCATAGTAATAACTGATTCCTAGTCCTTGTAGTTTAGGGCAAGTGAGGTAACGCTGCTGGTTTTCATTTATTTAAAAAAAAAAAATTTTTTTAAGGTATTTGTCCCTTGCAATGCAACCAATAAATGTGGTTAATGATATTTTTGTCAGTTAAATAATAGTAAACGTCTGACTTATGCAGTTGTGCTGAAGTATAACCAGAATTTTTATAAAATGAAAATATAAACAATAATTCAATTCTATGCAGTCTTCTAGCATTTTTCTGTGGCTCTGATTCACTTTGTATGAATTACATATAATGTTATATAAAGTTTTTTTTATGAAAAACATATTTCTAATGTATTTTAATTATTTTCTTTGTTTCTCCTTAAGTACCATATGGGATAAGAGAAGCTACAGAAAAGATAGGTAGTGCTAAATCATACAAGATTCCTGAACATCTGTAAGTTTAAAAATTTGTTAAATATTTCTTTTATCATAAAGTAATTTTTAGCTCTCTTTTGTGGACTTAATATGTCCCAAAAAAAAAAAACACATGGAAGGAAAAGATAGTCTTTAAAACCTCTCATAAAATTTCTTATGATGTTATTCTTGTTTCACCTACAAACTTTAAACACAATCTTTCACTATACAAAAGTGAGAAATTAACCTAATAAAATGCTACAGAAGTGAATGATTTGTCCTTTCTTGATTTTATAGTAGAGAAAAATTCTGTAGAATGATTTTTTGAATATTTTAGGATACTTGCTTTTATTTATTATCTTCTTAAGGGGTATGGTTAAATTAGAAATTCTTAGGCTTTGCTCCCAGTAAAACTATCAGTGTAAATGTGGCAATCTTAGCAAGAGAAATTTTGATCAAGTACAACATTCTGCTACGTCTCCGTCAGCTTTTTTCACCACACTTTGGGATCTAGTGATTTTTTTTATATTTTCCCATATTAAAATGTACCCTGAAAGGAAAGAGATTTTGGTATATTATGCTGACCATCATCCAAAATGTGACCTTCAGAATGGCTTAATAAAAGCTGAAAGAACATTAATAATGTTTCAACAAATGGCAGGACAACTGTAAAGGCCACTGTAGCAAATTAGTCATGTGGAAGGATAGAGTTATATACACTTTGAGTGACTGTAGTTCAAGTTCAACTGGAATTACGGTGCTGAATTAGGAGACTACCATGCAAGGGATAAATTTCATTGTGATTTAGTTTTGTCATGATAAATTATATCTGAGAACTTTTCAGTAAGATGTACACTGATGAGCCAAAACATTATGACCAGCGAGTCATTATGCAAATCAAAGCAACTGCAGGTGAACTACGGCGAGTGCACAGGTCGGAACATGGTATAAAAAACACCTGATACTGAGCTCCGTTAATCAGTGTTACTCTTGTTCTTCAGATGGGAAAGGCAGCGGACTTCAGTGAGTTTGACAAAGGCCAAATTGTAATGGCCAGACGACTGTGTCAGATCATATCCGAAACGGCATGGCTGGTGGGGTGTTCACAGCAAGCTGTGGTTAGTACCTACCGAAAGTGGTCCGAGGAGGGGAAACCCACGAACCGCCGGCAAGGTGTTGGACGACCACGGCTCATCGATGCTCGAAGGCTCTCCGGATGTTACATGGCAACAGAAGGGTGACTGTGGTGCAACTCGCCAGTAATTGGAATGCTGGTGATGGGAGTAATGTGTCACAACACAGTACATCGAACCCTGCTGAAAATGGGACTGCGTAGCCACAGGCTACTCTGAGTGCACATGCTAATCACAGTTCACCAGTGACAGCTTCTACAATGGGCATGCGAGCATCGAAACTGGACCTTGAGTGATTGGAAGAAGATCGTCTGGTCCGATGAATCACATTTCCTGTTGCACCATGTGGACGGCCGGGTACATGGCGTAGTTTACTTGGGGAAGTGATGGCACCTGGATGCACCGTGGGATGAAAACAAGCTGGTGGTATCATGCTTTGGGCGATGTTCTGCTGGGATACCCTGGGTCCAGTCATCAATGTGCTGGGCACTCTGTCTACCACCTATCTAAACATCATTGCCGATCAGGCACACCATTTCGTGGCAACGGTCTTCCCCTCTGGTGGTGCCATCTTTCAGCGGGATAATGCGGCATGCCATGGTATAAAAGGTTGTTCAAGACTGGTTTGCAGAACACAAGGAAGACTTCCAGGTATTGCCCTGGCTTCCAAATTCCCCAGACATCAATCCCATCAAGCATCTGTGGTTTGTGTTGGAACAGCAACTCTGATCTGCGGCATCTCAACCATGGACCATGCAGGAGTTAAAGGATATGCTGGTTACGTGTTGATACCAGATACCACAAGACACATTTAGAAATCTTGTAGCATCCATGCCTTGCCAGGTACGAGCTGTTTTGGCTGCACGTCGAGGACCAACATCATATTAGGTAGGTGGTCATAATGTTTCGGCTGATCGGTGTATGTTGATGGCTTATACAATCTTTGCTTGATTTGGATCAGTGCAGTAGAGGTGGTACTTACCAGTTTATATTCTTTGGTGCTCTGTAAATATTCAGTTGGCCATGTTTGTAACTTGCTTTATAGTTGAAACTTTGCATTACTAAGTAATAAAGACCCAGTGATCCCTGACAGCTTAGTTGGATTGTTGCTTATGAATGCCAGATGATAAATACTTTTTAGTTACTCTTGACTGCATGTTTGCAGTTCATGAAAGTGGCTATTTGCAGTATAATGCAAAGCCTTTCTTTTGTTTAATTTATTATTACCTACATTTGTTTATTGCTGTTGTGTAACAGGAAGATTATTTTGTGCCCCACACACTGACTGCCTGAGGTAATCTGCAGCATGCATTCCCAGTTTCATAACACTTTATTGCTCTAAGACTCTTCAGGACACTGATTATAATACCTGCTGTAAGAAATACAGCTTACTCCAACTGCTAAAGAATAGAGAAAAATTATCTCTGAGCAAAAAATCTGACAGAATTATATGATGTGTGACCTTGCACATAGTTATGGTTTAAAGTTAAACTCTGCATAACTTTAATCTATCCAAATCACTCATAATGGATACCGTTTGAACCATCACCACACAGAAGTCTCTAATCTCCCTAAATAAATCTGGAAATTCCGATAATCATATCCTATAATGATGTGAAGAAAACTGGATCCTGAACTTACTTTCTGTTCCCAACTCAGATGAACCACCAATATGGAAAATTACAGCATGCTAACAGGTAGTTGTTGCACCTTACACGAATTATCCTGTTGTAGTTTGCAACAAAATTTCCCATGTGGGATAAAAGTGTTAGACTAAATTGCTAATGTGTAGTTGATAACACTACATGTCTTCATATATTTTTAAAAATATTCTCTTATAGAATAGCACACAGTCCTTTGGGAATTTTTAATTTTAGTTTAGATATTCTGTGCAGTTCCTTCCCACCCCAATATGGTGACTCTTGTCTTTATTTTATTTTTTTTCTTTCCTCTTCTAAATTTGAAATGGTTTCAGTTTTCTTTACTTTCTATTTATAAAAACTTAATATTATATCTTTACTCTGCTTTCCTTTGCAGTTGTATCATTTGGTTTTATTTTAAATTCCTTTTCATTTTCCTTTTCTCTCTGCTTCAGATTTTACATTTCTTATTCTTTTGCTTGAAATGAGAATTGACATTTTAGGTTTGCACATGTTTAAAGTACAGCTAGGCCTCACATAACGCGAGTTCGATTAACGCGATATGCAGTTAACGCTATTTGAAAAATGATACCACTTTTCACTTTACACGATGCAAATTTCCAGTTAACGCGATCTCTTTTTTTTATGCGATAGTTGAAAAAGATTTGAATTGCACGTTAAGCTTACCGCGAGTCGTATGGTCAATAAACGAACGTTTGCCTGCTGCCCGCCTCAGTGTGTTCCATCAACCATCGGAAGAAGACGTGCTACTTGTTTGTCTCCTGCTAATAAAGTCAATGCACACTTGCATTTAAAAATTCAAATTTTTAAATGAGCCAGATGAAAATGTTACCGCAAAGGAGATAACGGTAAAAGAATTAGATGAAATCTTTCATATCGCATAGAACCTCAAACAAAAGGTTTGATGTTCTCTGCGATATTTATTTCGCCAGGGCCCAGAGAAGATTGTTGTCGGCTATCGGAAATTGATTGATGAAAAGAGAAAGTCAACACTGTTCAAATATTTCCACAAATATTCTCAACAGTAATTTCTTCATTGTGTATTTTATGTCAAAGGTTCCCGGTGCCTTTAATGTCTCAGTAATTTTTTCAAGGCGCACCCAGACCAAAAGAAATACCTAACAGTTTCGTTTAGTAGTTAGGTCCAAACAACTTAATAAGAAATGCTGAAACTGTGAACTTTCGCGTGGTGTCTCCGACAGATGTCGAGTATAACTGTGTTTCCCTCGAAAATTTAAAATATTCC
Organism: Mastigoproctus giganteus; assembly: GCF_048544385.1. Classification (NCBI taxonomy): domain Eukaryota; kingdom Metazoa; phylum Arthropoda; class Arachnida; order Uropygi; family Thelyphonidae; genus Mastigoproctus; species Mastigoproctus giganteus. The sequence goes on along the minus strand of NC_143585.1, from coordinate 30,980,380 downwards.
GCGGCGCACAGTTTAAGAACCGCTGTTTTATGCAATAAACATTTAATTCCATAATTATTTTCATTATCTTTTACATTATATACAGTTAAAAAGTTATTTAAAAGGCATTTTTAAAATTATTTATGGACATTCCAGAAGGTCAAGGACCAATTATAATTTTTCCTATTGGTTATTATATTCGATTAACGCGTATGTGCTCGCGGGACGAATTAATCGCGAATCGAGGCCCACCTGTATTTGCCTTTTTCCAGCTGCATTTGGACCATCTTGTGCAATTTTTTATTTTACTTTATTTCCAAATTTTGTCAGTTTCATATTGTTTTAGTTTGCTTATTATTTGGTTTTATAATACGAAATTTTTAGAAATCTTCAAGTACCGTGTTAGTAGACTAGAAAAGAATAGCGAAAGCTTAAAAAACGGTACTCACCTTGAAATTAATCTGCGATGGTTTACTTAGGTAGCGTGGTTAATGTTTACGTTGAATTGTTAAATTGAAAAATTAAAAGGGAGGGAAGTAAGTATTTGGTTTTATTTAACAGTTCTTTATTTTTCCTTTTCTCTCAGTTTTTTTCAGATTTTACAAGGCATCTTCCATATTTAAGCTCACGATTCTCCTCTACCAGCCTTTCTCAGATGTATAGGGGCATCCATGGCTAGTTCACTTTCTCCCAAGCAAGCCAAGCCATATCTGAAATATGACTATTTAGGATTCACAGTAGCCAGTGCCCCTGTTTAAGAGGTTATTGTGTTTCCTTGTTCCTTTATTATCTTTCTTTCCTCTACTTGAAGCACGGCTCAACATTTTGGCTTTAGGTTTTTGTGTTGGTGAGTCTTTTGCCTTCTTTCAGGTTGAGTTACATCACCTTCACAGTTGTGCTTCTTGTCATCGGGTATTAACTTTCAGTTTCATTATATTTTCATATTTTAAAGGTCTTCTTTTTTTTTGTCTAAGCTGTTCAATTAAAACAATCTAGCAGGTAGCTATAGCACCTCACAAGCATTATCCTGTTGCAGTTTGCAATAGTATAATGCTTGTGGAATTCTCCCATGTGGTATAAAAGTGTTAGGTTGAATTGCCAATCTTTAGAGTAATAAATGGAGACATGTAATGCAAGAAAGAAAGCGTATCAGCTTATGTAGCATCAGCAAAAAAAAAATTCATGCATCCATTCCCTCTAAACGTTTGTCCAGTTCCTCCTTGAATTTATTTAAGCTATCAACTTCCACAATGACAGATGGAAGTTTGTTCCAGCAATTAACCACCCGCCGGCCAAAGGCAATTTTCCGCACATCTATTCTACAAGCTGTCTTTCCTCAATTTGAATTTATGCCCCCTCAGATTCGTAATCTGAGCAAGCGGAAGAATCCCATCAAAATACAGTGTGCTCAACCCATTCAAGGCCTTGTGCACCTCAACCAGATCACTTTGCAGGTGCCTAGTCTCCAGCCGCTGCAATTTGAAGAACTTAAGCCTTTCTTGGTAAGAGGACCCCTTTGTCTCCCTCACCAATCTTGTTGCCCTTCTCTGTACATGCTCAAGCAACTCTACATCCTTCCTAAAATGAGGCCTCCAGACCTGTACGCAGTACTCAAGATTTTTTTGACCATTGCCTCATACAAAGGGATAATCACCTCCTTTTCACCTACTAGCAAAATTCTAGGATATCATTGACAATACCCCATGACCTGCTCTGGCAGCCTGTCTGCATTGCTCAGAAAACTTCATACTGACTGCACAATTACTCCCAGGTCTTTTTCATTTTCTACCACCCTAAGTATAGTACCACACACTTGGTACATTTCTCTAGGGTTACTTCTACCCATATGCAGTACTGTGCATTTGTTAATGTTAAACTTCAGTTGCCACTTCTCAGCCCACATCTGCCATTATTTCACATTCATTTCACATTCTGCATTTATTTCACATATGCCAGGAGCTGTACAACACTGTACAGCCCTGGCCCTGCTTACTATAAGGAATACTTGTACAACTTTTCTATATCCAATAAAGATTATTTAAAATCTTGCAACAATCATTAAACCATATAGCACCCAAAGTATTACATTTGATGTTCATGTTGTTTTCTAAAAATTTTAAATGTATTACATTCATTTTATTCTTAGAACATTTCTAGAATTCATCACGGTCACTTGTTGATTGATTGGGAGACTAATCAAATAATGCTACATAAGGACTACTTTGTAGTCCTTATGTAGCATTATTTGAACATACACATTACTTTTATTTCATTATTTTTTGCTGATATATGAAATACTGATCTGATAAACCTATTTTGTCTTTTGTACTGAAGGGTTCAAGGCCATATTCCATCCAAGATAAATTATAACTTACAAGATATGATTTGTGATCTACTCAATTTCTGTTCTGAGTATCTGAAATTAGGAGGACGGCTTGTGTACTGGTTGCCTGTATATAAAGAAGAGTAAGCCAAAAAAATTTATATTTATTTTATTTATTATGTTTTTAGAATAATGGATTGGCATCCTTTTCACGTGTGCGCATAATATGTTTAACAAAGAACCACATTCAAATTTTGCTTTGTAGTGCATTTCATGGTTAGTGAAAAAAAAATAATAATTCAAGAGGGAGAAAATTCAGAAATCATGCTGCTGGTAGAAAATAAATTCATGTTTTTTCCTCCATGTTTTAAAAAGTGGGGTGTTCTGCTTATTCAAGGGCATGGAACATTCAAGAAAATGTAGTACATCCCTTTCTGAATCAAGATATGGTGTTCCAAAAAGACCTGGACAACTTCATAAATTTATTACAAAAAGAAATTTTTTTTTAAAAAAACAATTTACAGCCACCCAAAACAATTTTTTTACCATGTTAATAGGTGGCACTTGTGTCACACAAGAGTAGTGTAATTGAAAATGGTGTCTCCTCAACAGAAGGCTCAATGTGTGACATGGTTCATCAAGACAATAATCTGACATTCATACCCAAAGAAACTATCAAAAAAAAAGTATGTACCATATCCACCATCACATACCAGCATTTATGTGGCATAGATAGTTTATGGAAATGGTAAATGTTGATCACAAAAAAGGGTATGGACCATCGTAGCACAACTGCTGAAGATGTGGAGTGAGTTCGGGGAATGTTTGCTAGGAGCTCTTCTAAATCAATCAAAACTGCCTCCAGGAAGCTTCAAGTACCAAGATTAACTGTATACAGTCCTGCACAAACATTTAAAGTGCTATGCATACAAAGTGCAGCCTGTGCAGGCCTTGAAACCTGAAGATAAACCACAGTATTCAATGTGCTTCACCATATGGATAGTCACAAAAATTTTCTTAAGCAGGTTGTATTTTCAATAAGTCCACGTTTCAGGAATAGTGAATAGGCACAATATTCAAATTTGGAGCTTGGAAACCCATACATTCCTTGAAATTTTGCTGTTAGGTCAAATACATCAAAGAAAGATTTTTATAATAATACAAATTTCAAAAACAATCCATTATGAGTAGTGTGTGCTTTTTCTTTTCTGCACACAAGGTGGATGTGACAAATTTCTATTTGACACAGTTTGTCAGTCTGTGACATGTCTGGTAATATTATATCTTCCTTCAAGTTTTATTTATTTTATATTTTTTTATTTTACAAGATCAAATGTGCATCCAGGAAAGGTGCTGTGGTAATATCATTTTATAAAACTATTCTCTGTGAGTAATGCACACTTCATTATTGATTTTCATAACAGTTGTGCATAGCGTTTCATATTTGATCCTATGTTATTCCTATTTGTGTGATAACTGTTGGATTTTTCTGGAATTTTCAATAAAAAAAAATCAAAGAGCAATCTTCGTTCATCCTTCTGCAATAGTGAAGAAAGTTGATTTCTTCATTCATTATTTCTACTATCCATCAATTAATAATTTGTAGAATCTTATGTAACAGATTAATATTTGATTGCTATTTGCTGCAGACAGCTTTTATAAAATAATCTATACCCTGTGGTAACTTCTCATTGTAATTCAAGCTTATTAGATTCTTTGTACTGAATATTATAGATTATTTTTCATATCATGTAAATATTGATGACAGTTCAAGTCATACAGTTTTTAAAAATAATTCAACTTTTTTTTTAATCTTTAATTAGCTTTGACGAAAGCAGTATACCTACTCATCCCTGTCTGAAGCTTCTCAGTTATTGTGAGCAACCTCTAAAAAAGCATTCCTCTCGGTATCTGGTCACTATGGAAAAAGTAAAAGAGCCACAGGTATAGTAATAGATAATCAGCTATAGTAGGTTGACAAACATTTCACAGCTCACATACCTGTCAACTTTTATGGCTTTCCCATAAAATTTATTGAATGCGGTCAATATGACTTTCTGTTTAAACTCTTAAATTATGCTGCTTTGCAAAACAGGCATAGTGAATGCTGAAATCATGATCAATATGGGCTGCAAAGCTACCAGTATAAGTGGCTATGCCAATATATTGTTGTTAGAATTAGTTTTTTTGGGGGCTTGTGAACAGTGAAATTATAGTTGCTGTTGCATGACTTTAAATACAAACAATGTTGGGTGATAAAAGCAAAGTTATTTTATTCAAGATTTTAAGGACACACCTGTACTGGTATGTTCTCCAGTATTTAAGTCAAAAAAAGAAACCAGATTTAAAGTTTGGGACATTAGTATAGCACATGGTGCAAAATGATATTACTGGCTATATGAAGTGGTAAACGTTTGCAACAAAGTATCAAGAGACACAAGCAGATTTTTAGCAGAAGGGGAACCACCAATGTGGATATTATTTTTAAAATGAAAACTCCAAACACAAAAGGTATTAGAACCTATAGTACTTAGTACTATGCATGGGTTGAACATTGAAAAGACTGAAGATACGTGTTCAAATTGCTGTAGACTAATTTTCAGGAAATACATGTGAAGGATGGTTGTTCCAGAAAACAGAAGTTGAAGTGATAAATGAGAAAATAAAAGAAGAAAGTGAATTGCTGCTGACTGGTTGGAGTATATATTGTGTTTGGACTGGTTTAGAAGAGTGTATGGGAATTACAGATGCTCATGGAAGTATGTACAGAAAAGGCATGAAACAGAAGTAGGATGTCTATGAGGTGGAGAGACTTTGTAAAAGACAGGTCATTAACTAACTTGACTGCCCTCTTTTGAATGGAGTCTAAATGCCTGAGAGGTTTCAGGGACATGGTAAGGGCAGGTTGTTATATAGAGTGAGTAGTTGTTTAGAAGAAAAATAGTGCCAAGGGTGATAAAGAAAACCCAGTTTTGAAGTGAAACTTCTTTAGGCATGCCCCAGGCAGTTTTCATGTGGGAGTAGCTTGCATCCGTGGATTGACAAAAATGTGACACAAAATGAAATACATAGCAGTGATGCATGATGCAATCCAGTACCCCTACAGCGCGGCCACAGTGTAACTCACACTTACATTTTAAGTCGCTATATCTCAGCTTCTAGCAATCCGAATTTAAAAACGAAAATATTTCTTTCGTCATTCTCTACAGTATTTCATAAAAAATTTCGACAGGAAAAAAGTTATAATTCAACATGCCAGACTAATAGTGAACATTATAAGGCATATGGAGCACATATATATGCAATGCGATCACCGATACCAATAAGTAGATTAGAAGTCAGTCAGAAATCCCAATTTAAGAAATTTGCAGTGGATATTCAAGACGTTAAGGCTGTTTGTGCAGGGCAAGGTTTCTCAAACTGGAAAGTGGAATGTAGTATGCTATCATCAGAAATACTACGAAAAAAGGATTCCCAATCAGTGGAAGGTCATTAATATCAATTCACAAGGAAAAGAGTGTGAGAAAGAACTGAACTGTGGAGGATACCAGCATTAGCTGAGAAGTTAAAGGGCATCACCAAACTTGATTGATCCCTTGAATTTCTCACACCTGACTTTAACATTAAGCAAAAGTTTGTCAACCAAGAAGGTTATGGCCAGTTTTTTTTTTGGATTAATATAATTCATTATCCTCATGGATCAAAGAACTGCCATTAATGCAAAGCATTACTGCCAAACATTGAAGAAGTTGAAGGGCTACAATCCACCAAAATTATTTGTGAAAGAGGCTAAAGAAAAGTCTTGGAAAGATGCATTACAAATAAACAATAGTGAGAGCCTCACAGAAAGAAAAATTAGTGGTACTATTATGAAAAAAACTATATCCAGTGATGTTTAACTTTCTACTTACTAAACACCAGTTTTACAGTGTCACATAAAAGTGGATCTGTCATTATTAGATAATTAACACAAACTAAGCATATATTTTCATATTACATACAAAAGAATTTCTCATGCAAAAGAAATGTTTGTTGAACTATTTTCTGTGAAATTTTTTTGTATTTTATTTATTTTAAGCCCTCTGTAGCATGCAGTTTATTCTCTAAATGGGAAAAAATTACACCCGCATGGCATCTGAGACTTTTTGTTTTAATAATAAAAAAAATAAAATTTTAGCTTTTTTACTGAATTGAAAATGCTGTTCTATTAAATATAATTTGCTAAACTCAATTACAAAATATCAAAGAAAAATAACAGTAGTAGATGTTCACATTGCATCTGGAAAATACAATGTAAATGTGTTGTTTTTTTTCTCAGCTGTGTGTGTGTTTAGTTTCTGTGAAGCCAGCAAAATATAAGCTCTATAGCAATATTAAACAACCATCACTGGCATCTCACAAATGCCATATGAGTATAGGAGTTGAGTATGTGAAACATAGATGTTATCATTTGCTTGGTTTTTGTTATGTGAAACAGAAAATACTATATAATCATTTAGAGAATATTAATGGGGACCAGTAATGGGAAGATTTCATTTTATTTCCAAATTTAAAAAAATAATAAAACAAATTGGCATATATCAGATGCCACTGTAAGCATTAGAGGATTAAATATGCTATATTATTTTAATCAGATTGTACTTTATATAAATCTTCATATTTAGAGTTCTCAGGATAGAGAAGGAGCACTAGTTTCCCAGGCTGCATCCTCTTTTCGTCAGAAATATTTTCAAACGCAAAAGGAACAGAGCTGTGCTGAAGAAAATTCAAACCCCAGATGAGTGTTTTCTTATCTATATACAAGTACATCTTAAGAGATGCTATTTACATATGCAATTTACACAGCTTTCTATTTATAACATTACTTGTACACAGTATGGCTTTTACACCTTGTTATTCATTTATAATAAATATACTTTTTTAAAAAATGGCATTATCTTTTGAATTTTTATATCGAAAAACACCACAAATATTGCCTTCAAAATTAATCACTATATAGCAGTAAGATCTTCATTATACTAAAGTTTAGTATCAGAAATAACCTCAGATTTATGATTATGTTGTTGTTTTTTTTGGTTTTTAGGAGCATTAACAACTAAGGCCATATTGCTCCGGGGATATGCGGTGGTCATTTCCTGACCTTTCTGCATACTCCATATTTGGTGGTCACGGGCTCGAACCCCGGTCTAATCAAGAAGCATGTGCTATGCACTGCTGCTCCTGCCCATGGAGGCGCCTTATGATTATGTAAAGTTTCTTATTTAATGGGACAACAAGTTCTTTGAAAGCTGCTTTTTCAGAGAAGACAAAAAATAGTATTGAATGACAAACTACCATGCAAAAGAATTAGGTGTGGTAGCAAACATTTCCTAAGCTTAACTGAAAAAGTTCTGAAATCAATTAACTCAAGGTTTTTTTTTTATTTTTTAATTATAAACATGAAAAGTTATTTGGAATCTGTAGGTAGGTAATTTTCTAGAAGTATATATATAAATAACAGTTAAAATTTAGAGTTTAACTGTGTATAGAAACTGTAAATTAGCAGTTCCGGACCTTTTTAGAATGCAACCTATTTTGAGAACTCAGTAAAAATTCATGATCCAAGTCAATTCAAATGTGAAAAAGAGGTTTCTCCACCAGGAAATGTTTCTGAAATTATGTCAAATGAATGCTAATTTTTTATTACAGCAAAGGGAAAAAAATGCACATCACTCTTCTTAAAATGATCATTTAGTATTTAATGGTGAAGCAATTTATTTGTCTTCAGTGATTCACTGGAAAGAACTTTCATACATATAACATACTGTGTCCTTTCTGCTCCTAGTGTAATCATCAAAGTAAATCTTTAATAATAATACTTAACTTAATAGTGTGAATAGCAGTAAAGCTTAATAGACTGTACTCACCTTTGAGGCACCTCCATAGCCAGGTGGGCAGGAGCAGCAGTGCGTAGCACATGCTTCTTGATTAGACCGGGATTCAAACCCGTGACCACCAAATACAGAGAATGCGGAAAGGTCAGGGAATGACCACCGCATATCCCCGGAGCAATATGGCCTTAGTTGTTAATGCTCCTAAAAACCAAATAACAAACTCACCTTTGATTGAACTGTTTATTTACATGAAGTTGGGGTGGAAATGAAGTTTAAGTTGAAGTTTAAAATAAATTAAAATAAGTTAATTGAATGAATACGGAATTGTTAAAATTTGCTCAAGGAAGTAGAAGTGCACTACTTCATCCCTGGTTGTCATTTGAAAAATTGAAATTTAAAATAATATGAAATAAGCAAGGCCAATAGTCACACGAGCGACTTTCGTATTAAATGTCATCGGTTGGCACTGATAAGAAATAAAATCCACAGTTTCCTTCTTTCTTATCACTGCCAGCCAATGACGTTTAATACGAAAGAACTCAAAACTTAACTTTCAATGTGCTGACACCTGAAGAAGTCAAGAGAGAGAGTGAGAGCACATGCTCGGTACAGTAAATGAAGTGCATTCTAAACACCAAACATTCAAGACACCAAAATACCCTGATCAGGGCAAATTAAAAAAGACCAATACAAAAACTTATAGTTATGATGTACAAACATGTGAATTGATATTTACAAGGAATAATAATGTGGTTGCTACAATCTTGCCAATATCGATTGACTATATTTTTTATCTATTCTTCTAATTCTGCTGGGGAAAAAAAAATATATATATATATATATATATTTATGAACATAAAACTATTAGTCACTTCCATTCTCAAGTGGTGCCTAACTTCTGGAAATACTAGAAATTATGTATGCAGAAAGAAACATACTTCTTACACACAAAGTATGTTTCTTTCTTTCTTTCTTTCTTACAAAATGCCAGCACAGGTCATGGAGTTTTGTCAATGAATATAGGAATTTTGCTAGCAGGGAAAGGAGGTGATTGTCCCTCTGTATAAGGCAATGGTCAGGTCAGGCCATGCCTTGAGTACTGCATACAGGTCTGGAGGCCTCATTTTAGGAAGGATATAGATTTGCTTGAGGGGGTAAAGAGAAGGGCAACAAGATTGGTGAGGGGAATAAGGGATCCTCTTACCAAGAGAGGCTTAAGTTCTGCAAATTGCAGTGGCTGGAGACTAGGCACCTGTGTGGTGATCTGATTGAGGTGTATAAGGCCTTGAATGGGTTGAGCACCCTGAATCCTGATGGGATCCTTCCACTTGTTCAGATTACGAACCTAAGGGGGCATAAATTCAAATTAAGAAAAGACAGATGTAGAATAGATGTGCGGAAATTTGCCTTTAGCCAGCAGGTGGTTAATTGCTGGAACAAACTTCCATCTGCGTGGAAGTTGATAGGTTAAATAAATTTAAGGAGGAACTGGACAGGCATTTTGGAGGGAATGGTGTGATTTTTTTTTTTTTTTTTAGCTGATGCTGCATAAGCTCATACACTTGCTTTCTTGCATCACATGCCACTACTACTACTACAAAATCGAAAAATAAAACAGCAGTGTTGGAACCCTACAGCATTTCTCCATGTATCATTCCGAATAAAGAATAACTGTTCATTGTTACACTCAAATAAAATTGTTTGTATTTAGGAAGGTAGAGAGAGTGTTAGAGATATTAACCTTGAACTAACAATGTGCAGTTGACATTTCAGAGAAGTGCCCAGGAGGGTGCTGCACGGTACAGTCAGGTTAATATCCTTTTGCAGTTTGTAAGTGGTAACATTTATTACAAAAGCTATTGGTGATTTTACATGCATTAAAAAGATTTTAATTTGTACATAGTGTGTGCTTTATTTTATTTGTAAATAAATTTTTATATCAATAATTTATTTGACCTGCAAACTTTTTCTTCATACATGACTTTCCTTTGTATAGGAATTTCTCTTTCACAGATACAAACTTTCTAAAATAAATATTTTTATTAAAGAAAGTGATTACAAAAATTATACTATTTACATACATCTGTCAGTAATCAACATTAAGAATACAGTAAATCCTTTACATTTGTGAAATCGATTTGTAAATTTGAGAAATCAACTTGTACTTGCAACAATTATTTTGCATTGCATAATTTGTTACTCTTCCAGACACTGTGCAAATTTTCTGACTTTAAGAGTTTAACCTACTTGAATGTTATGATTTCCCCTTACAGAAAAAATTAGGAAAAGCATTAATTTAGAATTTAAACTAAAGTGTTGTGATATCAATAAATGCCTGCATTTGAAGAACTCAATGTGCCAAATGAAGAGGTAGCACAGGAAATAACATAGCCATCTTCTAAGCAGCTGTTCACCAAATACCTTTCAGATTTGTTCAAATACACTTGTACATTTATCATGGATTAAGAAAATCCTCGTGTTGCTACTGGGAGCTTTACAAAGATAAAAATATTTGTCAAGCAATGTTGTCCTTTGCAACAACAGATTCAGCTTCACCAAGGAAGGCTGAGTTTCCTCTTCAAGTTACTACTGCTTATTCAGCATAAGGGGCAAACAGTCCTGATCCCATGCCTTAAAAAAAAGCATGCACTAAATGTATGCTGCTGGACTTCTTTCAAAGACACAGAATGTACCCCTTTCAGCAATTTTCTTTTTTTATATTGGGAATAGAAAGAAATCAGATGCTGTTCAATTTGGAGGTAGAGGGGAAGCTTCATCCAAAGGATTCATTTTTCTGTCAGAAAAATTAATCGTTCATTTATGACATTTTGCTGACTTGCGCTATATTTTCGGTGAAGCAATTTCTGCTGGAAACAGCCCCTCTGCCACAGGGGTTATTAACCTTTTTGCAGTCTTCTCACTACTCTTTTATACTAGTTTCAAAAATAGTAAATAAAATACATGGCTCAGAAAACTCAATTTTAAAAATATCTTTTTGTTGAAAGCTACAGTAACTCCAGGAGGACATGCAGACAGTTTTATAAACTGTAGAATTTGAAATTTTTTTTTTACACATGTTTGCAAATATATAAAGTGGATATTATCTTCATTGTGTCTATCCATATTACACAGGCTATTCATCATTGTAGTACTGAACATCATGTTGGTTGCAGTACTCTGATTGAAGGAATGAATGAACAATATGGCAGATGCAGAAAAGAAAAGTTATTTGTTTAAGCACTGTGCATATGCAAGTGGTTGTTTTTTGTTCTCATTTTACTAAATATATATAAATAATGAATTTTTGATTTAAGCACCGAAGATCCATGAAATATGTTTCACATTTCAATTTTTATTGAAATTAAAAGCAGAATAGGTACATTTCAAAAGGTTTAGTGAATACTTTGTGAGGTGTAAAGAAATTTTGGTGAAATTTTATATATTAGTTAATTAATTAGTAAAAAATGTAATGCAGTAATATATTACCTAATTTGTTTTATTTATTTTAATTTTTTGTATGTTAAAACTGCATTTTATCATTTTTGTAGCCATATGAAATATTTATAAATCAAGCTGAAGCAAAAAAAATATGATGTCCAGTACTACAACTATGAATAACCTGTATAATATGGATAGACATAATGATGATAATATGCACTTTATATATTTGCGAACATGTGTAAAAAATAAAAATTCTCTAATCCTGCAGTTTACAAAACTGTCTGCATATTCTCCTGGAGTTAATGTAGCTTTCAACAAAAAGGTATTTTTAAAATTGAGTTTTCTGAGCCATGTATTTTATTTACTATTTTTGAAACTAGAATAAGAGCAGTGAGAGGACTGCAAAAAGGTTAATAACCTCTGAGGTGGAGGGGCTGTTTCCAGCAGAAATTGCTTCACCCAAAATATAATGCAAGTCAGCAAAATGTCATAAATGAAGGATTAATTTTTCTGACAGAAAAATGAATCCTTTAGATGAAGCTTCTCCTCTACCTCCAAATTTAACTGCATCTGATTTCTTTCTATTCCCAATATAAAAAAAAAAAACTTGCCGAAAGGGATACATTCTGTGTCTTTGAAAGGAGTCCAGCAGCATACATTTAGTGCATGCTTTTTTTTCAGGCATGGGATCAGGACTGTTTGCCCCTTATGCTGAATAAGCAGGCCTTCACACCACCCCTAAACTTCCCTGGTTAAGAACCCCTGCCAACATTTCTGATTTGGATCCACCTGACTTCTTTAAGTTCAGTATCAAATTTAACTCAAAGGGGAAACATTTTGGGTTTTTGGAGGAATTCCAGTATGCTGGGGGCACTAAAATCACTATCAGTAAATGAGTTCTAAAACTGCTAAAAGGCAACAAAAGAAAATAATTGGCAAGTTCAATTTTAACTTATGTAATTTTTGGTATTTTCTAGCCACACTTCATATTATTGATGCAAGCATTTATTTCTATATAATTATTTGCTTTTCTACTTGTATTTTAAATTTTGTTTACAAAAAATCTGTGCACAAAGAAGACATCCAAGCACATTCGTATAGTTCATCCCTACTTTGATGATCTAAGCACATCCTTATAAAACATTACGTTTGTAAGTAAACAGGGTTCAATTTGCGTGCCTCATAAACAATGGTTTCAAGAAAACACATACCTCAAAGTTTGCTTGTATTATGGATATTTATTTTGAACCTGGTTTAAGACTGGAAAATATTTTATTACACCTTAACTGATCGCAGAGGTCTTTCATAAAGCTGTGTACATGAGCATCTCTTTCTGATTTCCTTCCTCCAAATATCATTACTAATGTGATTGAAGGCTCAATTCGGCAGAGAAAATAGGTTGTTTGTACAAGCTAGAAATGATAAAATAATTATTATGAACAATATTATGATTCTGAATAGTCATATAAATTTATAGAATTTTTACATTCATCAAGTGAGCATATATTATATTTCATTCAAACTAACAAACATGGGTATTACAAATGTGGTTCACTGCCATCCTAGCTGTGGAAGGATTTTAGAATGCACAAGTGAATACATTAAATGCTCATAAACACGTGAGAATTTGTAAAAATTTTATTTTATCCATTTTACAAATTGTCACACTCTTTGAATGCACTTAACCAGCAAGCATATTATGTCCTTTTATTGTTGATTTACAAAATTATTCAAACTAAAAATGCTGAGCTAAAAAATATGTAAACTTGAACCTCCAATAAGCATTACTAATCATTCAAGCATGATTAGTACCAATAGTGGTCCCATATAAGTACCTTTAGAATCCAAAATAATGTCTCAAAAAAAGGATTAACGTGGAATTCAGAACTGCAGCTGTTTTTTAATATGGATATTGAAATTAATTAGGGAAAAGTTTATTAGAATTTTGTTTTTCCTACCAATAAACTAATTGCTTGTCTGACTACATTTTAGAACTCACCTTGTGATTCCATCATCAGGCCAAGATAAAACTAAACTGACTTCTCAATTTTGGATCCCACCTACTCACAGCTAAAGCCAACTGGCATTATTTATGGTAGGAGGGGGGATAAAACATTGAGAAGTCAGTTTAGTTTTTATTTTGGCCTAATGGAATTTTAAAGTGGATTCTGAAACATGGCCAGATACTAATTGGTTATTTTATTATACAACGGTATGCTCTATCTCACTTGTGCATTACACTGGTTTCAAAGATTTTAGTGTTCAAAATGTTATAATCTAACACTGAACTCCAGAAACATTGAAAAAATGTCTGCATGCTATCTGTATTTGATCATGAATTACTCTTCAGTTGATGGCAGACAAATTTCCCATTAACAAAGAAATGAATGAAATTCTGAAGACAGTTGGGCAAATGCAAAATTTTGCAATAGATTCATTCTGGATTGTTTGAGTGACATAAAGGAACCTGTTCAGATTTGAAAAATGCAGAGTTCAGTCAAGCTGTTGATGACAACCAGTTATATTGAGTCAAAATATTTTTAATGATCTGCAAACATGCAACAAGGCACATAATGGCATTTTGAAGAGCTTATATTTTCAAAAAAAAAAAAAAAACACACATTTTCAAAAATTAAAGTGACATTGAACACTTTTTAAAGCAAGAGGATCAGTCACAAGAAATTACTCTTAGATAATATAGTGAATAAGAAATATTAAGCATAAGTTCTTAACAGGCAGCAAAGGAAGTAAGCAAACCCTTAGCCATGATTATGAAAGTTTCCTTGGACTCAGGGGGAGGTCCCCATGGACTGGAGATGTGCAAATGTGACCCCAATTCACAAAGGAGAATCAGAGAGTAAAACGAGTAATTGCAGACCTATTATTTTAACTTTTGTTCCGGGAAAATAATGGAGTCACTGGTTAAAGATGCAATGCAGGATCACCAAGACAAGGCATGGGTTTGTTAAGGGGAAGTCTTGTCTGATCAATTTGATTGGATACTAGGATGTGGTCACAAAGGAACTGGATGCAAAAAATAATTTTGATATTATATACTTGGATTTTAGGAAAGCTTTTGATACCGTTGTATGTGAAAGACTACTGTACAAATTGGGCCAGTACGGCATTAAGGGAAAGTTGCTACAATGGTTGAGTGGTAATCAATGGCCACTGCTCTTTGTGGACTTATGTTATTAGTGGAGTCCTCAAGGGCCCAGTGTTGTTTTCTGTATTTACCAATGATATTGATGAAGGTATATATCTAAGTTTGCAGTCGATACGAAGGTTGGCACGGTTGTTATTGACAGTAATGATAGTAGACTATTGCAACAGGATCTAGAAAAGTTGAGCAAGTCGGCCGAGAAGTGGCAACTGAAGTTTAACATTGACAAATGTAAAGTACTGCATATGGGTAGAAGTAACCCCAGCATAACGTACCAACTGTGTGGTACTACACTCAGGGTAGTGGAGAATGAAAAGAACCTGGTGGTAATTATGCAGTCAGATATGAAGTTTTCTGAGCAATGCAGAGTAGCTCATGGTGTCTTGTCAATGATATTCAGAAATTGTGCTAGCAGGGATAAGAAGTTGATTGTGCCCTTGTATAAGGCACCAGTCAAGCCACACCTTGAGTACTGCATATAGGTCTGGAGGCCTGATTTTAGGATGTAGAGCTGATAGAATGAGTACAGAGAAGGGCAACAAGAATAGTGAGTGGAAAAAAAAGGGTCTGTTACCAAGAAAGGCTTAAGTTCTGCAAATTGCATCGTCTGGAGACTAGGCACCTGTGAGGTGATCTAATTGAGGTGTATAAGGCCTTGAATGGTTTGAGCAAGCTCAATGCTGATGAGATTCTTCCTCTTGTGCAGATTACTCACCTGAGGGGACATAAATTCAAATTGAGGAAAGACAGTTGTAGAATAGATGTGAGGAAATTTGCCTTCAGCCAGCAGGTGGCTGATAGTTGGAACAAACTTTCATCTGTTGTAGTGGAGGTTGACAACTTAAATAAGTTCAGGGTAGAACTCGACAAGCATTTGGAGTGAACAGATGGGTGAAATGGGAAGGGTTTTTTTTTTTTTTTTTTTTGTTGGCTGATGCTATATAAGCTTGCTTTCTTGCATCTTATGCCTCTACTAATGCTAACAGTTTGGCTAAAAGAATTCACTGAGTAAGGCCTCAGTTTCAGGAGGAAGTTCCTTCCTTACATGATAATGTCAGGCTACATTTTGCCCTGATTGTTAAAGAGTTTCTGACAAAGCAGGCCTGTAGAGCTAACTTTCTCCCAGACTACTTGTTCTCTAAAATCAAATTCTTGCTGAAAATACAATTTGACAGTAAACAGAACATTAGGACAAATTTGGTGGTGAATTCAAATGAGAGCAAAGTGGAGCAGAAATTGTTGAAGATAAACAAGAAAGACATCAGGGGTGGATGGGATCTGTCCAGTTATATTACAGTGCTTCAGTGCCACTACAGGTGGAGGTGTCACTAACAGTTTCAGTCAACACAGGCACGTTAACAGGTCATGGGCCTATCTGATGGATGGTGTGCCTGGAAATATTTCTCTGTGCACCCTGGTAGTAGGCTGCCATTAAATGAGGGCTTACGAGCTGTCTGTTGTTCCGGACAGCATGTGCCAACCAGCATCTGTCTTCCTAGCACTGAAAATCATTCCCCATTCAAACTCCATCATGTTCTCCCCCTTTCCCAATTGCACAGGCTTCATACTGACTAAATGACTGGCACTACCCATGCTATCACTATATGTACTGCACTGGTCGGTAACGTTGAGCCTAGGTTCTGTGGGATGTGTCCACATGAGGAGACAGATGATCATAATGTTTTGGCTCATGAATGTATATTTAAACATACTAAGACATGAAAAATAGATTTAAATAAAATTTTAAAAAATAATAAATAAATACTCACAGTATCATAAAAGCATATAATATTATCAGTATTTCTTAGTTCAACACCCTTGTTTGTCATAATCATAATAACACCAGGCCAATGAGAAAGTGGCTTATCCTACAAAATAAAAAGCACATTTCTTAAAGTATTATTTTCTTATTAGTTTCAATTAAATTATTTTTTGAAAATCTGAACAAAATTATGTAAGTAAACTTGCTTACAAACCTCTCAAAACTATGTATTTAAGGGAGATAGAAAGTTATTTTCACACATATACAGTACTATTTTTATTCTCTAACATTTTGTGATATGCACATAGATGCATTAATCAAAATCCTGCATTGTTTAGTATACAATAGACCAGTGGTTTTCAACCTTTTTTAATAACGGCACCCCTAAGTAATTTATTTTATTTTGCGGCACCCCTACTCAATTTTCTTTGATCCGATTCTCTCTCTGTATATATATAATATAGAATATTAAGGATAATATAAAGAATTATTAGAAAAAGTAAATCAATCCAATAATAATACCATCAGGGACCTAAGAAAACGCAAAAAAAAAAAATAATAAAATAAATAAATTATTATCGCTTTTTACCGACAATCTAGATGACTTCAACTGGGGCCAACCACCCAGAATGAAGGCAAAAAACGACAAGATGTTCTCTGTTTCTGTGATGATCAATATATGTTAAGTAATTTAAATCTAAGCCAAATATAAATCGAATGATGATAAAAGTTAAGAAAATTTAGAAATATTAGAATCAAAGGTAAGAAATATAAGTAAAATATAAATGTAAGCATATATTAATCAACGATGATTAATATATGCTTACATTTATATGATGATGAAGGTACCCGGGCGGGCAGGTACCCTGGTAATGCAACAAGCCAGGTAATAATGTACAACAAGATAATAATGTATTTGAAAACGAAATGCACAAGGCATAATCCTTATGGGTTTTGGTAATTAACTATATAATATCAGTGTAGATACACCATAGTTGACCCGTAAATTTGAACTACGTAACTGTGATGGCTCGTTGCATTACCAGGGTACCTGCCCACCCACTGATGATGAAGCCCAATAGCTCCGAAACAATCGTCTGGGTGGTGGTATCCTCTGATAATAAATAACAGAGGTCTTCTCTACTAGAGAAGCATTATTTATTTGAAGTAGAGCAATACCAGCTATCTCGTTATGAAGGCACCCACAATACGAGATACAATTAAAACGAAGCCTTTTACACTACTTACGTAGTTCAAATTTATGGGTTAACTATGGTGTATCTACACCGATATTATATATAATGAAATAAACATATAAATTAAAAAATAATAATAAATTTAAGTAACTTAAACCCAAATTATGTGGCACCCCTGGAATGTTGTTGCGGCACCCCAGTTGAAAACCACTGCAGTAGACTCTCAATTTTCCGGGATAGATGGTAAAATAAAAATCTCGGATAATTGATTTCCCGGTTAAACTAAAAATACAGCACGTTCCAGGACTTCTTACGTAAGTCGACTTTTACGTAACTAGGGAATGACTAATAAAATATTGCTCCTATATCCGTGATATGTCAAAATTACAAAAACCACATAATATCTTCAAAAGAATGAAGAAAAATAGTTATATATTTTTAATTAGTTCAATTAAAAGCTTTATCTGAGGAAAGCAGTGAAGCTGTTGGAGTGGCACATACGAAAAGGAAGAAATTGTACAGTAAAAACTATTTCGTAGCCTTGGTTATCATAGTTGACTTTATTAGTGCTTCAATCAATCCCTTCACCGCTTCTCGCATTCTGTCTTTTTCCTTTATTATTGTGTTCACTGTTGACACTGACAAATCTAAATTCTGCGTGATACTTGTTCATGTTTCACTCTAATAATCATCCTTATTTTAATTTTCTGATCCGAATCGATCGCTTTCTTTTTTTTTTTTTTTTTTTTGATAGATTTACTTGTACTGCCGTCATTTATTCTCTTAGTCGGCACCGTAATAACGGTCAAAATGAAATTTTCTGTAAAGAATTTCACATGGTTAAGGTGAAAACTCACTATTATCACACCATGAGAGCTGACATTTTACTAAAACACCTTTCTGGAGGTCACTACCATAAAACAATTTGCACATTCCAGATTATTGGGCTTTTCTGTTACTGCAATTCATTATAAACGGGTAGTAAACTTGATCGTATTGCATTTGAAATAATACCGATAGCTGGAACTCTGTGGGAATTTACTTTATTATGGTGAAATGTGTGTCCCCTTCACTGAAATCTTCAGCCATATAAAAAAAAAATTAATTTTAAAAATCTTTTCTTCATTCCTATTTTTAAGCTTGTGACTCCATATCCCCGCTTGTGCAATCTGTGCATGCCGTGATCCTCTTTATTGATTTCTTATTATTATTATTCTGTTTTAAATTTTACAATCCTAAAAAAGAAAAAAAATTGAGTGAAAAAAAAATTAACGTAAGTTCGAAGTTACGTAAGTCGGAGACTTACTGCAGTACAGTATATCCAAAAATGTTCAGCAACCTATGTAAAAAAATATGGCGATAGATAAAAAACTTACCACGCACTGCTGGCGTGTCCAATACAATGCTTCCCTTTATTTTTTACAATGTCACATGGTTTGGTCACCAACATTATAATGGTTCTTTAACGGATGCACCGTTTTCAAACTTTTGAATAATTTCAAGTTTTTGTTTAATTGAAAGCAGAACTCATTTGCATTTACCCATCATTTTCACAATTTCTAAACAAAAAAAAAAAAATTTGTTATCCCTGACAAATAACGAAACCAAATTTTTCTCTTTGCGGTGCACTAAAACAAACATTTCTTCTCTTTTTTTTGTTTTTGAGCGTCGGGTATGAAAACAGTGAGGGTTGCAAGATAATAATCTAATGACGACTTTATAATGCCCTGCTTGTCGCTTATTTACGACTTGCAAAACATCTGTTTATACTGTACCTATTCTAGTTATTACTTGAATTTTTTGATTTCTGGTTGATTTTTTTTTTTTTTTTTTTTCCATTTGGCATCTTTAAGTGTCTCGGTTAAACCGATCCCAGTAAATCGAGAGTCTGCTGTATTTATTATTGCTTTTATCTAACTAATTCTAGAACATATCAACATAGTTTAAAAATCCATATTTAATTTTCATAGAATTCTTAGTGTTTACAAACTTTGATTCCTTTCTTTCCCTTCATTCAATAAGCAGCTTATCCTAGGAAATAATTCTACACCTCAAAAATGGGTATTCTGACAGCTGAAATTAAAATTAACCCGGCTGTGGTGGTGCTCCAGCACACAGTTGTAGCTCAAAAATAGTGATCCTACATTACCATTTAATCAATGATTAAAAATCTGAAATTTTTTCTGACTTCCTAACAAACTTTTAATAGTTTCTGAAATGATTTTTATGACCTTCACAGAGTAATTAAATGTGTACACCTGTCTGGCTTCACAATCTTTTAAATTATTTGTGCAAAGAGTAGCATGTGGCCACATCAGTACAGATAATGCTGAAGTTTCAAATTAAATGTTATGTGTTTGTCTATAGTCCAAGGTTACTTGCTTTTCCTCTCCCATTAGTTATATAAACATCTACAATCTCACCTGAGTTGTTTTTGCAAAAATAAAGATGAGAACACAAAATGTAATATCCACCAAAGATGCCTGTTATTCTGTGGGAAGCAAGATACACGTTTCAAATTTGGATACATGTTTCAAATCCTTCACAGCATGTCAAATTTGAAATAAATTTTTTTAAACAGTATGCATAAATAGTATACACATAATAAGCAGAAATATATATGCACATTTGAAATTGTCCATCCTTAATGGTCTTTTAAAGTAGAAAATGAATGATACTAACAGTCATGTTTATTTGTCTGAAATTTTTTTTTTTTTTTCCAGCAGAATTAATTTATTTTTTAAAAATAAGACATCTAAAAACACACCGTTTTTTAAATATTTAATTTTTTATTAAAAATGTAAAAAGCTACATATAATTATTGCAATCCATTCAGAAAACATGAAATACTGAATTCAAATAACCTAAAAATCGTGTAAACATTAAAAAAAATAATAATAAATTTTTTTGTACCTGTCAGGTGCAGTGTCACAGTGTTTACCACTGGGGGTGCCACTCAGTGCTGTAGTCGTAAAATTAGCAGAAGGTATACTCTATGAACGTTAAGAAAGGCAGAGAGTATACAGTGCATATCAGGTGTATTAATGGAATTTTCTTCTGTCACATAGAATAGAAAACCAAAAGGTATACGCTATTCACCTAAAAAAACCCAGAGGATATATGGCGTATACCAGTGGTTTTCAACCGGGGTGCCGTGGCACCTTAGGGTACCGCAACAACATTCCAGGGGTGCCAGGTAATTTGGGTTTAAGTTACTTAAACTTATTATTTTTTAATTTATATGTTTATTTCATTATAAAAAGGTGTACAGTATCTTTTTAATTTTTGGTGATCTGTAATTGATGTTTACTTAGTACCTCTATACAAAGAATAAAATTATATTATTGTAATAAATAACATATATATTTTTTAATATTATATATATTGAGAAAATTGAGTAGGGGTGCCGTTATTAAAAAAAGGTTGAAAACCACTGGCTTATACACTTCACTACAGCCCTGGTGCCACTGCCACCCAGTTAAAAAGTTCTGCAAATTATAATTCAAGATTCAAAACATAAACCTTATAATTGCATACAGTATCACAAAATATTTTTAATTTGCAGAAAACTCAAACATTCATCTACTAATACATGCAGCAGAGGAGAAATGCAAGTTTCCAAATAGACACTGTAATGATATTAGATGGATTATTTGAGTTAAAAGTTTGGGTGTGAAATTAATGTTTTTCTGAACAATTTTAATTTATTTTAGTATAAAATGTTTTAAAAAATCAATTCTGCTGATTGTGGTAAAATATTCACTTTTGCACAACATGTATAGTTGTGATGAAATAACTAGTCTTTTTTGATGTGGAAGATTTTCAGGTATATCTTGAGGAATTAATACAGTATATAGAAAAATCTCTTATCCAGTAATTTTCTTTTAAAGCCTCCTTTGAGACTTTTTTCCTTCTTTCCCCATCTTTCTTTAATATCAGCAGCCACATCCAGTAGAAAAGGATTCCACCTGCCTTTTTATGATAGCAAGGTTGG
Organism: Mastigoproctus giganteus; assembly: GCF_048544385.1. Classification (NCBI taxonomy): domain Eukaryota; kingdom Metazoa; phylum Arthropoda; class Arachnida; order Uropygi; family Thelyphonidae; genus Mastigoproctus; species Mastigoproctus giganteus. The sequence goes on along the minus strand of NC_143585.1, from coordinate 30,958,649 downwards.
GTGGGAAGAAATCAAAGCTGGTGTATGTATAATGATATGTTATATGCCATGATTTTATAAGTTCAAAGCAGTTAATCAACTACCATGCCTGTGCAAGTAGGGGATTGACCCTTAGTCTGTATTGGGCAAACTCAGCATTGGGCAAACTGAGTTTGCTACAAAGTGCAAAGTGCAGTCTCATATTGTGAATGCACCTCACCTTGATATTGCATCATACACTTTAAATAAAAAGCACTGCTCTAATGGAAAAGTACACTGCTATTTATTTAAAGCATATATGATTAACCAATTTCATGTTTTATTAGCTCCCATAGAATGAGGCCTTTGTTCAAAATTCAAGATCTCCTACTCTTAATGTCATTGGTGCCAACGTGTACAACAATATCACCTTTTGTGCCTTTAAAAGATGACATATGCTTTACAACGTCATCAACTTTTGCCCCTGGCAAACATACCCTGGTCCTGTTCCATCTATCCTTTTTACACAATATATTCCCTGTCTCCCTGACAATAGATAGTAGGAATAAGCGTCCATCTGTTGTAGTGGAGGTCAACAAATAAGTTCAAGGTGGAACTAGGCAAGCATTTGGAGCGAATAGATCGAAGGGGTTTTTTTTTTTTTTTTTGACTGATGCTATATAAGCTTGCATCATATGCTTCAGCTAAAGAAATGCTGTACTACAGTACTGAAATGAAATACAGTATTGTAATATTGTATTTCATTGAGCATATTTTACAGAGTATAAGAGCTTAATATTTCTGTGCCATATAGTTGGAAACTCAGATTCAGATATAGTTGGCAAACTTTATTTACAGTCTGGGGGCTCTCAAAATCCTCACTGGAGGTTCAGATGACACTATACAGGGTGTTTCAAAAATGATGGTCAATAATTTAAAAGTGAAAAGTACAAACTAAAATAAGCAAAAAAGTCCCAGTGAACATCGGGTCACAAATGAACCATTTTCTGTTAAGATCCACCACTGACTATGGGAACACTAATTTAGCAAAAAGCTGTGAATCCTTTGATAAGGGTGGTTTTATTAAATATAAGATAAAACATTTTTAATTTTTGGTTTCAACACCACAGGATTTTACAGATGTTGCATGTTACAGGATGTTACAAAAGGTGTTCAAAATGCTATCCTTGAATCCATATGCAGCGTTGTAGTCTCTGCATTGAGTTGCAAATCCTCTCGGGCATTCCTGGGTCATTTCTGATTTGCTGAAAGGCTCCTTAAACCCGACACTGCAATTCCTCAAATGTGTTAATGTCAGAAGTGTAAACAAAGCGTTTTACATGACCCCAGATACAAAATTCCAAAGGATTTATGTCTGGTGATCTGGGAGGCCACCTCTCCCTACCCACTGTTGACTATACCTTCTAGTTAGATACTGAGTCAAAACTTGAGCAAAATGTGCCAGTGCACCATCATGCATAAACCACATGTTCTGGCATTGCTGAAGTGGAACATTATCATCATCAAGGTCTAGAAGAACATTCTGTAAGAACTGAAAGTACAGCTCTCCTGTTAGCCTGTTTGGCAGGAAGTGTGGTCCAATTAGACGGTCTCCTAGTAGTCCTGCCCAGACATTCAATGAGAAACGTTGCTGATGTCGCAACTCATGAATTGCATTAGGATTTTCGTTGAATCAAACGTGACAGTTATGAAAATTAAAAATACCATCACTAGTAGTAGTGGCATGTGATGCAAGAAAGCAAGTGTATGAGCTTATGCAGCATCAGCCAAAAAAATTCACACAACCATTCCCTCTAAATGTTTGTCCAGTTCTTCCTTAAATGTATTTAACCTATCAACTTCCACAACAACAGATGGAAGTTTGTTCCAGCAATTAACCACCTGCTGGCTAAAGGCAAATTTCCACACATTTATTCTACATCTGTCTTTCCTTAATTTGAATTTAGTTCATAATCTGAACAAGTGGAAGGAATCCCTTCAGAATTCAGTGTGCTCAACCCATTCAAGGACTTATACTCCTCAATCAGATCACCGTGCAGGTGCCTAGTCTCCAACCACTGCAATTTTCAGAACTTAAGCCTCTCTTGGTAAGAGGATCCCTTCATTCCCCTCACCAATCTTGTTGCCCTTCTCTGTACACGCTCAAGTAAATCTACATCCTTCCTAAAATGAGGCCTCCAGACCTGTACCCAGTACTCAAGGCGTGGCCTGATCATTGCCTTATACAGAGGGACAATCACCTCCTTTTGCCTGCTAGCAAAATTCCTATATATCATTGACAAAACCCCATGACCTGCCCTGGCAGCCTGTCTGCATTGCTCAGAAAACTTCATATCTGACTGCACAATTACTCCCAGGTCTTTTTCATTTTCTACCACCTTAAGTGTAGTACCACACAGTTGGTACGTTTCTCTGGGGTTACTTCTACCCATATGCAGTACTTTGCATTTGTCAAGGTTAAACTTCAGTTGCCACTTCTTAGCCCATCTGCCCAAATTATCTACATCCTGTTGCAGTAGCATACTGCCATTACTGTCATTAACAACCCTGCCAGCCTTTGTATCATCTGCAAACTTCGACACTAAGCTTGATATACCTTCATCAATATCATTGATAAATATACAAAACAACAGAGGACCCAACACCGAACCCTGTGGGACTCCACTTATAATATTAGTCCACGAAGAGCAGCACCCATTAATTACCAACCTCTGTCTTCTCCCTTCCCTTTGTTCCACTCACCAATCTCATTGCCTTTCTCTGTACTCATTCCAGCACCTCCACATCTTTCCTAAGAGACCTCCAGACCTGTATGCAGTACTCAAGGCATGGCCTGACCATTGCCTTATACAGAGGGACAATCATCTCCTTTTCCCTTCTAGAAAAATTCCTATATATCATTGACAAAACCCCATGACCTGCCCTGGCAGCCTGTTTGCACTGTTCAGAAAACTTCATATCTGACTGCACAATTACTCCCAGGTCTTTTTCATTTTCTACCACCTTCAGTGTAGTACCACACAGTTGGTACATTTCTCTGGGGTTACTTCTACCTTTGCATTTGTCATGGTTAAACTTAAGTTGCCACTTCTCAGCCCATCTGTCCAAATTTCTGTCCAGAGTACAATATAAAATAACAATTAGGTAAATAAAATGGCAACACTTATCGCTTTTTCGGAGCCTGTAATTTTTAAAGAGAATCGGCACCCTCATAAACCCAGCTTCGTCAGTGAACAAAATGTTGTTTAAAAATTGGGGGTTCAGGTCACACTGTTGTTGCATCCACTGGCAGAAGTGGGAGGGTAGTCTGTACTACTGAGACCTTGTACATGCTGGATATGATAGGGGTACAGTAATTGGCAATGTAAAATTGGTCACACACTGCTATGACTCAGTACACGTTCTTGCAGAGCAACCCTCCTTGTCGAAATTCCTGGATTTTGTTCTATTCTTTCTAACACCCTTTCAACATCAGGTGTTATGCTTCTGGGCCTACCTGCTTGTACTCCATGTGCGAAGCGCCCATATTCTCTAAGGCACACTGATGAATGTGCACCTGTTGGGCTGCTTTCGACAGGGAAATGTTTCTTGGTACAAACGTGCAGCCTCAAGTGCACTGCTATTGGCCTTACCATACATGAAGCGCATGTCTGCATACTCTTCATTGCTGTAACCTCTTTCAATGTTGACTAGCCTTTGACAAGTACTAGTATGCCTGCTATGTCTCAGAGTATTGAGAAAGGGGAAAGGGAGAGAATGTAAACAAACATTCTACACAAACAACTACCTAACCTAAACAAACAAGTCAGTTGTGGATCTCAACTAGAAATGTGCAATATCTCTAATGATTCACTTAAGGACCCATGTGTACTAGGCTTTTTTTTTTGCATATTGTAGTCTGCAGTTCACCTTTAAATTACTGACCATCACTTTTGAAACACCCTGTATACTGATGATATTAAATTAAATTTGGTGACAATTATTTTTAAAATAATTGTCTCCACTTGAAGCGCACACAGAAGATAAAATGGTGTGAATTTTACTCCTGCAATTATTTTAAAAATACATTTCCATGATTTGAGAAAGCTATTTAACTTTTCAGGATAGAATTTTCTGTTCTTTAATCTGAAAAAAGGTAAAAAAAAAAAAAAGCAACCATTTTCTCAATTTTATGGAAGAGAATAAAAAATACCAAAAAAAGCAACTTATTTCCACTAAAAATTTAAAGTCAAACATGATTTTTGTAGAGTTGTGAATTTACATTCAGTTTTCATTTCTTACCTGTGGAGAGCACACAATTGTAGGATAAGAATCTAGCCCTTCCGGATGTTCGAAATATTTATCTGGATATGTATAACCATGACCTTTATAATTCTCTAGACCACGAGTATCCAGTACCAAAGCAACAAGATAAGCATCTGTCTTACGTTGGAAAGATGAAATTCTTAAAATGATAAAATAACAGCATATAAAAAATGTACTGATTTTCTGAACATAAAAGTAATAACAGAATATTTAAAAAATTTCTGTTATTCCCTAATAACAAAATATTCCTAAAATAATAAATTACTATTCTCTCCCACCCATCACAGTAGTTTTAATGGGTAAAAAAATGTAAAAAAAAAAAAAATATATATATATATATATATGAGTAAATATTTCTTTTAATCATATCTAATAAATTTGTTTATCAAACTCAAAAATGTAAATTTTTAATGAAACCTCAACTGAAAAGTTTTAGGTCTGATGAAGAAAAAAAAAATCAGTCTTTAAGCTTAGCCACTTATCAAATATTTTCACCAATACTGATAAACCTTTAAGAAAACAAAATCTTGTTATATAAATGCAACTTGTCATTACTATTTTCAAACATTTTTTTTCTCAAAAAAAAAAAAACTAATTATTACAAACAGAAAGAAATTTCCTCTTCTCATCTGGATATCTGATAAATTTCTGTAGCCCACTTTTGCAAAAAATTGTCAATATGTGTATCACATTTTGACTCTCCCCACTCCCTAACTATCCAATGATACCATGATAATTCTAACAATAAGTTATTAAATAATCACAAATAATGAACTTTCTTCTAAGATTGCAAGGAGATGATCTGATTAAAAACAAATCATCTCCTTAGCAATCTTAGAAGAAAGTTCATTGAACCCCATAAACAAAAGTTTATACCAAGACCAAGCCCAGAGAAGAGGCAATTAACAATTACATAATAAACATACTCAGAACTATAAGAAAAGCAAAAATAAATAGTAAATGATTACTATAAAATTAGCAGAAACTATAGTAAAAGCCTATCTACAAACTTAGATTATGTTTCTGCAATACATATCTATTTTAAATTGAAACACATGACTGCACTATTTTACAAACCTGCACAATAACAGTATTATCATATCACACAAGAAATGGGTTCAGAATATAAGTTTATAAAATTCCATTATAGAGATCTATTGGATAGTATCCAACAGTTAACAAATCTTCAGTGGAGGAGCTGTCATGTAGTAGTAAGATAAGCCGGAGTCTGGAAATTTTCTTCTAATGAAACAAAGCTGAGTGAAACCTTGAACTGCAGAAAGTTATTTTGAGTTTTAATGAGTTTGCTTCCTTGTCCTGGAGAGAGCATTCCAGTGATGGTAAATAGCTGTTGACATAGAGCTGAATAGATTGGACTGTGATATAAAATGTATACCTATCCTCCAGAAGAGTGCAATAATGAAGGTCAAAAGAAAGATCAAATTTGAAGAGCCTGGCATTTAATGAGCTACACCCCTGTTAGTACATGATTAGTAAAAAGACTGGGTAGAACAATTTGTTAGCAGATTTAATGATAAAACCAACATTAGGAATAAACTATCTAGTCACAGTTCCTTTACATCTTTCAGACAGTCTGTCCCCAACTTTCTAGAAGAATTTAAAACATCCAATTTTTCCAACCTTTGGATCAGAATTTATGTTAACAGATATACCATTTTTATAGATAAAATAGCAATAACCTCTATAAATTAAAAACAAATCCATGGAATGGAGCCAGAAATGACTTACCATAATACTATCCTGCAGGCATGTATAATTACAAGCAAGAAAGATCTCTGAAGTGTAGCAAGTTGGTTTGTAAAAAGATGGCCACAAACTGAGTTTTTGTAGAAAGATGGAGAAACTCTTTGTCACCGACTATATTACAATGACATGGGTAAAAGATGGATTCTCTCTCATAAATCTGGAGAGTGCAGCTATGAATGTGATATTAGATTTAATTACTAATGAAATATTCATTTCTCATAGGTAATTAATTCTACAATAGTTGTAGGATAGATGTGTGGAAGTTTGCCTTTAGCCAGCGGGTGGTTGATTGCTGGAACAAACTTCCATCTGTTATTGTAGAAGTTGATAGCTTAAATAGATTCAAGGCAGAACTAGACAAACATCTGGAATGAGTGGATGGGTGAAATGAGAAGGGTGTGTGTTTTTTTTTTTTTGACTGATGCTATATAAGCTTGCTTTCTTACATCATGTGCCTATGCTAATGCTAATTTATGTTTAACCAGCAAGATGGTTTAATGTACAAGTGTTCTACAATAATGATTTGATTTACATGTTTCGATCAAAAAATATCTAATTAGGACAAGAATTAGCAGAAACATTCTGAAATGTTACTGTGACTATTTTACTTAAGAAAACTTTAAAATAAGCAAAAAAAAAATCAAATTTCACTTACTTATGAAAATAATCCAAAGAGAGTTTTGAACACATGCTTTTCATTTCCTGAGGAGCAGTCTGCTTTGAAAGAACATTGTGAAAATACAAGCTGAACTAGAAAAAAAAAGTTAAAAAAACAATACAATTTTATAGAATAATTGAAACTTTTTTTTTTTTTTTTTTTTTTTTTACAAACATACCATTAAAAATACAGAAACTAAAATTCCACAAATTTTCATTTTAATCCATCCAAAATGTTTAATTTGGATAGATTAAAATGAATATTTGTTAATGATATTGATGAAGGGATATCAGGCTTAATGTCTAAGTTCATAGAGTGGACAGAGTGATTAATGACAGTAATAATGACTACTGCAACAGGAGCTAGAAAAATAAAGCAGATGGATTGAGAAGTGGCAACTGAAGTTTAACATCAACAAATGCAAGGTTGTAGAGATCAAAAAAGAACTCTGTATATTATGGACAAAATAAAAATTTTGTCCATAATATATAGAATTTTGCCAGCAGGGATAAGGATAATACAGAAATTCAAGTTTAATGTCAGTAAGTACCTTCTATCTTCTCAACCTTCAACCCATGCACAGTACTGAGTATTATAGGCTCTAATAGTGTTTTGGGTTTTTATTAAAAGAAAAAAAAAAAAAAAAAAAAAGGAATAATCCAATTGTTTAAGGCAATGGCTAGGCTGCATCTGAGTACTGCATACAGGTTTGGAAGCCTCATTTTAGGAAGGATGTGGATCTGTAATGTTAATGACATCCTTACTCAGATAACACACAAAGGAGCATTAATTAAACTGAGGAAGGATGGTTCCAGGTTGGATATATAAAAATTTGCTTTCAACCAGAAGATAAATGATTGTTAGAACAAGCTTCCATTTGGCATTTGTGGAAGTGGGTAGCCTGATAAATTTAAGGAGGACAAAGAGGGGATGGTAGGTGATGTGGGAAATGTTTTTATTTTTTATTATTTTCCTTTGGCGCTTCTTGTAAAAGGCTGCTTCCTTGCATCATTTGCCAATACTAATAGCATTAGCATTAGTAGAGGCATTTGATGCAAGAAAGCAAGCTTATGCAGCATCAGCCAAAAAAAAAAAAAAAAACCACTTCCACTTCACCCCTCTGTTCGTTCGAAATACCTGTCCAGCTGAGCCTTAAACTTATTTAGGCTATCAACTTCCACGACAAGGGATGGAAGTCTGTTCCACCAACCAACCACCTGCTGGCTAAAGGCAAATTTCCGCACATCTATCCTACATTTGTCTTTCCTCAATTTGAATTTATGCCCTCTCAGGTGATTATTCTGAGCAAGAGGAAGAATCCCATCAGCATTGAGCATGCTCAAACCATTCAAGGCTTTATACACCTCTATCAGATCACCTCGCTGGTGCCTAGTCTCCAGACACTGTAATTTGCAAAACTTAAGCTAATACACATCTACATCATGTCTTATTAACAATGCTATTAACTTTCATTATTAATTCTAGTAATTCTACTCTGGTGCCAGATGTGTCTCACCTTGGTAAGTGCTGAATAACTCTGGCTGTAAGTGCACAAAGTGCAGCCACTATAGCCAAACAACTTATTTATGTTATTTATGACACATGTTTTGGACCACTTGGATGGTGACTACAGATTCCTATAACTTGTCTCAGTCAGTGTATATGTTGAGGATGATTATGAGATATGAAATGATCAGGTTTCTGAACATGAGTGCAATGATCCAAATTGAACTTAATAAAAAACCTTGGGCCATTCTTTTTATGGGGAATACTATAATCAAATATGACAATTACTTGGATACAGTGGAGTGCTTTATAGCTTCTGAACAAATGTTCAAAATATAAATGTCCAGAAGTAAAGAGAACAGTTGCACAATACTGCTACAGATAACAGAACAATTTTCCAGCTAGGCAATAGATACACTTTTGTAGTAGTTTTAGTCATCATATGCATTAAATATTTGACATTAAGCAGCTTAAGTATAGTAACCACATGCCAGCATAACTATGCATTTACAACATTTGATGAAAATATATATTTCTATACTTCATATATCATATGTTCTGACTGGTACTGGGCTGTTTTTTTTTTTTTTTGTAAGTGGCACTGATGACCAAGGTAGAATTTAGTGGGCCATAACTGTTACTGGCTATTAGGTACTTTGTTCTCTGCTGTGTATTGTAGTTGTATTTGAAGAAATATGAAGAAAAGAAGAAATATGTAAGTGCCTTTTTTTTTTTATTTGTTTGTGAAAACATATTGGTACTTTGAATTGCTGAACAATGTGAATGTATTGTGGTAGTTGGTTTGCATAATTTGGATAAGTTGAGTTGGTGTGTTAAATTTGACCAGGTCATGGAACAAAGATTTTATAAGAACTATGTAACTGAACAAAATAAATATAAATATTACATGCTATAAATAAACACACAAAGATTTTAAATAACATCACTGTATTTTGTGATAAAATGAATTTACCTAATGTAGCATATGATAGGCATAAATTAGTTATTAATAATTTGGATAAAAACGACTGATAATGTTATCCAGAACAGTGCTAGAACACAGTTCAGGATAATTCTGGCTAAAGACAGATTTTTATTAAAAGTCTTCTGTTTTTCAATTTAAAAGTTAAAAGGTATGCATATGGCAATCTATGTTGTATTATTCATGTATGTAGACTCCTCCCAGCATCTACGTCAACTTATATACTCATCCCTGGATGCCACTCCACTATTATGTGAAGTCTCTCACCTGCTGATCTTGAACTCTTCCCAATATGGAATGTTGATCCGGTTCAACCTTGGACGTAGGTGGGACCTCTACTCCAGCTACCACGCCTCCTGTTTCCTGGAGCTCTATGCTGTTGTTGACACCAGGCCACCTTGCCCCAACATAGAATTTTCACCTTGATAGTTTATCATTCTGCTGACCCAGAGCTCTCCCCAAGTGGCATCTAACATCATATTCCACTCCATCAGTGGAATCTAACTCCTGCTTGTCAGGAGGCCTTTGCTGACTCTGGGAGTTAATCCACCCCCCTTATTGTGGGATCTACTATCCAGAGGTGAATGGCTTCACCTTCTGCTGTAGTTTTACTTCTTTGATATTTTTTCCCTATAGGTCAATTACCACTTCTATTGTCAACTCCCAGGTCCTCCTCGGAATGGGATACCTACTAACACCAAGTCTTCCTTTGTGTGAGATTTATCTCTCTGTGGTTTCTGAGAGCTCAGCACTTGACCAGACCAGACCAGACACATTCTTTCTCTCTAATTTACCCCTGTTCACATGTAAATATCCTGCTTTCTGCAGGTATCCCTTCTTCTTTAGGTTTCCTCACTCCATTTTGCCTGGGGAACATCTCTTCTAATAAAGAAGAAGGGATACCTGCTTTCTGCAGGTATCCCTTCTTCTTTAGGTTTCCTCACTCCATTTTGCCTGGGGAACATCTCTTCTAATATCCTCCAAATTCCTTTTCCCTCACACCACCTTCACTCTCGTCCTGGCCAGCATGTTAGTGGCTGTAAGAGTCTTATTTATCAAGTGTTCCTGGCTTCCATACCTGCTCCAAGTGCTGTGGACGATGCTGGAGTTCAATTTTTGGTGATCATGTAATTAATTAAGTAATTACATGATCACCATGATCTCCCAGTAATTAAGTGACCAGTTGAACAACACTACTCACATAGCTCACTCTACCCACCGACTGATTTTGCAGCATCACAGAGTACTAAATGCATATTTGTGGGGAACCACAGGAACTGCCTAACAAATACATTATGTCCACTATGTTGCATACATATGTGAAGCTGTTCAGTGAAGAGGTGAAAGTGCTCGGCTATTTTCTGAAATAAATACAATTCCAAACAAAGTTTGCATTAAGTTATGTTCCAAGCTTGGTAAAACAGTCTCAGAAACACATTACATGCTATCAACAGCCATTGGATAAGATGCTTTATAAAAGCACAAATGTCAAGATGGTTTTCAAGATTCAAAGGCCACTACACTGTCCTGTCTGGTGTACTATATTGATGTTTTTGGCTATATACACCCACATTACATGCTATGAACAGCCATTGGATAAGATGCTTTATAAAAGCACAAATGTCAAGATGGTTTTCAAGATTCAAAGGCCACTAAACTGCCCTGTCTGGTGTACTATATTGATGTTTTTGGCTATATACACCCTCACTGAATATACACATATGGTCTGGGGAGTCTGAATATTCTTTAGCAGTCCCATATCTTGCATAACTATTCTCCACACAGCTCACATTCTTCTGCTCTGAAATGGATATACAGTCTTTGATAGTGATGCATTATGTCTAAAAATTATATTCAGAATGCATGCCATGTCCTCAGCTCTAATTTCTCAATTACAACAATTCACTCTTTTTACAGTTACTCCTTGACTTAACCAAGAAAAGGGGATATTATATCACAATTTTATCTCCTCTCATAATTCACTTTGCCATTGCTATCAGATAAGTTTTTTTATTATAAATCTTTAATTACAAATAGAAGGACCATTAAAGAATATCTCGAAAGAAAGAGATTTAATTTAAAGGAATAATTTTAATTACTGGCACAAATATAAATAATATTTCTTATAAATTATTTATATGATATATTTTGTAAATACTCTTACCTTTGAAATAACTGTTGAATTTAACCTGCATAGCCACTGATATAATGGGGGAATGGAAGACATACGAATAACAGTTTGACCAACACCAGATTTCTTACCCTAGAAAGTAAAGTTACTATATTTTCTGATGTGTATAAAAAATTCAGTATTAATCTAAATTGCTATTTGAAGCTTTTTAGCCCACCAAAAAAGTGCACAGGCTTTTATAACATCCTCAGGGGTTTGGTGTGTATTTAATTTTCCAATTTTAAACTCTTTAGCATCACAGCCATTTTTTAAAATTTTTCATTTGTTTTTTGCTCACTGATTATCAAAACTACATGGGACTCTCATACAAAATATCATTTTCGTATTACTAGCAGCTTTTATTAAAATACAATTTCATAAGGAAGGCAGATTTTTTAGCCTCAGTTTTAAAAGCTAACAGCATAGAAATAATAAACAAATGTTTCTCCTCGAATTTTTTGCTTGTTAGTGAAGAATATTATAATCTTTGAAAATATCTAATATAACATTCATATCTATAATAGTTATTTTTAAAGAAATTTTTAAATACACAATATCTACAATATCTCAAAAAATTATGACACAACAGCATATGAAAATTCATCATTCATTCTTACAAAAAAAAATGTCAAGGATGCATCAAGAAACACTGTCCTAAAATGAACAAATCTCTTTACACTAACTTTATCCTTTACTTTACCCTGTATGTATATTTAACTTGTATATTTATAACAGATACTAAATTTCTGTTCTTGTTGCTATAAAATAACTTGGTTTACCCAAATAGACTAAGAGTAGATATCTGATAATCAAGTTCTCATCAAAATCATAAAATTTCAAGTTCATAGCTGCAATAGTCATTTTTTAAGAATTTTTTAAAAATCATTCCATTTTATTTTTTAATAAAATTAATTTGGCTCTCTTCCAACAGAACAGTTTATAAGGATAAGCTATTTATAAACAAATGAATAAAAACAGCTACTATTAAGTTGTTTACATAAGAACCCAATGGGGGCACACAAAGAGTGATTCAAGTAAAATAAATAATGGTCAAATATTGTCACATGTAGAGTTAAACAATACAGGTAGCCACTTCCAGGAAACTGATGACAGTCAAATAGTCAGACCACTTGCCACATTTGCTATGCTATGGACTCCTGAAAAATTATGGGAGTTATAAAATAATGGCTTCTTTCAAAGCCACTAGGACTAACCAGAAAGTGTGTTTATAACTTTTGACTAAAATTTGATGCATAGAGATGCAGTATTATTATTTATTAGATAAGAGACAGTATTATTATTTATTATCAAAAAATTATTAGTTTTACCTGAAGGACACACTGCTTCTCTCAGTATAACAGAGTACTTTACCTCAGTTCAACTTACCCAGTAGCAGCATGATTATGTTGTAGAAAAGAAAGCATTTGATTATTTATATCCTGATGTACATGCATTGATCTGTATGAAACATGGCAATTAGGCATCCAGTGCATGGTTCCAGTAGCACATGTACAAAATTTCAGAAGCCCATAACTAGATTGATTTGGTTTTTTGATTTGGTAGTTGTTGGCGCATCGGCTTCTGTGGCCATATTGCACCTCCCAAGGTTTTTGCAGTACTTTGATCCAAGCCCGAGGCGGGAATCGAACCCACGACCTTTGGGTTGCCGGGCAGGTACTTTACCCACTCGGCTAGCCCGGTCGGCTCCCATAACTAGAAACAGTCTACAAGTGCAACGTGTACATTATACAATCTATAATAAATGTAATGGTCTGCCCCAGCGTACAACTGGCAAATTTCAAGAAACACTGTCCTAAAACGAACAAGTCTCTTTACATTAACCCTGCATGTATATGCATGTATATTAAACTTGTATATGACAATTCGAAAATTGTAGATCTCTTAAAGTACCATTTATAATTGACACAATATAATAGCGTAGCTTAATTTAATTTATTATGGTACTCACCTTTTTATAATCTGCATTGATGTTAGAATAAAATGGATGATAATTTTAAATTTAAGTTAGCGTGAATAAGTTAGGATTTAAAACAGAATTAAAATATGCGCAAGGAAGTAGAAGTGCATGTCTTCGTCCTTGGTTGTCAATGTTGAAATTGGAACAATTGAAGTTATATGGTTGAAAACAGAAGGCCAATAGCCATAATAAGTGGCTTTTGTTTTACAATTCCAAACTACACTATAACATAGCACCAGTCTGGAATCTCATGCACCTGAGATTTCCACATGTATCCAGGAGCATCACGGGAACTTAATCTTCTTAAATACACACATTCACTCTTATTCTACCATTGCCAACTGAAGACGTGTAAAATGAAAGCCACTTGTTATGGCTATTGGCCTTCTGTTTTCAACCATATAACTTCAATTGTTCCAATTTCAACATTGACAACCAAGGACGAAGACATGCACTTCTACTTCCTTGCACATATTTTAATTCTGTTTTAAATCCTAACTTATTCACGCTAACTTAAATTTAAAATTATCATCCATTTTACTCTAACATCAATGCAGATTATAAAAAGGTGAGTACCATAATAAATTAAATTACACTACGCTATTATATTCTGTAAACTTGTATATTCATAACAAATACTAAATTTCTGTTTTTGTTGCTATAAAATAACTTGGATTAACAGATAGATTAAGAGTAGATATCTGATAATCAAGTTTTAGATACTTACATCACGAGAACTAGCAGGTGCAGCCCAAGCAGCCAATTTCGTATGGGCATCATGTAAATGAAGAAGAGAAGGCAGAAACTTATAGTTCTGAATACACAGCAGAGCCTCAAGAAGTTGCAGAAGACTTTCACACTCAAAACTACAGTGGGAAAAATATTTGCTTTAATTATTTAATGGATTACATTCATTTTCTTTGCATCTCACTGAAGTATCATTAATTTAATAAAAAAATTGCTAATTAACCTTGGACAGATGAGAGAAACTGATACTGTTTATTAAAATAATTAATGTTACTTCAGTTAGCACATTAGAGATAAAATTTCTTCTCAACATTATCAAATGAAAATGTGGAATAATATTAATATTTCCAGTATGTTAAACATAAAAAAGGCACCTGGGGTGGATGAAATCTATCCAGTTATATTAAAGGAAGCAGCAAAGTAAGTAATTAAACCCTTAGCCATAATCATGAGAGCTTATTTGGACTCAGGAGAGGTCCCCATGGACTGGAGATGTGCAAATGTGACCCCAATTCACAATGGAGGATCAGAGAGTGATAAGTAATTACAGAACTTAGTTTAACTTCTGTTCCAGAGAAATTAATGGATGCACTGGTTAAAGAAGCACTGCAGGATCATCTAAACAAGACTGCAGTTATAGTTCAGACACAGCATGGGTTTGTTTAGGGGAAGTCTTGTCTGACCAATTTGATTGGATACTATGATGTTATCACAAAGGAACTGGATGCAAAGAATAATTTTGATATCATATATTTGGATCTTAGAAAGGCTTTTGATACTCTTGCACATGGAAGACTGCTACATAAATTGGAGAAGCGTGGCACTGGGGGCAAATTGCTGCAATGGATAAAGGGATGGTTGAGTGGGAGCAGAGTGGTAATCAATGGACACTGCTCTTCGTGGACTAATGTTATTAGTGGAATTCTCCAGGGTTCGATGTTGGGTCCATTGTTGTTTTCTGTATTTATTAATGATATTGATGATGGTATATCAGGCTTAAAATCCAAGTCTGCAGACGATATGAAGGTCAGTAGGGTTGTTAATGACAGTACGCTGCTGCAACAGGATCTAGAAAAGTTGAGCAGATGAGCTGAGAGGCGGCAACTGAAGTGTAACATTGACAAATGTAAAGTACTGCATGTTGCAAGCAGTAACCTCAGAGTAATGTATCAACTGTGTGGCACTACACTGACAGTGGTAGAAAATGAAAAGGACCTGGGGGTAATTGTGCAGGCAGAAATTAAGTTTTTTGAGCAATGCAGACATTCTGCAAGAGCAGGTTATGGTATATTTTCAATGATTTACAGCAGGGGTGGCCGACAAGTCGATCACGACTTTAATTTCAGTTGATTACAACGAATTTTAAATATATATAAAAACAGATTAGTCAAAATCTAAATATTATTATTATGTGCCCCACTACATATGCTTATTACAAATCTGCTGAACTATGTGACTACTCTTGTTGCTGCACAGCCCTAGGCTTGTCTAGTGAAAATGCACGCAGTTATGTTGTGGAGAGCATAGTGTATACGTCGAATTGTTATTTAGCTTACTTAATATTAATAACTGGACAGTACTTATACGTTAAGTTAATAACCTTTGATTTAAAATTAATACTACAAAAAAGAGCAAAACGTACCATTTTCATCAATAATGGGAACTAGAATACTTTTTTGTAATGATAAAAGAAAAATGTTGTTTGATTTGCAATGCTTCTGCGGCTATACCCAAGAAAGGAAGTTTAGAAAGGAACTTCAACACACTGATTAGTAGTATTTCTACATATAAATATCAATTTTTGGCAATGGCTAAGGGTCTCAAAGAAAAAAAAAAAAAAAAAAAAATTCCAATCATTTTGCAAATATGCAAGATCATTTGCAAAAATATCCTGTTTTTGAATTTAATAGTGAGAAATGTGTTTCTGAAATTGAGAAAGTTGTGGATGATTTTGAAACTAGATTCAGTGATTTTAAAACAATTGAAGACATGGTTCAATATATTTCTTATCCATTTAATGTAGACCTAGATACGAAACAAATTGCAGAAAAAAAATCGCTGAGATTTTTCTCATGGAGAAAATATTACTTGAAAATGATTATATTGCGAAACGATATGTTCCTAAAAGCCAGATCATCAGAAGACAACATTTGGAAATATGTTTGCTGAGAGAAGTACCCAAATGTAAAAAAATGCAGTGAACTTTTAAATTCCTGTTTTGGTTCCACATATCTATGTGAATTGGCCTTTTTGTATTTGAAACCAACAAAGACAAAGAAGCACTCTAATCTTAAGGACTTGCATATGGAAGATTCTTTACGGTTGGCCTTATCATGGTATATCCCCGATTTTGAAAGCTTGGCAGATGACACAAAGATACAAACTTCGCATAAATTAAAATTTTAAATACGTATGATAAAATAAGAATTCTGAATTGTATATAATTTTAAAATTTATAAACAATATTTTTCAATATGTGTTGATTAACTTTATCCATGTGCAATGAAATTCTTGAGATGGTAGATCGCAGCACATTTTGAAGAAAAAAAGTAGATCGCATTACAAATTAAGTTGGCCGCCCCTGATATACAGGAATTTTTCTAGCAGGGATAAGGTTATTATCTCCTCATATAAGGCAATGGTCAGGCCACACCTTGAGTACTGTATACAGGTCTGGAGGCCTCTTTTTAGGAAGGATGTAGAGCTGCTGGAATGAGTACAGAGAAGGGCAATGAGATTGGTGAATGGAACAAAGGGTTGCTCTTACAAAGAAAGGCTTAAGTTGTTCAAACTGCAGTGTCTGGAGACTAGGCACTTGTGAGGTGATCTGATTGACATGTATAAGGCCTTGAATGGTTTGAGAAAGCTTAATGTTGATGGGATTCTTTCTGCTACCCAGATTAATCACCTAAGGGGACATAAATTCAAATTGAGGACCAGACAGTTGTAGACCAGATGTGCAGAAATTTTTCTTTAGCCAGTGAGTGATTGATTGCTGGAACAAACTTCCATCTGTCGCAGAAATTGACAACTTAAATAAATTCAAGGCAGAACTAGACAAACGTTTGGAGTGAATGAATGGATGAAATGGGAAGTTTTTTTTTTTTTTTTTTTTTGGCTGATGCTATATAAGCTTGCTTTCTTGCATCAGTAGTTCTTGGCTGCGAAAAAAATCAGTCATGCAGCAACCTTCCTATTCCCCTGAAACTCACACCATCTGACTTCTGGGTGTTCCCTAAACTGAAAATGGGGCTTTGGGGGGTCATCATTTCATTGCAGTAGATGACATTAAAGAAAGTACCAAAGCAGCCATATGTGTGCTAAAATATAAAATTTTAGAGAATGTTTCAAGGTTTGGGAAGGCCGATGGAGCAAGTGTGTGTGTGTACAGAAGGAATGTATTTTGGAAATGATTAGGCTAGTAAGCCCAACTTTTCACTCAATAAACTTTTATAGTAAAATTCCAGAAACTTTTTGAATGTACCTCATATAAGGATTTTGTTTGCTAAATATGAGTGCTAATATATGTTGCTTTTTATATGATCAAACAAATAAAACACATTGAATGTGGCGAGGGAATAAATTTTTTGTTTGAATATATAGTAAGTGGACAGAAATCACGGGATACCTACCTAGTAACAGGTAGGCCCACGTTTTGCCCGGATAAGGGCAGCCACACTGCGAGGCATTTAGTCCACTAGTTCCACAGGTATTTCCATCCATGATTGTTGCCTGCTGTCCATAATTCCGTTACATTCCTGGGTGGAGGATCAAAGCTCGAACGGACCTTTCCACAGCATCCCAAAGATGTTCCACAGGGTTCGTGTCCAGTGAACAGGGAAGCCATTCCATGGTTTTGGTTTGGTTTTAGTTTTTAGGGCGTATGGGCGACTAAGGCCATGATGTGCCAAGTCCACCATTCCATGGTGGTAAAATCTGCAGAGTGCTCTTCGAACTACGTTCTAGTTACCACAGCTCTATGGGGAAGTGCACTGTCCTGCTGGCTGGAAGAGTCTGTTGCTCTGTGGGTGCACAATGACCATGCAGGTGGTTTGCAGGAATGGACAAGTAACCTGGCCTGTTCAGAGATGCGTCTAGACGTACTACCAGAGGTCCCAACATGTGCCTGTTGGACATGCCCCAGACCATTACTGACCATCCACCTGCCTGAACAGTTCCTTGTTGACATGGCAGGTGCACAGCTTCATGCAGTTTCCACCAGATACACACCCTCCCGTCTGCTCAAAATAACTGGAAACGGCACTCATCGGACTAGGAGACCCATCTCCAATCATCCAAGGTCCAGTGCCGATGCTCTTTTGCTCAGTTGAGGTAGGTGTAGAGTCCCATGTCGTGGTGTTAGCAATGGGACTCTGGTGGGTTGGCAACTCCCATAACCTATTGCGACTAATGATTGCCTGATGGTCTTGGTGGAGACGTTTCTGGCACCTCTCTCTCTCTCTCTCTCTCTCTCTCTCTCTCGTTGAAGTCTGTGGTGATTTGTGCCACTGTTGCTCTCCAGTTAGCTGAAACAATGTGAGACAGACGTCAATGGCCAGTTCATCCAGCACCTTTCTCTGCCCACGGCGCTGTCCACAATGAGATGTTATACAGGAAATGGCGTATTCCCGATATGCTCTTGATACTGTCAAACGGGGATAGTGCAATTCTGTACCCACCTCTGCAATAGAGGGACCCATGCATCAGGCACTCACTAGCATCCTCTTTCAAACAAAGTCGGCTAATTGACGATGTGTATCCATACTGAATCGAATTACCGTCTACGTGAATGCAGTGTACCTATATATCTGCCAAGCAGTGGGCTTGTCCACTAGCGAGATGGGTGACAATGTTATGTTGCCCAGGAACAAGGTATCTTCTGAATTCTGTCCTTTCGGTGTATAATTGGTCATATAACCAGAGAAGGTTAGTATATATACATTTATTCAAGTTGTTTAACCATTTCTACATGTATGACAAAAGTAACAAAATGCACTGCACTTTCTTTCCAAAAGTATAATCTTGATTCTTATAAAACAATTCTGATGAAAATCTACAGAGGTAATACCAGTCAATAAAAATATAAACCCATTACCTGAAAGACGATTTTAGAGGGATTAGAAGAGGATGATGGAACTGATTTTGGTATTTAGAGACTATTTCAGAGAGTACAGCGATCTGATCCTCAAATTTCATAATTACCATGGAACTCATTGCATATATCTTTTCATACATGTACTACAGTTAAGTTCATTAAATCAGAAGAAGCACTTGCTAAAAGGAAAATATCTTGATTTATACATTAAAAAAATACCAATATACTCATAAACAAAAATCAGAAAATATTAGTTTGTACACAGTCACAATTTCAATAGAATATTTATATAGTATGAATCAGAGCTGTACTACTCAATATGTTCTACGTTAATAATAATATTAGTAAAATAATAAGAGGAGTTTACCTCAATGTAGTGCGTAGAACACTTCCGTATGATACCCTCCAGAAATTAAAACGGAAAAAACAAAAAAACGACAACTTACTGGTACATTAGAGTAAAATATAAATAATTAAATAAACAATTTAACACAATTCAAATCAATATAAAACTTAAAACAATTAAAAATCAAATTAATGCAATTAAAAGAATCAAACGAAAATATTCAAAACGATTTTCCTTCCTGAAGCTGACAATGCTTTTCGACCGTATGTCGTGATCACAGGAATGAAAATTACCGAATCGGGTTAACCTGATACTTAAATAGAGATTATTTGTCTTCGCGCATGCGCGTAAAGGTCCACGCATCGGAGATCAAATATGGCCACCGAACATTAACCGAATTCTCAACTATGATGGAGATCAAATATGGCCTCCGAACAATTTTCAATTGTTCGGCGGCCATATTTGATCTCCGATGCGTGGAACACATTAGATATTATTTGGGATATGTTAAATAAAAACTCGACACCGATTAATTATACGAAGCTACCTATTAAGGAAATTTTTCACTTAATTAAACTGTTAGTTGAGACTAACTACATTACCTTTCGAGACAAGGTGTACAAACAAATTTTTGGATTACCAATGGGTTTGAGCCTGAGTGGCTTAATGTCAGAGATCTATCTCTCAACGATTGAGCAGATACATTTGACACCGTTTCGAACCCGTATCACATACTATGGGAGGTATTTAGACGATGTTCTAGTTATTACCGATAGTAATACTATCCAACACATTTTACATTTGTTTAATAATATTCATTCTAGACTCAAATTTACATTGGAAAGGGAAGATACGGATACAAAGTCATTAAACTTTCTAAATTTCACGCTTACCCGGGACTCGAACAAAATACAATTTAGGATCTATCGAAAACCTACAAACACCGGTATGCTTCTACATTATAATAGCTATCACCCGTTCACCTACAAAAGATCGATTATCTTTAATCAATTTCTTAATGCCTATAAATATTCAACGACGGATTCTGCTTTGGACTCAGAAATACAAATATTAACTAGCAGATTCTTAAACAGGGGTTATTCCATTACCACAATAAACCGAATTAGGGTACAAGCTAAGGATAGGATACAAAATACTACACCAATCAACAATAATAATATCAAAAAATACTTTATTTCTATCCCATATGTTGAACAGTGGCACAAACAGCTTAACAGATTCTTTAAAGATACCGAATTTAAAATTGTAGCTAGGCCAATACGGAAGTTACACACTATACTGAACAATCGCTTGGTTCTTTCAGCGTTCGCAACACAAATTAATGATCTGGTATACATTTCTTGCGGTGATTGCGACTCGTCTTATCAGGGTTCGACCCGATTTTCTCTTAATATTTGTATAAATCAACATAAAGCCTCAGTTCGTGCTTCTCGTTCAGCAGCGTCAGAATTAGCCTTTCATGCCATTAACGAAAAACATACTTTTTTATTTAACGAGGCCAAAATACTTAACGTTCAACGTAATTATACGCGACTATTAATTGCAGAAACCGTTGAAATTAAATTACACGAGAATTCGGTTAATGTTTGGCGGCCATATTTGATCTCCGATGCGTGGACCTTTACGCGCATGCGCGAAGACAAATAATCTCTATTTAAGTATCAGGTTTAACCCGATTCTGTAATTTTCATTCCTGTGATCACGACATACGGTCGAAAAGCATTGTCAGCTTCAGGAAGGAAAATCGTTTTGAATATTTTCGTTTGATTCTTTTAATTGCGTTAATTTGATTTTTAATTGTTTTATATTGATTTGAATTGTGTTAAATTGTTTATTTAATTATTTATATTTTACTCTAATGTACCGGTAAGGTGTCGATTTTTTCGTTTTAATTTCTGGAGGGTATCATACGGAAGTGTTCTACGCACTATATTCAGGTAAACTCCTCTTATTATTTTACTAATAGAATATTTATAAAGGAATATATAACAGTATATTTATAATTTATAATTAATTCACCAATTAGCATTAGCATTAGTAGACGTATTTGATGCAAGAAAGCAAGCTTATGCAGCAGCAGCCAAAAAAAAAAATAAAGTAAAATAAATAAATAAAAAATAACCACTTCCACTTCACCCCTCTGTTCGTTCGAAATACCTGTCCAGCTGAGCCTTAAACTTATTTAGGCTATCAACTTCCATGACAAGGGATGGAAGTCTGTTCCACCTACCAACCACCCGCTGGCTAAAGGCAAAGTTCCACACATCTATCCTACATCTGTCTTTCCTCAATTTGAATTTATGTCCTCTCAGGTGATTATTCTGAGCAAGAGGAAGAATCCCATCAGCATTGAGCATGCTCAAACCATTCAAGGCTTTGTACACCTCTATCAGATCACCTCGCTGGTGCCTAGTCTCCAGACACTGTAATTCGCAAAACTTAAGCCTTTCTTCGTAAGAGCACCCCTTTGTTCCATTCACTAATCTTGTTGCCCTTCTCTGTACTCGTGCATACAACTGACCCCTAAGTACTACAAAGACCATTAAATGTAAATAAAAAAATTATCTACCAGAGTAATATCAATGTCAGTTTTAGTATTTCTCAATTACTGCATTTTCTTTCAATTTGATCATTGTTTTGTTAATGAAAATGAATGTATGCCTATAAACAAATTAAATAACCTGCTTTCTTTAAACCTAATTTATGCAATTATTAAAAAATGAATTTAAAATTAGCAGGGTCTTTCTGTCCAATTCTGGCAGTGAGCTATCATCGTGCTTTAGGAGCAGCTTGAATTGTTAACATGTAAACAATTCAAGCAGCAATAATGAAGAACACATTTTGTTTCCACAAGTGATGCTCTGCTATTTTTAGTAGCATGAGCCTTAGAAACAAATGCTTCTTCTCATAGCAACAATTTACACCATTCCATAGAACAGGGGTTGGCAACCTGCAGCTCTTTAACTTTTAGCCCACATGGAGCACAATATGAAATGGAGTTAGAAGACTTAAAAATCAAGAACATGTAGAGTGCAAGACTAAAACTGAAATTGAGGATTTGGAGAGGCAAAAGGCTGCCCTTGCAATTCTACTCAAATGGATGGCGATAGATGAGTTGAAAAAGCAAGACTAAATTGTGTTCGATATGTGGAGTAGCTTACTGGACACGTATATAAATTTGAAAATATTTTCATTTGGACTTCTCTCAGTGTTTGGTTTGACATATTTCTGCAGGCAAATATTTTCAAACATGAACTATATTAAAAATAAATCAAGAAACCATTTGAACAATGCAAGTCTCTCAACACGTTTAAAGATGAAAATTACAGCATACTCGCCTGTTGTTGAGAGACTCGCTCAAGAAGTTCAGCAGCAAAAGTCACATTAATTCGTACCTAATTGGATGTTTGTTACGTTTTTTTCAGTATTATTGAATAATATATATTTTTTTAATAGAACAGAGAGAGTTGTTGGGTTTTTTAGGAGCATTAGCAACTAAGGCCATATTGCTCCGGGAATATGCGGTAGTCATTCCACTGACCTTTCCGCATCCTCCGTATTTGATGGTGACGGGCTCGAACCCCGGTCTAATCAAGAAGCGTGTGCTATGCACTGCTGCTCCTTCCCACCTGGCTACGGAGGCGCTCTTAATAGAACACCTTCCCACTCTATTCCATTTATTAAAAAACTGCCCCTTTCCCCTCCTCCAGCTTGAGCTGAAGCTCTTCTGATTCTCTTTTTTTTTAAATTAGATCAAAAATGGCTCTTCACTCAAAAAAGGTTGCCGACTCCTGCAATAGGAGAGTGAATTTGAACAAGAGCAAACATGCATGTTCCATGCATGGTTTTATTTTTAAAAAAAAATTAAATATACATTTTCAGTATAAAAAAATTAATTATTCACAGTTCATAACAGATTAAAAATTGTAGGATGACATCAAAAAATGAACAAATCTGAATAACTTCTTGCTGATAAAAGGGAACCTGCCATTGCCCAAGTGCTAACTTGGGCAATGGCACATTCCTAAGTGTAAAGCAATTCTTCCAGATTTCAGAAATTTATAATATTTACAATTTCAAAATAATATCAAAATTTTCCCTTCATAATCAGTTTTTTAAAGATTCAAAGGTTATGCTAAGTGGTAACTGTGTAACTGTTTTTTTTTAATGTTTTTTTTTTATTGTTTCTAGTAAATCTTTAGCTACATAAAGTATTTCAGATGCCAGAGTATCCTAGATAAAAAATGCAATAAGTGATACAATATATAATCATTATATCAACATCTAATGATCCAATATCTAAGTCATTAAATCAATATATAATGACTTAGATATTGAATCAACATTAACATTAAATATTAAATCAATATAAATGACTTAGATATTGAATCAACATTAACATTAAATATTAAATCAATATATAATGACTTAGATATTGAATCAACATTAACATTAAATGTTAAATCAACATTAAATCCAATATCTAAGTCATGAAATCAATATCTAAATCATTATCTAATGATCCAATATCTAAGTCATGAAATCAATATCTAATGATCCAATATCTAAGTCATGAAATCAATATCTAACGATCCAATATCTAAGTCATGAAATCAATATCTAAATCATTATCTAATGATCCACATATAAATCATTAAACAGATAAAGCTTAAATAACTGAGCTGATTAGTAAAATTGAGTTAAAATATCTAAGCTCATTATTTTCATTAATCACCATTCGTTTTAGTATAATTGTCTTTCTCCAAAACTTTTAAAATAAAATATTTCTCAGTGATATTTTAAGAAGGCCAGTGCATTTGCAGTAATCTAAACCAGATTGTACTTTAATTCTTTTTTTGTTAACGAAAAATAAAAGAAAAAAGAAAGTTTCTGTAATAAATAGAGTTTCAAATTTTCTTGGAATACCATGAACCAATGTTTGTTTATTCAACTGTTACCAGTCAACAGAAGTGGATTTAGTTATAACTATTAATCATATGCTGTTTGCAAGCATTCAACAATGGAAAAGTTTTCCTGCACTCTCAACTAAGGAAGGTTTTAATCCTGCTAAACTGAACATTTTGGTAATTCAACCCCCCCTCCAACATCAATTACTTTACATTACCACAACTGAACTGTATTTATATGAATAAAAAATATCCAAGACAAACCACAATAAAAAGGATTTACTTTTCTTAGTGCTTCTTTAAAAAATAAAAAGCTATAACTGATGTAAACACTGCCAGTACCATATTCAAAACAAACTTTGGTGCCTTTTTCTTGCTGAGAAAAAGCAACTCAAGTGAAACCACAGAGAAAATGCCTAAGTTCAATTCCTATTGGGAAAAGGGTCAGAACAAGGAGGGCTCTCATGAGCTTTATTCATATTATGGCCGAGTTAGTTCAGTTTCAGACAAAGGGTGCATTATCGCCTCTCCATAAACTTTGGTTTTTGTGGATATGATATACAGTTAGTGACACTGAGCTACCACGTGTAAAGATTAAGCCGTTTTATTGAAAATGTTATAAAGTGAAAACACCTCAATAAAAACACAGACAATTTGATGACATTTTGAGAAGTCACTGTAGACTACTTGCAATATACAGACATGAGTTACTGATGCTTCGCTCCCTTAGTTTCCTCTATATTCTTTCTAAAACAATTCAGCCCAACAAAAATATTCATTCATATTGATAATAACTTTGCATTTTTAACTGACTTATCATGATCATTCAATGTAAAAAAAATATCTCATCCTTGGTATTATTGGATGTTAGACTTCAAAAATTTTTTTGAAGTCTTCTTCTACTTATGAATTCGAAAAGGATTGTACAGCAGGCCCCCATTATAACACGGTTCGCTTTATGCTGATTCGCTATAACGTTGTTCTTATATTATAACCCCTATCTGACTATAACGCTGTCACAGATCATTATAATGCTCTTTTACAGATTTCATTTTTGGCATATTTAATGAAATCGTTTCATTTGATGGAGTCGACAGCTTGAAAATGAATAGTAAAACAGCATTAAAACGTTTCCCACGCCGACTTGGGAAATTTTTCCACGCTCAGTGAAATTTTCTCGCACGCTAATTTAATTGCAGTACAGTGACTTGTTACGTAGTTCCAAGATCAACATTTTAAAAAATGATCAAGTATATTGCATGTAATATTTGTGTTATATGCATTTATCCGAAGTCTAGTCATCACTCAGTACTGTATTAGACATCGTGCGAAACGGGCCGACTGGGCTAACCGAGTGGGTAAAGTACCTACCCGGCAACCCAAAGGTCACGGGTTCGATTCCCGCCTCGGGCTTGGATCAAAGTACTGCAAAAACCTTGGGAGGTGCAATATGGCCACAGAAGCCGATGCGCCAACAACTACAAAATCAAATCAAATCAAAATCAAATCAAATCGTGCGAAACGGACAGTTTACTTGAACATTGTATCATAATTAATGCAACCAACGCAGTTACATTTTCAAAGAGTTAATAATAATGGCCGATAAGAATGAAAAAGCAACAACGTCTGAGCGCAGTACGAAGACTATAAATGTAAGAAAAAGACTGAATTTGAAAATCAAATTAGACGTTTTGAAGCGAATCGATTCCGGTCAAAGACATGCGAACGTGTGCCATAATTTAGGACTTGAGAGTTTTACTGTAAGAACGATTATAAAAAAAAAATAAAGAATTAATTTTAGCAGCGGGAAAGATAGCTGTTCCACTGCAAGCAACTAGGGCTAGGCCAGCTATTAGGATTGAAATGGAAAGACTTTAACTATTGAAGATAATATCCAATGCAGAATTCAATTAAGTTAAATATTATTAAAAAAGAGAGAGAGAGAGATTAGCCAATATGATGATCTGAAGAAAACTCACCTAAAAAAAAAAAAAAAAAATGTGGAACCATTTAAAACTAGTAAGGGCTGGTTGAATAGATTTAAAATCCAGGGAGAAGCTGCAAGTGCAGAAGGAGCCGAAACTTTCAAAAAGAACTTGTTAAAATTATTGAAGAGGGATATTATGTGTTATACTTCTCAACAAATTTTTAACATAGATGAGGCAGGACTTTTGTGGAAACGAATGCCTAAAAGAAGTTTCATATTGAAAGAAGAAAAAACATGCCAGGTTTCAAAGCGGCGAAGGATCGGTTGACTTTATTGTTGGGTGGTAACGCTGCGGAGGATTTAAAATTAATACCCATTTTATTTTATTTGGAAGAGGGACAAAGTGCAACCCAAAATCGACACATTTTTCATGATTAAATTCATCAATTAAATTAAATCAATTTAGATCAATTAAATTCATGATTTTAATTGGAATTTTAAGTTTAATTTTGATACGTAAGTAGTTACCACATAATTATATACGTATGTAATGTAGAATATTTTATATGTACAAATATTTGAATATTAATATTTTGACCGACATTTGTGCATCTTCTCACTATCATGTATTATTGATTAGGAAATATCCTATGGTATCGACCGCAACTCACAAATACATGTTACCTTATGGGAATGCGGCGCTCGCTTAACGCGGATTCACTTAACGCTTTGTTTTTACTGAACGAATTATCAGCATTAAGCGGGGATCACCTGTATTTCAATCACTGATTCTGCCCAGCAAATCATCAACAGATGTTCCTATATAATCTGAATAAAGAATGGAAAGTAATGAACAAGCAAATGCTGATGTTCAGTGAAGAAGTGTAATAGTGGGCTATCTGTCTTTATTTCATTTAATTTAGGGTGAGGATGTGGGACTCTTTCTTTGGTGGGTGTGAGGATGTCTCTCGTTGGGTGAGAGGTGAGTGCCATTTTTGTCTGTTTTTTTTTTTATTTTTATGTTTATAACTTTATTTTAATTTGGAGTATCTTGGTATTCAGGTAGCATAATTTCACCTTGTCAAATATAACTAATTGCTGCATTAATATACTACATTACGAATAAAGAATAATTGTGTTCTTTTTGTTCCTACAATTTTTTTTTTAAATATACTGGTGAATAATATAAAACAGTATAAAATAAACACTAGCTGAACATGTTCTAGCCAATTCTTGAGGTCCATATAAATATCAGGGTATGGTTATGTAATATACATGACTTTAGCACTCTTAATTGGCAATTCTACCTAAGGTAATTGATGAACATTGATAGGATATCTTCTTCTTCTATTGCTATGGCAACCTACTAATATACAGGGGGGTTGTAATTAAAGCAATTGACTTTCCAATGATGTTTTAATGGCAGAAAGACAAAATATGAAATTGAAACTATTGGGCAACACTTGAACATGCCATATTACTTTCAGTATATAGTGGACACAAATGGTCAGCATACTGAACATCTCAAACTTCTTACTTAGTATTTATCTAAATGGTACTCTACCAGCTGCACACAGTGCCAACTGCCTCCTGACAGCAGCTTTTGTAATTAGCTCATTATTTTAATTTTTTTATGCACTTTCTCTATGTGCTGGATAATGTTTATTCCAAACTTCAACTTTCTACCATTCATGTTTCCTGCCTACAGCCAGCTAAAGTGATGTATTTTATTATTTTACATGACAGACAAAGTACAAGCTAAACTAATCTGACAGAATATTGGTGTAATTCGCATTTTTTTAATTGAGAGGATTTAAGAATGTACCATATAACTTCTACACCATAGCGAGTTCACACTTATCTCCTCATACGTTCGGAAAGGAAGAAGGATATTCATAATATAAATTTGCTGTTACCTTAGGAAAAGATAATTTATTCACTTGTTTTCTCTATCTCTCTCTCAAAGCAAAGAACAACTTTTATTCAGTGGAATGGATATCTGTTTATAAACACATGGACAAATAAATCTTACTGCTAATTTTAAAAAGGATACAACTCAATAGTGTCTATGCGAGCAGAAGCAAAATAATGCAACTGCCCACATAAATGTCCTGCTAACTTCTCCAGCACATCTGATCCTTGTCCCATGCCTGAACAATTAACCATTTGGTTCCATAATGATCCACTTAGACTAGATGACAATGGAACAGCACAAGATACTCCACTGCAACTGTATAAAGATGGTGAAGATAATGGAGTTGATGATGGGGATGGAGTGACACTAGGAGGTGAAGGTGAAACAGTAGGACTGTAATTTGCACTGCAACTTCTTTCTTCAAGTCGACGAAAATCATTACTCAGTGCTTCATATGTAGATTTTACTGGGTTCTGAAGAATATTAACAGCTGTTTTGATACATTCTGATACTATAAATACCTTAATATTTATAATATTAAAAAATTTTAATATAATTAAAGAAATTTTTAGTTTTTAAAATAATAAGACAAATTCAAATCAAAAAAATTCATCCTGAATTTTTAATCAGCTGGTAGCCACGTTACATCATATACAAGATATTACAACTTCATGGCATATTTTTATCCTGCTTAACTCTTTGACAAATGAATTGTGTATGTGCGTGAAATTTCTGATATGGGCTCTGTGGAGTATGCACACATATTTTTTTGAAGATTTTTTTAACACAGTTTCAACAAATTACATCTGTATATGTATCTTGAAACTCTATGGGGTCATGTTGCCATCTGTTAACAGTGTTTATTAAGTAATAGCAGCCATTTTTTAAAATTTAAATTCCTTTTCAAAATTAGTACAGGAAGGTGTAGGAAATTTCTACTTTGGAATTCAAATCCAAAAGTTGATGGAACTAAATCAAGCAATATAAATATAGAGGACATTGTAGCATCAAAAAAAAAAAAAAAAGACTAGTTTTTATATTTTAAAAAAATTTTTTTTACAAAATTTTGATCTTGATAATAATCTCACTCTAATATTGAACTATAAAGCAAAATAGGGGAAAAAAAATTAACATTTAAAACATTTATGTACAAATTTTTCAATTTCCAAATTTCTCGATAAAACTCACTCCAAGTGTGTAATCTAGAAACTCATGAGAGAGTTAATAGAGACTTCTCAAATTTTTAATAGAGAAACTGCCGCAAAACAATTAACTTGGAAAGCATTCAGAGTTACTCCAGAGCAAACAGAATGATTATCTAATAAAATAAGAATCAGAGTGAAAAAAAAATTTGGAGTCAAAGTGACACCCATGACTACAAAAGGTTAACAAACATTTTTGCAAATTCTTCATCTACATCAAAATTAAGGATACTTGTTGCTTTCATATCACAAAATTAATAGTATAAACATGTAACAACCCATGAGATTTTTAACATTTCCCCTAATATGTTTTAGCATGACATTTGCTGTGTACTTGCATATTTTAGTTGTTTTAGAGAACTGCAGTAAAATGAAATTCTGCAGTTGGACTGAATTTTCTAGATTACAGCCAAGATAACTCTACCACAAAATCATCAGTATGACACATGTAAGTTGTGCGTTGAAAGTTTATGTTTCTGAAATGAAAAATTCCAAAAAATACTTCCAACTAATATACCTAAAACTACTTGAAGAGATCCCAATAAGCAAAATTTTATATAAATTAGCTGGAGCAATAAGGGTATTATGCAAAGTTAGTTCCCAAAAACATTACATATTTTAATGGATCCAAAACTGTTTTATAGCTACAGAAGCAACTGAACAGGGGAATTAGAAAAAATAATATTATTTACTGTAATATATATGGACACCATCTCTAGTTTTATTATAAAATAATTTAAAATATTGGTAATAACAGCTATGAAATTCTGATATTAGGGCTGATTGATCTCACACATAATTATAAGAAGTGCGAGTAGTTACTGAAACTTTACAAATGAAAATTTAAAATGGCTCCTAAATTAAAATTCAAACTCCCAAATTTTAATATGGTTCAGCAAACAATTAAAAGTGATAAAATCTTAGTTCAGAAATAAGACATGATTTTTGTATAAATTTGCATCTACCAGCCTCACCGAGTAAAAAATTTTATGTGCAATATAAAAAGAAAGAACTGAGCCATGCTGCTCCCAAAGGATTGGATGAAAGTTCACTTGTCCATTTAATAAATGAAACCCTAGTTTCATTTTAAATGGATAATATATATAAATACGATCAAACTAAACAACGAAAAATTACAGCAAATACACCGCTTCAAGTATCTCGGAGTACTCATTGATGACCAGCTGAACCATGAGGCCGAAATCAAAAGCAGAATTGAACAAACCAGGCAGGCATTCACCAAATGGAGAACCCTCCTCACCGACAGAAGCTTGAACATCATGCTCAAATTACGCACATTGAAATGCTACATCTGGCCAATACTGCTCTACGGTGTAGAAACCTGGACTCTAACATCAGCCACTACAAAAAAGCTCCAGGCCTTCGAAATGTGGCTCTACCGAAGAATGCTGAAAATTCCGTGGACAGCCAAGATAACCAACGCACAGGTCCTGCAGGACATGCACATGGAATGGGACCTGCTCAAAACCATCATCAGCAGGAAATGCAAATACCTAGGTCACATCGCTAGGAACCAACAAAAATATCACCTACTACCACTCATCCTGGAGGGAAAGATCGAAGGCAAGAAACTCCCAGGCAGACCGAAAATGGCATGGCTAGATAACATCAACACCTGCCTTCACATGACAACAGCACAAATTCTACAAGCAGCGCTAGACAGAGAACAATATCAAAACGAAGTCGCAAACGCCATTCGGCAGCATTAAAGAAGAAGAAGATATATAAATAACTAAATAAATATTCTTTATACAGATTTATTATACAGGGTGGTCAAAAATTAAAGTATCCATATTCAGAGCTCTCTGTAGCTCTAAGTAATAAACAGAATGCCACCAAAATTAGTAAGTAAACTATTCAAAGCATGGGGAGAAGGATCCCATGAAAAATAAAATTAGTTCCAAAATCTGCCAATAGGGGATAACATGGCACTGTAAAAGAGGAAAGACATGACAAAGTACAAACAAATAAATAACTAAGGCAAACCTTGATGAAATTACAAATTTTATTTGTGCTCTTTGCAAAAAAAAAACAGAAAGAAACTGAACTAAACTGCCAGAGGAAATGGTTTCACAGCTCCAAACTCACTCACAGTTTACTCCCGATGGTCGATGATGTCGCTGATGAAGTTGGTTTTTAATGTGATTACCATTGTTCTGGACCAGAAATTGCATTCGATGCACAGTGTGCTCAACTGCAGAATGCAACATCTCTGGAGTAATGTTCCGCACATGCTGCATTATGTTGTCCTTTAAGATGGCCAGGCTAGGGACACTTCTTCGATAGACGTTGGCCTTGAGGTGACCTTACAGCCAAAAATCACATGGTGTAAGGTCAGGCAAACATGGTGGCCATGCAATGGGAAACAAATGACTAATGATTCTTTCTGCAGTAAAGTGATGCTGGAGAAGCTGCTGTACTGGTCGTGCGATACAAGGAGAAGCCCCATCCTGCATAAAAATTGTCTCATTCAGGCATCCTCTTTGCTGCAGTTGAGGAATAAAGAAACTGCTCAGCATGTGATGATATATTTGTGCTGTAATGGAACAAGTGGCTGCTCCTGCTGGGTGCAATTCCTCGAAAAAGTATGGCCCTAGGATGAAATTTGAAGTCACACCACACCAGACAGTGATTTTCGGTGAGTGCAATGGGATTTTCTGAATAGCATACAGTGCTTCTGAAGCCCATATTCGGCAGTTTTGAAGTTCACAGTCCCATCGAAATAAAAATGGGCCTCATCTCCTGAAAGAATGTTCCATGGCCAGACATCGTCCACTTCCATTCTGGCCAAAAACATTACAGTGAATGCCATTCGTTTTTCAGGATCAGCTCTTTGCAGCTGCTGCTGCTGCTGGATCTTGTAGGGAAAATAGTGGATTAGTTTCCAAAGAATTTTCCATACAGTGGAACATGAGACATCCAATTGCCTCGCTACTCCCCGAGCACTGCTACTAGTTCCAGCAGCTGTATCCAGATTGGTCAATGATAGCCATTGCAACTTCCTCTGCTACCTGAGGTGAAACAGGCTTCCTTCCTCTTCCAGACTTAACAACAAAGGACCCAGTTTCCTCAAATTTGTTAATCATCCTTCTAACTGCCACAGCTGATAAAGGACCTTGACGTAATTTCTTACAGCATCTAAATTCACACAGAGCAGCTGCTGCATTGCATCCATTAACGTAGAAGAACTTTGCAATTAAAGCGTGTGATCAGGCAGAGTGAGATGCATTATTAATAGTAAACTTACAGAATATGGTTGCGATGTTCGTGTTGTGCCTTTATAGCTCTCTGCTGCTTGGAAAATTAAATTAACTCAGATTTATGTAAATTTTTCTGCTCTCTCAGGTGTCTTATTTTTTTGTTTGTATTTAAAACTTTAGTGCAATTCAGTTTCTTTTTTTCTTTTTTCTTTTTTTTTTGCAAAGAGCGCAAATAAAAATTAGTAATTTCATTAAGGTTTGTCTTAGTTATTTATTTGTTGGTACTTTTCATGTCTCGGCAGATTTTGGAACTAATTTTTTTTTTTTCACGCAACCTTCTCGCCACGTCTTGAATAGTTCACTTATTAATTTTGGTGGCATTCCGCTTATTACTTAGAGCTACAGAGAGCTTTGAATGAGGATACTTAATTATGGCCACTCTGTACAAATAAGGCATTTTTAATGTAAAAAAAAAAAAAAAGTTAAAAGAAACACAGAATGCCAAATCCTTATAATAATAACTCAATTTTAAAACTGTTGAACAGTCAAGGCTATAATCAATAATTACTGAAAAGCCTGATCAAATAAATCACTATTGAAACATCTAAAGAGGTGATGATCACATGAACATAAGTTGATCAAGTTGAAAATCTCTAAAAGTATTACTAACTAGAGATAAGAGTGAAACATAGCTACTAATTGGCAATAACCAACTAAAATCAATGAGACATTTCAGAAAAGGATTCACTTGAACAATTTCAAAAATGTGTTAAATTAAAATGATGGAAACTAGCTGATATCATACTATTATCTCTATTCACATGTTTGTTAAAATGCAAATTAATAACATAATAATAATATTCTCTATTATTATACTAAACACTGTTGTCCAAAAGTTAAGTTACAACCTAACTGTGCACATCTTGGATGCTTTATGATGTCAAAATATGATTTTAAGTTCTGGAACATGCAACTCAGGCTATAAAAGGGCACATAACAGCACCATTATGTGCTCTTTTATAGCCTGAGGGCACATAACAGCACCATTCATTTCTAATCTAGCAGGGTACATTTGATTAGATGTTCTCTTTCTGTAGAATGAAATGTAGATATCTGGAAACTTCGGAGCAGTGGATGCCACTGGCATGGCAGTCACAATCTGAGGTGGAAAGAGCTTTAAATGTGTCAAGAATGGTAATTTCAAGATTATAACGACATGGCAATATTACAACAGAATAGCAAATATATGGCCCTTGCAATGCAATACCATAAAGAGATGACAGACAGCTCTCTCTTTCCCTCCACCTTCTCCCACAAGAGTGCCACTCAACTTGGTGCAGATAACATTCTCTGAAGCCTAGACAAATGACTGGAATTTATTTTCATGGACAATAGCACTCTTCCACACGGGATTCAACTGACTGAAGGGTTTTTTTAAAGTGAGGATATTCTTTGAATTGAGTGGGCAGCCAGATCTCCAGACTTGAACCTGCTTGTGAATGTCTTGGATACTTTATGGAAACGAACTGAGCCATGTCAACCCTCATTGTGATATGATCTGTTTTGGTAGAGGAGTGGAACTAATTAGACTATGATATGTATGAGAGATTTCATATTCCCTATTTCAGACATTAAATGTCTGAATTATGTAGGACTGGTCATGCATATATTTTTGACATTCATATTTTTATAACATAACTTTATGGACACTAATATTATTAACATATTCATTATCTCCATTTTTTTTCTCAATGAATCATGAAAAAATAACATACATCCCTTCTGAGAAATCCTCTGCTGAAAAGAAAATGGCAACCAGTATAGCTTTTTTCCACTGTTGCAAGCTGTGAGAGGGCTGTGAGTACATTTGCAAACAAGGATGTCATATGGTGTCCTTTGTAAACAGTATCCCGTTCCTTTTCCTAATGCAAAATATTCAAAGTAAATAAATACAATATTTTAGTTTTTACATTAAAATTACTTAAATAAATTTTATGTTTATAAAAACAGGTGCATTTTAATAAAAATTCAGAAGCCTGTCACATTTTAAAACACAATAAAATTTATTACAACCAGTTAGTTTATTTTTAAGAATTAGCTTTGCCAACAGCACAAGAATAAAACTGTTTGATTTAAAATTTTTTCATAATGGTACTTTAATAAGTAGTATTTACGAATGAAATTATAAGTGAGAGGGATAATGCATCATTTAAGTTTACAAAAGCATTGTTATGTATGTATGTATGTACTCACACATGCATGGTGTATTAAAAGTCTTATGAAAGACTTGTAAGGTAATAAATTTGTTAATATTAAGAAAATAGGCTCAAGACAATCTGGTTTTTATCTTAACCAAATAAAAAAAAAGGGGGAGATCTTTCTTACAGGATGCAGTTCAAGTCAACTGAGAGATTAAAAGAAAAAACAGCTATATATTGGCCACAGCTGAGGGATAGAATATTAGCAGTATTAGTATTAAAAGTGGAAAATGATGCAAGAAAACAAGATTGTACAGCATCAGGCAAAAAAAAAAAAAAAAACTTATATCATCTGTCCATCAGCTTTAATTTGTTCAATTCTTCCTTAAATTTATTCAAACTGCCCACTTTCATAATACCAAATGGAATTTTGTTCCAATAATCAATCTCTGACGAAAGCAAATTTTTGCATATCTATTCTGCAAATCCTTTTTCAATTTAAATTTGTCTTTTATGTGGATCATTCAAGAAAAATTATCCTTTTTTGGACAATACATTTGGTTTATTCAATCCTTAAACATTTCAACTAGGTCTCCTCACATACATATGCTAGTTCCATTCCAAAGCTGCAATTTGAAGAACTGAAATCTTTCCTGGTAAGAATACCCTTTTGTGCATCTTACTAATCTTGTTCTTTGCACCAACAGTTCCACATCCTTCATAAAATGAGGCTTTGGCACAAAACGATACTCTTATCAAGTAGTGTTGTAGTTATTTGGTTTTTTAGCAGCATTAGCAACTAAGACCATATTGCTCCAGGGATATGTGGTGGTCATTCCCTGACCTTTCCGCATCCTCCGTATTTGGTGGTGATGGGCTTGAACCCCGGTCTAATCAAGAAGCATGTGCTACGCACTGCTGCTCCTGCCCACCTGGCTACGGAGGTGCCTCTCTTATCAAGAAAGAAAACTAAGTTCTCTCTCTTACTGTGAGAGAGAGAGAGAGAGAGAGAAAACTTTTTTTTTTTTAGGAGCATTAGCAACTAAGGCCATATTGCTCCGGTGCGGTGGTCATTCCCTGACCTTTCCGCATGCTCCATATTTGGTGGTGATGGGCTCGAACCCCCGGTCTAATCAAGAAGCTTGTGCTACGCACTGCTGCTCCTTCCCACCTGGCTACGGAGGCGCCTAAGAGAGAGAGAGAGAAAACTGAAGTAGTATATCACCCTTGCTGATATACCACTTTGGTAATTAAGCAAAGGCACCATAGCATCAGTGTGATTGTTTTAATAACTTTTAACAACTCCTTTGGTCCACAATGATTCATTTACTACAAAAATATTTTCTGGCAGATGCTTCCACTTTGGAGGGACTGGGTTACACAAAATTAATTCTAACTATAAACTTTTTTTTTATCAGTTTTTCAAGAATAAAAGTGTTACTCAAGTCTGAAGAATTTACATGATTTGTAATAATAAAACTAAAGTTCATTTATGCAAACTAATATTATTAAGACAGTAATTATAACTATTCAACCATCTCTTGACAATATAGATCAAATTTATCAAAATGGTGAACTACCACTATATCAAATATAGTGAATAGTGATAATTCACCACTTGGTGAGTAGAGATTACCATATAAAATACAGTAATCTCCTCTCAGCAAGCTTTGTTATACTTTTGTAACTGCACCAAAAATTCATTTCAAAATTTTATCCCTAAACAATTTGGACATTTTTCTGGTAATTTCTGTTCATGGTAAATTGCAAAAGGTCAGTGTCCACTTGCAGCACTGTTAACAACTGTTCTAAAGGTAGAACCTTGTTAGTGACATGAAATTTGTTATGGACTTAAGGATACATTCAGGATCTCTCAGAGATAAACTACAATTTCCTCCTATGAAATAGTGCATGCATGCACTAAAAAAGCCACATGAAGCAATAAAGAGGAGAGAATTTTAAGAGCTCTTGCCACATTCATGATATATATTATTTTTTCTTGTAGAGATAAGGAGGTGATTATCCTATTGTATAAGGTGACATCTGAGTACTACATACAGGCCTGGCAGCCTCAATTTAGAAAGGATGTAGAGCTGCTGTAACAGGTACAGAGAAGGGCAACAGGATTGGTGAGGGGGACAAAGGGGTGCTCATACCACAAAATGCTTCAGTTCTGCAAATGGAAGTGTCTGGAGACTAGGCACATGCAAAGTGATCTGACAGAGGTGTTTAAGGCTTTGAATGGACTGACCAAGCTGAATGCTGATGGGATTTTTCCTCTTGCTCAGCCTATGCACGAGGGGCATAAATTCAAATTGAGGAAGGATGGCTGCAGAATAGATGTGGTGATGGTTGATTGCTGGAACAAACTTCCATCTGCTGTCATGGAAGTGGATAGCTTAAATAAATTGAAGGAAGAACTAGACAAACTATTGGAGGTAATGGATAGTGAAATGGAAAGTTTTTTTTTTTTTTTTTTGGCTGATGTTGTATATAGTTGGTTTTTTTGCATTGTTTCCCACTACTAATGCCAATTATTCACATTAAAGAGCTGTGTCAGTCAGAAACAGCAGGATATCATAATTAATTCGATCCAGCCAAAGCATAAGAACAGCATCTGCAAAAAGCTGAAAGCTGAATGACAGTTGAGCTCTTTGCCATTTCAGATGTCACTAAATATAGTTCCAAGGACTTCTTGGTATCGATGGTGTCAATGACTGTGTCAGCAATACATCATCCCACAAGTTGTATCAACTGTATCATCAATAGAAATCAAAATATTTTTTACAAGCTCTCCTGGTTATCTCCAGAATATGACAATAATAAATGTCTAGATATTTTTTTCTCAACATACACTCACTTGGAGCATGTTCTTTTGTATATTTTTACAAAAAAATCCTTCAAAGAGGTGCTTTCCAATTCACATAAAATGCCAGCATCAATAAAAGCTTACCAAAAATCAAATGAAAACTGAGATTGCTTATTGAAAGTTTTACAATATATGGCAAGTATGCGCATGTCATCTGTGAAAACAGAAATGAAATGAGTGTTTGAGTAAAGTGCTGGACTGAAGTAAAAAATGGAGGAAGTCATCCTGACAATGATCATAATCATACCTCAAGTGGTGTGAAATGTTGCTAAATAAGAACAAACCATAGAAAATGCAAAGTTTATCTGTTATTAGCATTAATAGAGGAATATGATGCAAGAAAGCAAGCTTATGCAGCATCAGCCAAAAAAAAATTCCACTTCACCCCTCTGTTCGTTCATTTGAAATACCTGTCCAGCTGAGCCTTAAATTTATTTAGGCTATCAACTTCCACAACAAGGGATGGAAGTCTGTTCCACCAACCAACTACCCACTGGCTAAAGGCAAATTTCTGCACATCTATCCTACATTTGTCTTTCCTCAATTTGAATTTATGTCCTCTCAGGTGATTATTCTGAGCAAGAGGCAGAATCCCATCAGCATTGAGCATGCTCAAACCATTCACGGCTTTATACACCTCTATCAGATCACCTCGCCGGTGCCTAGTCTCCAGACACTGTAATTTGCAAAACTTAAGCCTTTCTTTGTAAGAGCAACCCATTGTTCTATTCACTAATCTTGTTGCCCTTCTCTGTGCTCGTTCCAACAGCTCTACATCCTTCTTGATATGAGGCCTCCAGACCTGTATACAGTACTCAAGGTGTGGCCTGACCATTGCCTTATACAAGGGAATAATCACCTCCTTATCCCTGCTAGAAAAATTCCTGTATATCATTGATAGGACACCATGAGCTACTCTTGCAGCCTGTCTGCACTGCTCAGAGAACTTCATATCTGCCTGCACAATTACCCCCAGGTCCTTTTCGTTCTCTCCCCACTTATTTCTCATGCCTTTAATGATGGGAGCAGCAAACATGAGGAATGTAATGAGCTT
Source organism: Mastigoproctus giganteus (assembly GCF_048544385.1). Lineage (NCBI taxonomy): Eukaryota > Metazoa > Arthropoda > Arachnida > Uropygi > Thelyphonidae > Mastigoproctus > Mastigoproctus giganteus. The sequence goes on along the minus strand of NC_143585.1, from coordinate 30,919,802 downwards.
TTCTATTTTCCACTGTATCTGCAGTATTTAAACACTTTGCTTTCCAAAACTTGGGAAAAGTACTGAGAAATATACTCTAATCATAATAATCAAACAAATATAATAATTTTAGCAAATACATCAATTTAATCAGAAACAATTTGTATGTTTATGGTAACATGTATTATAATACATATAAATTTCCTTTTTCTTTCATGCTTCAAGGTTTCACACAAAATGCATATACTAATTCTAGTATATGCATTTTGTATATACTTGAATGCACTTTGTATATACAAGTATACTCATTAGTGCATCTAAAAAACTTGGTTGTCTCTTTCGCTCTCAGCATTACTTTTCTTCCAAACAGTTGTTTACTATGGTTAATTGGAATATTGTTCCCACATCTGGGGCAGTGCCCCCAAAACCTCTCTCAGGCATCTAGATTCCATTCAGAAGGCAGTTAGATTAATTAATGACTCATCTCTAACAGAGTCTCTCCACTCACTGTCTCATAGGCATACTGTTTCTGCTGCAGGCCTTTTCTACAGATACTTCCATGGGCACTGTTCTTCTGAATTGGCTTCTATAATTCCTGCTCTCTCTTTCAAAACAGTCCGAACACATGCCACCACCAGCCAATATCCATTTACTGTCCAACTTCAAACTCACAGAACCAGCTTTTCATCTTCCTCGTTTGTTCATTCAACTGCCATTTTCTGGAACAACCTTCCTTCATATGTATTTCCTGAAAATTACATCTACAGAAGTTCAAGTATAATGTCAACAAATATCTTCTTTCATCTTCTCAACCTCCAACCCAAGCACGGCACTAAGTACTATAGGTTCTAATACCTCACGTGTTTGGGGGTTTTCATAAAAAAAAAAAATAAATTTAAAATTTTCTGTTTATACTCCGGGACGACCAAACGGTCAGAGGAGTTCACAAGATAGACTGAATACAAGAAACAGCACCATATTCAGCAGTCACGGGCTTGAACCCCGGTCACTCAAGGCACGTGTACTTATGCACCCGCGCGCCTGACCACTAGGCTACGGCAGCCTTTTGAAAAGTATACAAGGGGGGAAAATTCGCAAAATAATATAAAGCTATAGTCCTCCCCTTGGTTCAAAATATCAAAATAATGTGGATTCTTTGTTCAACTACTACATGATAAAGCTTAATGCTTCCCTCTTTAAAAAAAAATCCTAAAACCACTCCATATGCTGTCACTTGAGTTCACTGCCTCAGGCTATGGGCAAACTTTGGGTAACCTGCTAGCCTAAACCTGTGCTGCTGTGACGAACTGCTTTGTATCAGACTTTGAGCAAATAAATAGATATTGATTGATTTCGTATAACCAGTATTCACTACTTCTGATTCTTCCTCCCTTCCCTAAGAAAATCCTGGGACCACCACCCCGGGTAATCTTTGAAATCCACGCTACAACAAATGTTAACACCTGACATTTCTCTTATAGCCCCAATACTTTCAGTAACACGGGTCTAGTGTACTTACAACGATGTCCTTTGCCTTATCATAAGAAAATTGTCCAAGAGCATAAAAATACATTTCCAGCACTGCTTGCATTTTATTCAATTGATCACTCTGATCAGCCATTTTTTATTATTAGTGTTGCAGCTTTTCAAATTCCTGCACATCGCATTATTTTGTTTATCATTAAAAAAAATCTATACAAAGCATATCCCAAATTTAAGCTTTGCTAAGACACGAGCAAATATAAAGTTTTCATTTTAATTATACTTTCATCACACAACTGTGATTCAGATACCATCGCAATCTACTTTCACAACGCCACCTACTCAATAAGAATTGCTATATAAAAATGTGACGTAAGAGAAAATTGAAATTAGAAAAAAAAAATAATACAGTAGGCCCTCGATTTAGCGAACTAATTGTAGGAGGGATGTCCACTATTGCCGAAATTCAGTTAAATCGAATGTATTTTTTAAAAATATATTCCAACGAGATTACAACGTACAGGATGTATTAAAATGTTATTATAATGTATAAGTATGAATCAAATATTATTATAATGTACATTGAGTAATTTATACACGCCACTAAAACATCTGTTAAAAATATAAAAATAAATTTACGACAGGAACCAAACTTTATTTTAATTAAACACGTAAAAACCTATACAATGTGACTAATGGAGTGTTTCCACTATTAGTTAAAATTTTAAAAATTTAATTCTTTTTTCTTAAAGCTCACACAAGGTTGCTTTCAATGTGAACATTAGTTTTTTTCATTTAAATCCATTTTAGAGGGGGGAAATACTCTAAAATTCTTAAACTCCATTCAATAAAAAACATACAAAAAACTTTGAAAAAGATACATAATATTCAACATTAATATTAATTTAATTGAAAGAATCACAATTTTCAGAGTCAGAAACAACTGTCATATTGAAGGAGAGGTGTTAATTTCTTGCTAGTAGAGAGTTCTGGTGAAACAGATCCAGTTGATGAAGTGGTCTTGATGGAATCATCAAGCTTCAGATGCCTTACACCTTGGTGCCGCTTCTTTATTACCGTAGATCGAAATTCTCTGAAATGTTCATAATAAGGAAGGACTCAGGATCTGATGATGATTCAATATAATGTATGATGTCATCCATGTGTTGTCTTACAACAGACAATTTAGGACGAGGTGCAACTGATTTTTCGCCTTTGTCATCATCATCGTCCTCTTGTTCTCCATGAAGAACATTTTCTGCAATCGATCCCTCAGAAAAAATTTGATAGCTCGGATCACCTTCATCATTTTTGAGCCACTGTTCCACATCATTCTCAGTTGCATTTTTGTTACCTGTCCCCAGAAGAGTGTCCCCAAAAATTATACACCTTAACTCACACAAAGTCAATTTCAGGTTCTACGTCGTACAACAGCTTCTTGCAAGCATTAGCCAAGGCAGTAATCTTCATATCTTTCCACGCAGCTGCTAAGTTGAAGATAGTACATATGATGTTGTATGCATGTAAATTTTGCAGTGTCCTGGTGCTTCTTGTATCTTCTTCTGCGTCTTCTGTTTTATGAACTCTTCCAAAAACTTCTTCTTATACAACCTCTTACATGCAACGATTACACACTGATCCATTGGCTGTATCAGTGAAGTAGTATTAGGAGGCAGAAAAACACATTGAATTCTCCCATCCCTGCTAAATAACCTCTCAGCATTAGGGTGAGCAGGTGCATTATCTAGCAGTAAAACAGCTTTTATTTAATTAGAAGGAATTTTCAGCACATCTGTCTGATGTGCGACGCTATCAGATATAAAAATAGGTTCTAAATTTTTCCCTCAGGAGAGAAATTTTTTGTCCGTTAAATCCGAAGTCCGTTAAATCGAGGGCCTACTGTAATAGAACAAAAAATTTAAAAACATTATTTATTTATTTATTTATTCAAATACTATATTTGGGATCAACCTTACAAAGCGACAGATCACCCCAAGCAGAGAATCAATAAGAGAATTGCAGACGGCAGACAGGCTATTGGCATGCTAAATTCTGTTCTATGGAGCAGAAATATCGTATTCTAAATAAAACATAGAAACTTATATTTCAAACGCTTGTACAAAGTCTTTTATTGTATGAAGCGGAAATCTGGACTTTGAATAGGCGAGGGGAAAATAAATTGCTCTCTACAGAAATTGATTTTTGGAGATGCTCAGTAAGAACTTCTAGAAAAGACAGAAAACGAAATGAAGACATAAGAGAGAAAAGGGAAGTGAAAAAAAATATTATTAATACTATTGAAGAAAAGTGTTTATAATGGTATGGACATGTAAAACGGATGCAGGAAAACAGATATCCAAAGGCTATCGTGGAATGGATACGTCTAGGAAGGAGAAGAGAAAGACCTAGGAGGATATGAATGGATGGAGTACAAAGTGCATGGCAGCCCGAGGTGTAACTGACCAAGATACCTTGAACCACACTTTGTGGTGGAAAAAAATAACTTGTAGGCTTCGGAAACCCATTGTAAGCAGAAACATTCAGAATAAGCAGAAGGAAGATTTATTTATTCATTACCGTTTTAAGAATAACATCCGTTTTCAGTATATATCTGACCTCCATGAGGTGCATATAAAATGCACCTCATGGAGACCAGATTTAATCGCTCTTTCCTACATCACAGTTTTCCTACTTTCAATTTTCCAAACGAAATTTAAGTAAGCAGAATTAAAAGATGAGTTAGCTTTTGTAAAAAGAGTTTTTATCTGATTTGTGATCAATTTTTCAGGCCATAATTTTCTATATGTTAAATAATTCATTTGTTTAATGATATAAATAAATATACAAAATCCAAAATAATAACAAAATGTTCAAATCGGAATTTTTTTCAAAATATGTTTGTGCATACGTTACTACTGTGTGGCTGCACCATGGCTTTATCAGAGTTTATCACAGTAGTAATAGTAGCAGTAATGTCAGACGATGCAAGAAAGCAAGCTTATAGAGCATCATCCAGGAAAAAAATGTACTCGGTTCACCCATCCGTAACCTCCAAGAATTTGTATACTTCTCTCTTGAATTGATTCCAACCATTCACTTCCATAACAACGGATGGAAGCCAATCGACCAGAGAACACACGCAATTTACAGACAAAATAAATATATGGGTAGATGTAATCATTTACAGGGGAATCTAATATCATCATAATATATTGATGAAGAGCAGCTCATTGCTACTTTCAAAAGAAGGTTACGGCAAAGACAACTTGTACAATAGCATTTGGTTTAGTGAATTTTTAGAAGATGTATAATAGATCCGTGCCCCCCCCCCATAGAACTCGAATTGCTCCCACATAAAACCTAACATATATAAAAAGGCCTTCGCGGGTAGCGCAGTTGATAGAATCGCTCTTCCACACTCCAGGTGGAAAAGACCTTAGTTCGAGTCCCACCGAAGACGAATTGAGGAATTTTTATGGGCCTTTTTCACAACGTGGCTTTGTTAATCGATCTCAGGCGAGGGTTGCATGGATTTTTTTTCTCCCCCGAAACTCGGGTTTTTCGTCCAGCACAACAGAAAATCGACCACGCAATTTACAGGCAGCATACATGAAGCAATAGGCTTTAGTTGCTAATTCTCCTAAAACTCAACAACAACACCATATATAAAAAGCAAAAAAATAAAAAAAATAAAATTAAATGATAATGTGTGACACATTTATAAATTATAAAATTAAGATAAATGAAAGAAAAAATGGGACATTTAATAAAACGGCTTCAGGAATGATAATGTCATTGACAACTTTGATGTTTTACTTGGAGTTTTGCAGCACAACGTGAAAAGCGGTCGGCGTAACTAGAGTAACAATCAGATGGCGCTTCGCGCGAAGTTTAAGCTGTTGAAGTAAGGGGTAGTGTGCTTGATTTGGGTTGACACATACGTCTGAATGCAATTTTTTTTTTTGTAAACTGATTTAAATACAGTAGTTCACTATTGTGAAAATTTTACCCGATAAACTGCGTGAGTTAAACTATGTGCGGATTGCTTAATTTTTAAATAAATTGAAAAATGTTCATATTCTGTATGTTCATTAATAATTTATGACATGAATTATGCACAGCTATGTACGAATTTCCTCATTCAGCATAGCTACTGACAAGTATTGTAACGGTTATAAGGGTAGAACTTTATTTGTAGATGGAACTGTAGAGACTCATTTGATGAGAATTTAATTTGATGACTCAGTCCATAGTTATTCAAGGTAAGCATCGCAGGATACTTGAGGGGGAACCACGCTGTAGGGTTACTAGACTTCTTAAAAGTCAGAGGCGGACTGGCCATGAGACTTACCTGGTAGTCCGATGTGATTTTCAATATTACAATCTGACCTTCTATTTGTTTTCCCCTGTAAGAATTTTTGACCCAGTCCGCCTCTGTAAAAAGTCCTTCCTTCTTCCCGTCATGTGTTCTCATTTTAATTAAATTCCAAATTATAGATAAATTTCTTTTGCACCTTTTTGTCAGTGAATAGTTTGGACAGCATGAGTTTAAGAGGAAGTCTTGTCTGACAAATTTGATTGGATAAAAAAATTATATTAGGGTCCCCTGTAAATGATTACATCTACCCATATATTTATCTTGTCTGTTAATTGTGTGTGTTTTCTGGTTGATTTGCCTGTTCGCTGGACGAAAAAAAACCCAGTTTCTTGGGGAGAAAAAAAACCTTGCTATCTATGCCTGAGGCTGATTAATCAGCCAGTCTCAGGTGATTGGATACTATGATGTGGTCACAAAGGAACTGGATGTAAAAAATAATTTTATTATCATATACTTGGATTTTAGGAAAGCTTTTGATACTATGGCACATGGAAGACTACTGTACAAATTTGAGCAGTATGGCATTAAGGGCAAGTTGCTACAATGGATAAAAGGATGGTTGAGTGGGAGAAGACAGTGTTTATCAATGGACACTGCTCTTCGTGAACTAATGTTATTAGTGGAGTCCCACAGGGTTCGGTGTTGGGCCCATTGTTGTTTTTCGTATTTATCAATGATATTGATGAAGGTATATCAGGATTCTAAGTTTGCAGACGATACGAAGGTTGGCAGGGTTGTTAATGACAGTAATGATAGTACGTACTGCAACAGGTTCTGGAAAAGTTGAGCAGATGGACTGAGTGGAGTCAACTGAAGTTTAACATTGACAAATGTAAAGTACTGCATATGGGTAGCAGTAACTTCAGAGTAACATATCAACTGGGTGGTACTACACTCAGGGTAGTGGAGAATGAAAAGGACTTTGGTAATTGTGCAGTCAGATGTGAAGTTTTATGACCAGTGCAGACAGTCTGCAAGTGTAGCTCATGGTGTCTTGTCAATGATATACAGGAATTCTGCTAGCAGGGATAAGGGGGTGGTTGTCTCCTTGAATAAGGCAATGGTCAGGCCACACCTTGAGTACTGTATACAAGTCTGGAGGCTTCATTTTAGGAAGGATATGGAGGTTCTGGAACGAGTACAGAGAAAGGCAACGAGATTGGTGAGTGGAACAAAGGGTTGGTGTTACCAAGAAATACTTAAGTGCTGCAAATTGCAGCTTCCAGAGATTAGACACCTGTGGAGTGATCTAATTGAGGTGTATAAGGCCTTGAATTGTTTGAGCAAGCTCAATGCTGAAGGGATTCATCCTCTTGCACAGATTACTCATCTGAGGGGACATAAAGCCAAATTGAGGAAAGACAATTGCAGAATAAATGTGCGGAAATTTGCTTTTAGCCAGTAGGTGGTTGATAGTTGGAACAAACTTCCATCTGTTGTAGTGGAGGTCAACAACTTAAGTTCAAGGCAGACCTAGATAAACTTTTGGAGTGAATGGATGGGTGAAACAGGATTTTTTTTTTTTCTTTCTTTGGCTGATTCTATATAAGCTTTCTTTCTTGCATCATATGTCTCTGCTAATGCTATCGGTGTTCACATTTATGATGCAGTAATGACACATCCAGAATTTTTTTCTTTTTTTTTGAGGTGGGGAGATGCCTTGTTGGTATTCCACATTGGTAGGTTTTACAAGTGGCAATGCACACCAGTAGAATTATTATATAATACAAAACAATATTTTAAAGAGGTGTTAGTGCCCCTTCCGGGTGTTCCTATGTTGTTATTAATATTAGCCATATGGTGCAAGGAAGCCTGAGACTTTGCTGTACCAGCCAAAAAAAATAAATAAATAAAATAAATTTGAATTTCCATGTGAGAGAGAGAAAGAAAAGAGTCCAAAGTAGAAGGGGATCACCAAGAAACAGAAGAATGATCTCCGGCTCAGGACCCTGGGTGTGCCAACCCCATACTCACCAGATGTGTGCCCTTGGGGTTGTGCAGTTATGCATATTTCCTGCTGTGCTTTTGCTATAGTTGGGTGTTTGCTACTTATTATTGGCGCATTGACAGCTATTTCTAGTGTTACTCTGCTGATAGTTGATTGATAGGTGAGACTGAGGTAGCATCAAGGAAAGCAGTGTTTAATTGTCTATAATAAACCTAAGAAATGCCATACTGATATCAGGCTTTGTAAAAATATGTGTGCGCTATATACACACACACACACACGTTCAACATAATTTAGGCAGAAACCTATATAAAGTCAAAAATTTTACAAAGGAAGGCTGCAATGTTCACATGCTGTCTTTTTTCATAGTAATTTAGAACTCAAAAATTAGATGAGCTGGGGATGTTTTGCCTGTATGCACGCCTGTGTGCCTTTATATCTTAAATAAGCAATGGAATATGTAATTTTAGTGCTTTATATGATTTACTTGTACTATAACAATTACTGTAATTCATTAAGTAAAAACTGAAATGGTTGTGTATATGAATAGTAAGTTAATGGGAAATTAGTAAATTTGAATGAAAATTTCACTATAACGAAATATTTTGAGGTTCTGGCTGACTTCCTCTATTATTCAAACTTTAAGTCATTTAAATGAAACAGTTTAAAAATTCATTACAAAAAATTATTTTCAAAGCCCCAGTGTGTGAGAAATGTACTAGTTTACAGTGAAACAAATTTTATTGGAAAATTGTGAATAGTACTATGTAGCCCATATTGTTAATGCAGGTATAAAAGCATTTGCCTGAGGAGAAAAAAAAAAATAAAAGTTGAAGTTTTAAAAGATAAAACAAAAAATTAATTTTCCACCTTTTGTGTAGCAGCAGAATCAATTTGTGAAAATGATTCTTTTGAAATAATTTCAGTAATAGCCATCAGAATGAAATTTCAGTGCAACAAAATGATTCATACCTCTCCCCCTTTCCCCAAGAAGTTCACTGTATTGGCATTTTACTGCATACTCAACTTGCAGTTTTATCTGTGAATGCAAAGGACATGCAGTGAGGGTTTTCTCTTGCTCAAACAAAAGAAAACCTCATCACATGTTGACAAGAGACACACTTGTAAATAATCTGTACTGCAAATTGATGAGAAGGATATCAAAAGTTCAGCCCTTTAACATTAATCTAAATTAACAGCCCTTTTGGCTCCATAGCTAGATACAACATTTATAAACCTTAAGCGTGGACACCATTGGTATCCTTCAGTAACAGAGGTATCAGCTTTCGATAATGTGAATTATCTACTACCATATTGTAACTCTCCCATAATGCTACCTTGCTCCAATTTATATAACAATTAGTCATGCGTGGAACAGCATCAAAAGCCTTACTAAGAGTATATGATGTCAAAATTATACTTTTCATCTAGTTCCACTTCAAAAACCTCACAGTACCAAACATTTCTCAGGCATGGACTCTCTCTTAACAAACCTATACTGAGATTGCCTTATATCTCATTTCCTCTCAAGATATCTTGATAGGAAATGAACTATATTAACTATTATAGTTTTTCTGGTGCAGAAATTATCATTAGCCATATGGTGCAAGGAAGCTGAGGTCTATGCTGCACCAGCCAGAAAAAACATTTTTTTTAATTAACCTGAGAGAGAGAGAGAGAGAGAGAGAGAAAACAAGTAGAAGGGAATCACCAAGAAAGAGAAGAATGATGATATACATCTCAGAACCCTGGTTGTGCCAAGCCCATACTAACCAGATGTGAGCCGCTGGGGTCAATTATTTATACATCTGTAATTACTCACTTGATCCTTAATGTAGGTCAGGGAAGTTTGCAGTTAACCATCTGACAAGAATGTTTATTAACGGTATTTTGTATTTACTTGAATTCAAACCATGGCCAACTCAAATATGTGTACTACTGTACTTTCAGATTGACTATTCAACTACATCACGGTGTATAAAGGAACAAATCCATCACATGAAACTTTTTTGTCCACCATTAAAGAACAAAAGTTCTTTTTTATACTCTGTCATGACCATCTAGATCAGAAGAGCTTACAACTGGTCATTTGACAAAAATCGTGTTGTTAACTGTATTTTGTGTTCCCATAGATTAAATCCACAATTTACTTGTGTGTACTACGTTGATCACTCACCCCATGTGAATGTAGATTCAGAATATTTATTCAGTTTTTCATTAACCTGCACAGGATCATTGATAATTTTGCCACTTGTATCAATGAACCAATATGGTTTGTTCCTTTCCTTTCCTTCTAGTGTCAACATAAGCAAAACGTTCTTCGCTACTTTTTGCACTCTTAGCCAAAGACTTCTCATAACCTGCCTTAGCATACTTAAATCCTTTTGAATGACTTAAATACAGACTAATTTATGAGGCATTCAACAAACCATATACCTAAGGTACTTCCTATAGCTATATTTTAGTGATTCATGATTTACCATGTTCCTACATATCTCAACTTGAATCAAACTAATTTAGTATCTTGCAACAGATGCATAATTGAGTACTTCCTCAACCACTCTAGGCATTCTTTCATAGATTTCTTTAGCATTTCTGCCCTCTTTGGTCAAAAATTTGATTACTTGAACAGTGCTCAATTTGCTGAATATTCATTCTTCCACCTACCAACATAAAATTTTAGACTGCATAAGACATTTTATCATACAATTTATTTCATACAAGACAATTCTGTCAAGACATTTATCATACAATTCTTTTCCATGTCATGTTTATCAAAATCACTTTTTCTATAATTTATTAATACGGTTTGTATGTCTTGTTCTTGGAACTTTTTGACCACCCTTCATGTGTTATTTCTGAAAAAAAATCACTTGTTTGTTCCTGCTGGCAAAATTCCTGTGTATCACTGACAGAACCCCAGCTCTAGCAGACCTTTATTATTATTAGCTATATGGTGCAAGGAAGCCTAGAGAGAGAGAGAAAGAAGGGAATCACCAAGAAAGAGAAGAATGATGATATCCAGCTCAGGACCCTGGGTGTGTCCAGCCCATACTCACCAGATGTGAGCCCCTTTAGCAGCATTGCTCAGAAATTTTATCTCAGACTGTACAATCCTTTTTTTTTCTTCATCAACTACCACGAGTTAGGTGCTGAACAAATATGTTATTCTAGAATTACTGCTACCCAAATGCAGTACCTTGCATTTATCGATGTTAAAGCTCACTTGCTATTGTTCAGCTGATTTGCTTAGTGTACAAAATCTTGAACTAGCATAATCTAATTAGTGGCATTAACCATTCCTTTGTAGTATCATCAAATTTTTCTATTTATATACCAGAAAGCCACATATATGCAACATTGAAACTCTTTAGTGGTGGCCTGTGGACTCAGACACTTCATGCTGATTGCACTACAAGCACGCTAACCGTTTTCCTACAAGTTTAGTTTCCGGAATATTCCTCCCCTTTAATTCTGAACATAAAATCGGAACTATGAAATATAAATTTTTTTTTTTTCCTGGAAATTTGATCAAGCCCTCTGACTCAATAAAGAGACTAGTTTTTGGTTCTATTTCTCTTCCCTGTTAGATAAATATTAGGGACAGGTTGGTGCATCTCTAGCCTTCAGCATTCTAGTTTCACATTGTTCCAACTAATAAGTATTAATATAAGTATGCATTAAAAGGTATATAACATCGCACATTCCTTGCCCGTCTTCACATGAATATCAAACTATATCTTGAATGGGAAGCTCAAGAATTTAATCTTGGAAGCTACAAGGCTTTTCATGCCAACTAAGAAATATTGTTCAAGGTTTAGACCTAAATGGATATCAGGTGAAATAATGAGACTTGTGGCAGAGAAGAAAAATGCATGGGATGCATAGAAATTATCAAGTGGCACAGAAACCTACGGTAGATATAAGCTGGTGTGTAATCAAGTCACAAAGGAGGTTAGGCAGATGAAGGCAGATTATGAGAAAGCTTTGGAAAAGGATGCAAAGAGTTCTTTACTTATGTGTACTCTAGAACAGCGGTCGCCAACCTTTCAGACCTCACGGACTGCTAAACTCAAAATTTTGAATCCCGCAGACCACTACGCTGATTTTTTCCATAAAAGTAACATTCTAAATATGAAATGGTACTTACACTTGTTTTTGTACTCCAAGTTATTTGCAAAAAATTGGATATCATTAATGTTAATATAATTAGTAATATAATGGCCTTATAATGATAAAAAAAGTATAATAAATAAACGCAGATATATTCATTATGAAAAATGCAAAAAAAATTTTTAAATTTCATTTTATTAAAAAAGAATTAACGGAAACAATTAATATTATCAAATATCAGTGCACCTTGACATAGAGGTGTATAAAGGATTAATTATAGCAAAATAATCAGTGTGACATTTGTTGCTGGTTGTTTGAAATAAGCTGTTGGATTCCTGGCTCCAATGACGTTACTGCAACACGGAGAGCCGTTTGTATTTCTAGCCGACAGCAGTACTTGTTTTTAATTGCCGTAACTGATGAAAATGTCTTTTTACACATATATGTAGTTGCGAATGGAATTAAAATTTTGATGGCATTTTCACTTAGCACTCGGTACTCACTTTTTACAGAAAGCCAAAAATGAGATCTTGTTAGGGATGAGTGGAATTCACCTTTGAGACTGTCGTTGAATGATAGATTGATTAGGCTTTCTTTTTCTTTCATGTTCAAATTACTATCCTCGATTTTCGTTGAAAATGGATCTATTATCCACGTATTTTCGTGTCTGGGGTCCTCTTCCTTTGGGTAATAACGACCAAAAGAGTCGGTGAGCGACTGTAAGTGCAATCGAACAAGAGTTATTACCTGTCGGTTGACATCCTCCTGTTTCATATAATCATCAAAATTTGGGAACATTTCCAGATCTTCTTCAGCCAACCGTTTGCCACAGCAATATCTTCCTTTGAAATACATTCATTTTGCCTTGCAGTGTGAATACGTCCTTAAGCTGTCCTTGCAAGGACTTGTTCAGCTCGTTTAACAGAGAAAAAATATCTGCTAGGTATGCAAGCTTGGCTAGCCAATCATTGTTGGACAAGAGATCACGGAGCCTCGAATTATTTTGCTACTGGAAGAATAACTCGACTTCTTGGTGCAGGTGGAACAACCGGGTTAGCACTTTGCCCCCTCGACAGCCATCTCACCTCATTGTGAAGAAGAACATTAGTATGCTGAGAGCCCATTTCTTCACAAAGTGCCTCAAATATTCGAGAATTGAGTGCTTTGTGGCGAATTTCGTTTACAATTTTAATTACATCAGAGAGTACTTCGTGCAGTTCTGGAGATAATCTTTTCACCACAAGTTTCTCACGATGTATAATACAATGAGTAAACAATATGTCTGGGTGTCCGTCTTTCACTTTTGCAACAACTCCTGAACGATGTCCAGTCATGTTTGCGGCACCATCTGTGCATATCCCAACACATTTCTTCCATTCAATACTAACTGTGTTTCAGGAAATAACCATTAAGTGCATTGAAAATTTCAGAGCCTCTTGTTCTACCCGACAAGATTAGCAAACAGAGGAGTTCTTCCTTTAATTCTCCTTGGCAATCAAACCTCACAAAACAAAGAACTGCCTTGTTAGTTATGTCTGTTGATTCGTCAAGTTGAATTGAATAAAACATAGAATTTTTCACAAGTGCAATCACTTGATTTTCAATATCTTCGGCCATGTCTTCAATTCTGTGCTTCAGTGTTAGTAGACATAGGAATTCCTTTCAGTTTCTGGACAGCCTGTTTCCCCAAAACCTCTTCACAGGCATGTAACAAGCAAGGCTTAATTAATTCTTCTCCAATCGTATACGGCTTTTTACATCTCGTGATTTGAAGTGCTATCAAATAAGAAGATTTTACTAAGGACTTATCTTCAACAATCATTGTTGTTAATGAACTTTTTTGCTTTTGCAAATTTTCACGCATCCTTTGGAAGTATTCAACTGGCTTTTTAGCTAAATCTGGGTGTTTTGGCTGCAAGTGCCTGCCGAGTTTCGAAGGTTTCATGGAATCATTGGATAAACTCTCAGAACATATAATACAAAGCGGCCATGGATCCAGTTCACTTCCAGGTTCTTGAATAAATCTAAACTTCAAGTAGTCGACATCATATTTTCTTGAAACTTTGAACTTTTTCTTCTCTCCGCCTCCAGTTCTAATGTCCTTCCTGATGATGCCTTGTGGAGGCTCTGATTCATTAACCAACTCATGACAATGCGATGTTATTACCTAAGAGCGCAAATGCTTGTTTGCTTTTTCTCACTCATTGGGGTTATTTTATTTGAATCTAAAACCAAACAAGAAATAAGATGGTTATCAAACTCAAGCTCTTTGATGCCATTAAATATCACACTGTGCACAGTTAAAATAAAAATATAACTGGTCACTTACCTAAGAAGAGTACTGTATTGAATAAACACCAGTATAGTGTTGACGAAAATTTGCTTCTTGAATAAGCCCAACAATAGAAATAGCTTTCTATATTTTTTTACAATAAAAGCATCACTAATACCGGATATTGCACTGGGCCTTTTATAAACATGCAACGTAATAAGGCGAAAATTGCAAAAAAGTAGAATCAGAATATAATGAATTCGAAATAATGTAATTTTCTGTGGACCACCAAAATTCTATTGCGGACCATCAGTGCCGCAATAGAATTTTGGTCGGCGACCACTGCTCTAGAAGGGGATGAATCAGATTGGTTCACTTGATGTCGATGGGTCTACTGTTGAAGATGTGCTCAGGTAGCTGACAAACTGAATGAGTGTTTTTGCATCCACATTCACACATGTGGAGTTATTCAGGAGGGGAATGCCAGAAGTTTATCAAACTCAGGCAGGGAGCTAAATGATTTTGTAATAACTGAGAACAAAGTGGAGGAAAAATTGTTGAAGTTAAATATAAGAAAGGCACCCGAGGTGGATGGGATCTATCCAGTTATATTAAAGGAGGCAGCAGCGGAAGTAAGCAAACCCATAGCCATAATGATAAGAGCTTCTTTAGAATCAAGGGAGATCCCCATGTACTGGGAGTGCAAATGTGACACCAATTCACAAAGGAGGATCAAAGGGTGACACGAGTAATTACAGACCTGTTAGTTTAACTTCTGATCTGGGGAAATTAATGGAGGCACTGGTTAAAGAGGCACTGCAAGATCTAGACAAGACTGCAGTTATAGTTCAGACAGCATGGGTTTGTTAAGGGGAAGTCTTGTCTGACCAATTTGATTGGATACTGTGATGTGGTCACAAAGGAACTAGATGCAAAAAATAATTTTGATATCATATACACGTACTTGGATTGCAGGAAAGCATTTGATACTGTTCACATGGAAAACTGCTGTACAGGTTGGAGCAGTATAGCATTAAGGGTAAGTTGCTGCTATGGATAAAGGGATGGTTGAGTAGGAGAAGGCAGAGAGTGGGAATCAATGGACACTGCTCTTCATGGACTAATCTTATTAGTGATGCCCCCAGAGGTCTGTGTTGGGCTCATTGTTGTTTTCTGTATTTATCAATGATATTGAAGAAGGTATATCAGGCTTAATGTCCAAGTGTGTGGACAATATGCAGGTTGGCACGGTTGTTAATGGTGAGCTACTGCAACAGGATCAGTAGCTCACCATTAACAAGAAAAGTTGAGCAGATGGGCTGAGAGGTGGCAACTGAAGTTTAACATTGAAAATGTAAAGTACTGCATATGGGTAGCAGTAACCCAAGAGTAACGTACCAACTGTGTGGTACTACACTCAGGGAGGTGGAGAATGAAAAAGACTTGGGGGTAATTGTGCAGTCTGATATGAAGTTCTCTAAGCAGTGCAGACAGTCTGCAAGAGTAGCTCATGGTGTCTTGTCAATAACATACAGGAATTTTTCTAGCAGAGATAAGGTGATTATCCCCTTGTATAAGGCAATGGTCAGGCCACACCTTGAGTACTGTATACAGTCTGGCAGCCTCACTTTAGAAAGGATGTAGAGCTGCTTGAACGAGTACAGAGAAGTGCAATGAGATTAGTGAATGGAACAAAGGGTTGCTCTTATGAAGAAAGGCTTAAGTTCTTCAAATTGTAGTGGCTGGAGACAAGGTATCTGCGGGGTGATCTGATTGAGGTGTAAAAGATCTGAATGGTTTGAGCAAGTTCAATGCTGATGGGATTCTTCCCCTTGCCCAGATTAGTCACCTGAGGGGACATAAATTTAAATTGCGCAAAGACAGTTGTAAAATAGATGTGCAGAAGTTTGCCTTTAGCCAGCAGGTGGTTGATTGCTGGAACAATCTTCCATCTCTCATAGAATTTGACAGCTTAAATAAATTCAAGGCAGAACTAGACAAACGTTTGGAGTTAATGGATGGGCGAAATGGGAAGTTTTTTTTTTTTTTTGGCTTATGCTATATAAGCTTGCTTTCTTGCATCTTATGTCTCTACTAATGCTGTACACATGTGCATGCACATGAGGTAAAGTTATTATAGACTAATTTTATAATTTGGGAGATCATCATTTCTCCTAAGTCTAGAAACATTACGTGCTCGTGATGGCAATTTTCTAGTAATAATTCCTAACTCGTGCACTACTGAATTTCTGTTTATTGCCTAAAGACGTTTCCTCTCACCGTTCTACTACTAATAAAGAAAGGATTTTCATAAGGTGTCATTGTTATGCAGGTTTATTACTCTTTCTGTATGTTGCATGGATATATTTTTAGCTGCTATGAGATCAAGCTGCTTTAAAGACAATTTTGAATCTGATGCTATAATTAACTATTTACTGGTCCATCTTAAACGAAGCCAATTTGAGGGTGTTGCAAGAGGATCATCTTTTGACAATAAGGCTATTCTTTCATGTTTTTTTTTTTTTTTTTTTACTTCTTCGGTGTGGTTAGCTACTCTAGGAGAGTGACTTTCATATTTTTTTTCTGACATTTACACAATATTGTGGCGTCTCCGTAGCCAGGTGGGAAGGAGCAGCAGTGCGTAGCACACGCTTCTTGATTAGACCGGGGTTCGAGCCCGTCACCACCAAATACGGAGGATGCGGAAAGGTCAGAGAATGACCACCGCATATTCCAGAGCAATATGGCCTTAGTTGCTAATGCTCCTAAAAAAAAAAAAAAACCAAAAAAAAAACAAACACAATATTGTACAATTTTATCGAAAAATAAGCATGCTTAGAAATTAAGCACTTTTCATATCTAAAACAGAAATGTAGCTGTAGAGCATATAACACCTAGTACTACTGCTACTGATACTAAAATCAAATAACACTAATAATACAGTACTATAATATAATACTACTACTTACTAGCTAATACTAACTAGTTTATGCTAGGTGGTAGACGACTCTTATGAACTGGTGCAATCCCACCACTTTGCTTATTGGAGGCTTGAAGTGGTGAAATATGTTTAGCCTTCAGAGAAAGGTTTCCGACATTCCCTCCCACACCCATCTCCTTCAACCTATTCACTGTACTACTAGTACTAATACTAACCATTATCACTACTGATATAACATAACACTAATAATATAATACTTTAATAAAATAGTAATATAATATTACTTACTAATACTAACACTAGGTGGTAGATGATGCTCATCATCGGGTGAAATACTTCACTGCTTATTGGAGGCTTGAAATGGTGAAACCCATGTTTAGTCCCAGAGCAAAGTTTCTGTCATGTCCTCCTTTCCTATTTCCTTCAAACCATGCTTGGTACTGCAGGTTCTGATACTTTTTTGTGTTTGGGGGTTTCATTAAAAAAATAAATAAATAATAAAACAATAAGGATCCAACACCAATTCCTGTGGTACACCACTCATGACATTAGGCTCTGAAAAGCAATGGTCATTTATTTACAATATTATATATGGAAGACTCTTTGTCTCCTACCACTATCCTAGCCAAAAGTGTTTTTTTTTTTTTTTTAGGTGCATGATGTTGCTAATACTAATACTTGTTTTTCTTTTGTGATAGTTGGACAATGTGGTAATCAAATTGGATGTAGGTTTTGGGACCTTGTACTCAGAGAGCATAACGCATGTGTTAAACAAAATGCCGTAAGTAAATCCTTGGACTTACTCCCATTTTATATTCACATCTTATATATTAATATAGAATGTTTGTAGTATCCTACATAATCTAATTAGTTAAAAGGTGTAAATATGAAAAATACAATAAGCAATATACATTGTTGTGGTTGAAGTAATATAAATCGGTACTCCACATCAGGAAAAAGTATTATCATTGCCAATTTATATATATTATAAAAAACTTTATATATGCATTATTCATTAAAGAATTAATTTACGTACTTTTTAGAATTCTGTAATGATATAATTTCAAGAGTATAGAAAACACAAATGTAATTTATGTCCTTGGGGTTGTCACAGACATTCTCTCAGATATGCCAGACAAGCTGTACTTGCTACCTGGGAGTCTAAAACGCTGATGGAACTGATAATCGGATGACATTCAAGTCAAGTGGACCCAATTTCGGTGAAGTCTGTGACAGCCAAATCCTCTGCTTGCACCTTCACGATGGTGGGACTGTTAGTAATCCTGGGTATAACCCCCATGCACAAGCACACTGTGGGTGACCACCCAGGTATGAACCAACATAAGCAGGGGTCGAGGTGTGGTGCCCACACCACATGGAGGAATGCCGCCCCTCTGTGTTACCAGGCAATACTAGGTGGTAGATGACTCTCATCAACCGGTGCAATACCACCACTTTGCTTATTGGAGGCTTGAAGTGGTGGAATCCATGTTTAGTCTCCAGAGCTAAGTTCCGGTCAACCCTTCCCCATCTCTTCCATCATGCAGTATGACTGATGACTTTTGAGGTTATGATGAACATTTTGGCAAGATTCAATCTTCCTTACATTTCAAGGGTACAGCTCTAAAACGGTGTTCGCAGGCCGGCCGCTAGTTAGTACATCGGACCAAACCTATTGATAACTCTCTAGGAGGCTTCCAGATCAGCTAGTGTATAATCTTGCTACCTCTACTCTGCCAGATAGTGAAAGGAGGAAGTCTGAGTACTGTGTGTGTGTTGGGTCATTGTTGAGGCCACGTTATGTCAAGGAGCTGAGTAATTCTTGCTGTGTGTGTACACCATATCTAAAAATTTCATTACTTCGTGCAGCACATCCCCCCCCCACCTTTTTTACTTACTACTGAATACATCATGAATTGGGAAACTAGTAGAACAAACTTATCAATAAAAAGATCTGAACCTCTCAAAACACTTTCTTGATTATTTTGTACTTTTTCTGACGGAATCCCAATTATCAGTTGATTCAACAACTGCACATCTCAATTGTCCTAATTATTCGCTGAAGGATTCCACTTGCTTTAAAGGCTGTATTTGTACATATAAAAAAAAAACATATGCACTTGTGTTCAATTTTTTTTTTTTTTTTTTGAAACTGGATATCGAGTTTCCTCTCTAACCACTTACTGTGAGTGATGGTAGATAGCTCTTGTTTTCTAACTTCTCCACTAACTCAGGTGTTCCCCAAGTTTCAGTTCTTTCTCTCACTCTTTTCCTCTTTATTATAAATAATGACCTTATTCCATTGACTGGAAATTCTATCCATAGTTTTGTTCCAGAAACCATAAGTTTTCTGGAACAACCTCCCTTCATATGTATTTCATAAAAATTACAATCTGTGAAATTCATCTTATGTCAACAAGTATCTTCTTTCATCTTCTCAATGCTCAACCCATGCACTGCACTGTTGTTGTTATTTGGTTTTTTTAGGAGCATTAGCAACTAAGGCCATATTGCTCCGGGGCTATGCGGTGGTCATTTCCTGACCTTTCCGCATCCTCCGTATTTGGTGGTCACGGGCTCGAACCCTGGTCTAATCAAGAAGCATGTGCTATGCACTGCTGCTCCTGCCCACCTGGCTACGGAAACACCTCACACTGCACTGTACTAAGTACTATAGATTGTAATACCTCTCGTGCTTGGAGTTTTCATAAAAAAATATATCTCTATACATTAAAAAAAATTTTCCTCCTAGTGATATTTATTCAGGCTAGTGGGAGAAGATGGCAGGGCAATTATGTCACTACAAATGTGCAGGTAAATAATTACATTGTTGTCTTCCATTGAAAGACAACTGCCTCCATAACGTTCACCAATCTCGTGCATGTGCTTCACTGTCTAATACATGACCATGCCCGGCATCATTTGATGTTCCATTGTAATATTAGCTGATGAAGGGACCTGATATAGTTTGTTATATTTGTATAGTTTGTAAATATTTTAGTCCTGCTCTTTTGGATGCAACAATATTCCTCATGCATTATGGAAAGTGAAGCAAAAGGCCTTTTCCTAAGTGACCTATATAAATGCAGGTAAATAATTACATAGTGATATTTATTCGACCTTGAGAATGCCACATGGTGGTATAGCCAATGGGAAAAGAGGAATGCAGGTCATGTGGTACAAGTGGGTGGGACAATTATGTCACTACAAATGTACAGGTAAATAATTACATAGGTCATTCCTGATTAGATATTGATCAGTGCGTTTCGATAGGTGTCTTTTACGTAGAAAAGATTTGACTTACCCCGTCATACCTACATTTTACGTAGAAAAGCGTGATGGGGTTTGAGAGCAGGGGGCAAAACCCGTTAGTATTATATTAAATAAAATATTGTATTAAATAAATGCTAATAATAAATAAATACTTTAATTGTGTTTTTTTTTTTCTTTTTTTTTTTTTTTTTTTTTTTTTGCTGCTGCTATAAAGAAATAAACTATTAATTTTAAATTGGTGCTATATATATATCTCCAGTCTAATTACATTGTATGTCTACTATGAATAGTTCTTTGTGGGGTGCCTCCATAGTCAGGTGGGCAGGAGCAGCAGTGCGTAGCACATGCTTCTTGATTAGACCGGTGTTCGAGCCCGTGACCACCAAATATGGAGTATGTGGAAAGGTCGGAGCAATATGGCCTTAGTTGCTAATGCCCCTAAAAACCAAATAACAACAACAATAGTTCTTTGTTATACAAATCATTCGCAATAATTTTTTTTCTCATATAATGGGATTATATTTAACTTCAATTATGAACTGCATACAAATACTTGAATATCAAATGTACCTCCAGAATTCTAAAAAAATCTGAAATCAAGAAATCCCTCACTTAAAAATTCAAGTACTTTCCATTGAAAATGATTAAATGATTCCCATACACCTGAGTTTTGTATGCCTAACAGGCTAAAGGCTTGCGAGAAAATTTGTTAAGTTCATGTTCTACAAGGTAGTCATATCTAAGTAATAATTATAATTTGCATTAGCAGTGGCATATGATGAAAGAAAGCAAGCTTATACAGCATCAGCGAAAAAAAAGAAAAACACTTCCCATTTCTCCTATCCATTCCCTCCAATAGTTTGTCTAGTTCTTTCCTTGAATTTATTTAAGCTATCAATTTCCACAACAACAAAGTTAGTTTGTTCCAGAAATCAACTACTTGCTGGCTAAAGGCAAAATTCCACACATTTATTCTGCAACCATCCTTCCTCAACTTGAATTTTTCTTCTCTCATGTGTGTGTGATCTGAATAAGAGGAAGAATCCCATCAGCATTGATTTTGCTCAACCCATTCAGAGCTTTAAACACCTCAATCAGATCACCTCATAGGTGCCTAGTCTCCAGACACTGCAATTTGCAAAACTGTAGCCTTTTTTGTTACAAGCACCCCGTTTTTCCCCTCACTAATCTCGTTGCCCCGTCTCTGTACTTGTTCCAGCAGCTCTACAACCTTCCTAAAATGAAGCCTCCAGACCTGTATGCAGTTCTCAGTGTGTGGCCTGACCATTTCCTTATACAATGGTATAATCGTCTCCTTATCCCTGCTAGGAAAATTCCTGTATATCATTGACAAGACACCATGAGCTACTCTTCAGACTGTCTGCACTACTCAGAAAACTTCATATCTGACTGCACAGTTACCCACAGGTCTTTTTCATTCTCTACCACCCTGAGTGTAGTACCACACAGTTGATACGTTACTCTGGTGTTTCTGCTACCCATATGCAGTACTTTACATTTGTCAATGTTAAACTTCAGTTTCCACATCTCAGCCCATCTGCTCAACTTTTCTAGATCCTGTTGCAGTAGCATAATGTCATTAGTGTCATTAACAGTCCTGCCAACCTCTGATATGCCTTCATCAATATCATTAGTAAATACAGAAAACAACAATGGGCCCAACACCAAACCCTGGGGGCATCACTAATAAGATTAGTCCACGAAGAGCCATGTCCATTACTACTTTTTGTCTTCTCCCACTCAATCATCCCTTTATCCATAGTAGCAACTTTCCCTTAATTCCACACTGCTCGAATTTGTGTAGCAATCTTTTATGTGCAACAGTATCAAAAGCTTTCCTGAAATCCAAGTATATGATATCAGAATTATTTTTTGCATCCAGTTTTTTTGTTATTGTATTATAGTATCAAATCAGATTGGTCAGACAAAATTGCCCCTTAACAAATCCATACTGTGTCTGAAGTATAATTGCAGTCTTGTCTAGATGAGTCTGCATTATTTCTTTAACCAGTGAGTCCGTTATTTTCCCTGGAACGGAAGTTAAACTAGCTGGTTTGTAGCTAATTATTTGTGTTACCCGTTGATCCTCTTTGTGAATTGGGGATACATTTACACATTTCCAGTTTGCAGGGATTCCCCTGAATTCAAGAATATTCTCATAATTATGGCTAAGGGTTTTCACTTCCTTCACTGCCTCCCTTAGTATAAATTTTGAGGCAGTGAAGGAAGTAAGGAAGGAAACATAAGTCATTCAATATTTGCTATCATTTGAACTATTGAACTAATCCTTTATACTTGTTTATTATTATTCACTGTGTAAGTTTACTTTTTAAAAGGTTGTCTGTTATGTAAATTTGTCTCAATTGTTTTTCCAAATTCTTGTTGGCTGATATTTATTCCCATCCTAGGTATATAAGGGTTTGATTGAACTGATTTTAATAAGAATAATGATAAAGATTATTTTTAATAGTAATATATTTTATTCATATTGATTGGCCTTTGGGTTTTTTTTACCAGGAATACAGAGGTTATTTAATTGTAATATTTGTTTCATTATTTGTAAGAAATTACAAATATTAAAACAAAGTAAGTAATGCCACTTTTTCAATTTATGCTTTTTAATTGATACTGTATTTTGTGTGTATTCTTGCTATATTATTTTTGTATTAGTAAGATAACTACTTTTATTTATTATTTTATATTATTATTTAACATGTGTATGCTAATTATGTGTTGATAAATATGCTTTTGAATTTTCTTTTATTACCAATTGTCATTTGTTATCATTATTAAGAAGGTAACTTTCTATAGGACTTGTCTTTTATAAATAAATAAAATAATATTATACTTTAAAATAAATAGAAAAAAGATATTTATTCATATAATAAATAGCACCCACATGTACTTTTGCAGCTATTTCCATGGGCATTGCAGTTTGTTTTTATTGATACTGTCAGTCTCAATAGCAGTAGTATCACCTGAGTAATTATATTCCTGATCTGTGAGAATCATGATACAATGCGAAAACTTCTGAAAATAATCAGTGTAGAGAATAATAAACCTGTGATTGGTGTGGTCCTGTTGTATTTAATTTAAAACACAAACCTTATAGATATTTCAGCATCACCAAGATATTTTAAATTTCTTTTCAGGATGGAAGTTGTACTGAGTCACTGGAAAGTTTTTTCCACATTTCTGCAGGCGAAAATCTGGGAGCATTACATAAATCTGGAAGGCATAACATGAAAGCAAGAGTAAGTTGACTTTTTGTTATGGAAATTCCATTAAATATCTTTTTATAACTTAATGTTTTTTCCCTAACGTTATGACTAAAATTAAAAGTGTATATTTTGATAAAATTTCTTTGTGTAAAGATTACTCTCTGTTACAAATAATTTTACAAAATTATACAAAATTACCTTACATACTTAGACATTTGTTCCAATGAACCAATCACTCATTTAGTGTAGAATTTTAGTATTACTTCATTTCTGAATTTTAGTATTCTTTCATTCAGAGTTCTAGTAATCACATCTATCAATAATACAAGTGATTGTGTATTACAATGCAGACTTTACTAACGTTGACACTTGCCATTTTAATTATCTTACAAGGAGTAAGATAATTGATTATCGGTAATTGATTATCTTACTTGCTGCTGCAAGTAAGAAAATCAATATCTTACTGAGCTGGTGCAACCAAATTGCCATGTAATGGCAATTTGGTTGCACCAGCTCAGTCTTCACAGTTGCATCATTAATTGTATTGTGCACTTGTGCAAGTTGTGACAGTTTCGTGGTTAGATGACTGTCCTTGTATTGTTTGAACTAGTACTTGTAAACTATTACTTGTTTCACATGGTATTCTCCATAAATATATAATATTATAGTACAGCTTGCATGTAAAGAAAAATTTCACCTAGCAGTATTCCTTCTACAGTCAGAAATGTCATTACCATATGCTGTACTGAATTAGATAAAGCCATGGGCAGTATTTATGTCTCCAGCACATGAATGCATAGCATTTATGTAGACAAATCCAGTTTTCCTCCTCGTTTCATTTGATTTAGCACATTTTCATTTGTATATTTTAAAAGGAGCAGAGAAAAGCACAAAGGGGAACCCTTAGATAGCCTGCATCAGCTGCAGAAGTTTTATGTTCCTATTAAACAAAAACAACCTATTGAATTAACCATGGTTTTTCATAGGGCTGTAGATATGTTGGCTTACATCACCAGTCTATCATATTTATTATTTGTTGTGTGCTGCTGTTAAATAATATACCAAACCTAAAAATTAGTTTCCTCTTACGAGGGGGTATCAAAAAGTTCGTACCCTGACCTAGATAAAACATCAATAGGAAGATACTGTTTTTAATATAAGTTGTCTACATATTCAATAACTAACATGAAATTTCATTCCCATGAGTGATCATACACCAGAGGTGGAGCCCGGAATCTTTGGGAGGACGCTATGGTTAACAAAGTGGAGTATCGAACAGTGATGAAGTTCCTGCATTTGCAGGACAAAAAAGCTCAGGAAATTGACGAAGAAATGAAAGCTGTGTATGGGCAGAAATGTCCATCCAATGACACTAAAAAAGTGGAAACAGGAGTTTCAGTATGGCCGTTGTCAAAGACAAGTGTCTTTGACAAGCCGAGAGAAGGAAGGCCACCAACATCCACAGACAGTGAGACGGTTGCAAAGGTCGAGCAGCTGGTGCTGAGTGACAGACATGTGACAATTAATTTTATTGCAAATGCAGTGGGAATTAGTTATGAGTCTGCCCACAGCATTTTACACGACCATCTGCACATGTCTAAAGTATCCTCACAACGGGTTCCAAAATTTCTGACACTTTTGCAGAAGCAATGTCGAATGCAATATTCTCGCCAACTGTTGGATTTGTGTAATGCTGATGTTGAGAACTTTTTTGATTGGTTGGTGACAAATGATGACTGCTGGGTGTATCAGTATGATCCGGAGACTAAAGACATGTCAAAGCAGTGGAAGCACACTTCCTCCGCCACCTCCCAAAAAGGCAAAGACCACTCTACCTGCAAAGAAGGTGATGCAGTCCCTGTTTTGGGACAGAAAAGTTGTTATCCTGACAGATTACCTACCTTATGGTTCCACACTTACCGGAGAAAAAGTTCTTTTGAAAAAGTTACACGATGCTTTGAAGGTGAAAAGGTGTGGAATGTTAACCAAAGGTGTCCGTCTTCAGTCAGACAATGTACTGGCTCACACAGCCATTGCCACCACCAACTTTGTTGCCCAGTGCAGCTTCGACCTACTGCAGCACCCACCCTATTCTCCTGACCTAGCACTGTCGGACTTCTTGTTTTGAGAAATGAAGAAACCATTGTATGGATGGTTTCAGCTCAGGAAGTCATTGATAAAGTGGAATTGTGGTTTCAGGCAGAAAGTGCAGACTTCTATGATTAAGGCATTAAACAACTGATCCAGATGGTTTTTTTTTGATTTGGTAGTTATTGGCGCATCGGCTTCTGTGGCCATATTGCACCTCCCAAGGTTTTTGCAGTACTTTGATCCAAGCCCGAGGCGGGAATCGAACCCGCGACCTTTGGGTTGCCGGGCAGGTACTTTACCCACTCGGCTAGCCCGGTCGGCCTGATCCAGATGGGAGAAATGTGTTATTATACATGGAGAGTACATAGAAAAGGATTAAAGTTTCTGTGTAGTTTCACCTTTCTGGGGCTATTATTTCTATCTAGTTAAGGGTACAAACTTTTTGATACCCCTTTGTATATAAGGTAGATCAGGTATTAGCTGTAAAGTTAATACAAAAACAAACTGCTTTTGAATTATTTTATTAAACAACTTTGAATTATTTCTTGCCAATTTTTAAGGTTATAAAATAGGGTAATTTTTCAAGTGTGTGACTTCTATTTGAAATAAAATTGGCACACCTGTTAAAACAATGAAGCTATCCTTTCCAGATTTTAAGAATTTTTCTGGTATGTAACTCCTGCAATAGTGAGGTAATCACCATCTGATAACAGTTCTAAGATGAAAAAGTTAAACTAAAACCATGTTAGAATATAGCATAGGAATACTGTAGTATACTTTTTATACTAAATGCATCAAAAACATGACATAGCAAAGTGAGAGAGAATTTTAAATAAGCAGAATAATTACAGAATCCAATTTAAAGCTAATGTCAAGTAATGACAACAGAACATTACTCCAGAAATTTTTCTCTTGTCACTATCAACTCAATATGTTAACAGAGTGAAGATGTTGTTCACACTTCAGTTGATTCTTTACATGGAAAGCATATTTAAAATATTTCTTCATGTATTATTTCTTTTATACATAGATTTAATTTTTCCCCCCAATAAGTTTTGATGGACTCCTTGCTATGGCTGTCCAGGAGTATAAGCAAACATTTTTTTTTTTTTTTGGTAAATTACTTATTCCATTATGGGCCCACTGCTCACCTTTTTGCAGTCTTTTATTGCAATAGTATCAAAAGCTTTCCTGAAATCCAAGTATATGATATCAGAATTATATTTGGTATTCAGTTCCTTTGTGATCACATCATAGTATCCAATCAAATTGGTCAGACAAGACCTCTCTTTAATAAACCCATGCTGTGTCTTAACTATTACTGCAGTCTTGTCTAGATGATCCTGCAATGCTTCTTTAACCAGTGATTCCGTTATTTTCCCTGGAACACAAGTTAAACTAACAAGTCTATAGTTACTTGTTACCTTTTGAATCTCCTTTGTGAATTGGTGATACATTTGTACATTTCCAGTCCATAGGGACCTCCCCCGAGTCCAAGGAAGCTTTCATAATAATTATGACTAAGGGTTTGTTTACTTCTTTTGCTGCTTCCTTTAATTGGATAGATCCTGTCCACCCCAGATGCCTTTTTATATTAACTTCAACAATTTCTCCTCCACTTTGCTCTCAGTTATTACAAAATCACTTAGCTCCCTATTAGAGTTTGATAAACTTCTGGCACTCCCCTCATTGAATAACTCCTCATTTGTAAATGTAGATGCAAAATACACATTCAGTTTATCAGCTACCTGAGCATGATCATCAATAGTCAACCCATCTATGTTAAGTGGTCCAATCTGATTCATCCCTTTCCTTCTAGAGTTTACATAAGTGAAGAACTCTCTGCTGTTTTTCTTTGCATCCTTTGCCAAGGATTTCTCGTAATCTGCCTTCGCCTACCTAACCTCCTTTGTGACTTGATTACAGACTAGTTTATATCTGCCTTAGGCTTCTGTGTCACCTGATACTTTATATGCATCCTATACATTTTTCTTCTCTGCTACGAGCCTCATTAGTTTATCTGACATCCATTTAGGCCTAAACCTTGAACAGTATTTCTTAGTTGGAATGAAAAGCCTAGTAGCCTCCAAATTTAAGTCCCCGAAAGCTTCCCATTCAGAATTCAGTGTTGATAACATCATCAGTTGATCCCACTGTACAGAATTTAAAAATTGTCTAAGACCCCTGTAGTCACCTTCACAAAAGCAAAAGCCCTTCCCTTTAGCCTTGATGGTAGTTACATCTTTAAGTAATTCCCACATCAGTACATTGTGATCACTGTCGTCCAGTGGTTCCTTTATCTGCAAATTTTTAATGCATGAATAATCACTGCTGATAATCAGATCAAGAGTATTAATCCCTCTGGTTGCCTCTTGAACATGCTGCTGTAGAAAACAGTCATCCAATAAATCCAAAAAGTCTTGCTAGTGTACGAGTGACCAATCCACAAGTTCCAGTCAATATCTGGAAAGTTGAAATCCCCCATTATAAGGCATTCTGATTTACTGGCCCACTCTCTTTGTCTGCACAATTGCTCATTATGCTCATCAGATTCATTAGGCCTATAACACACACCTACTCATTTTTCCTTTCCCAGTGCTTATGTCACACCAAACAGACTCAACATTGCATTGTCTCAGCTACCTTGAGGTTGGTACTACCTAAATGGTATCTTATTTTAGAATTAGTACTATGCAAATGCAGTACCTTGCATTTGAGTAGCAATAATCCCTTGCATTTATCAAAGTTAAACCTCAAGTGCCTTTTTTTTGGCCTGCCAATCTTGTTGTAATAGCATATGCTGATTACTGTCATTAGCCACCCTTTATATCATAGCACACTTAGATATTAACATGAAACACCTGTATAGGTATCATAAATAAATATTAAAAACAGAAGGGACCCCAACACTGAACCTTGTGACCCCACTAATAACATTACTCTGTGAAGAGCAGTGGCCATTAATAGCTATTTTTTGTCTCCTGCCACTTAACCATCCCTTTTTCCATAGCAGTATCTTGCTCTCATGTCATGCTGCACTACTCCAGTTTGGAACAGTAGAACAGTTTGTAATAATAAATTAACTTTTATTCTTTATAAATCTTATAATAATGAAGTGGTAATTTGTATGTCTATAATATTTTCAGTTTATCTCCATGAAAAAAAAAAAAAAAAAAAAAAGTTTCCGCCTTCATACTGGTATCATGATGCTTGTAAAATTACATCTGGACTTTTATTTTTTGCAAAAAATTTATTTTATTTTTTTTTTTTAGGCAGTACTTATAGACATGGAGGAAGGTGTGATTTCAAATTTATTAAAAGGACCACTTGGAGAAATTTTTGATAGCAAACAGTTGGTTACAGATGTGTCAGGCTCCGGAAACAACTGGTATGATTTATTTTTATTTTTATCCCACTGATTTATTCCATTAGCTTGCATACAGTTGAGTGGTCCAAAATCAAGGTGGGCTGAATCCAGTGTGAATTTCTGATTCCATGCGCTGTTTAATTAAAAGGATGTATGACAAATTTTAGTATGGGGGATGTAAATATTAGGTAATTATTATATGCAGATGGTGTACTGTTAAATAACAGCTTACAAGATTTAAAGAATCTCTGGATAAATTAAATAAAAATTGTACAGAATTTGCCATGAAAATTAATTGCATTCACAGAAAAAAGCTGGGAAACTGTGAGAGATACTAGAACTAGATATAATCAAACATTTGGCACTTTGGTTTTAGAATATTAGTATGAGAATTATCTGTGGTTTATTCCAGGATCTAATAATTCAGAAAGTTTTATTAAAAGCTCATTTCTTTATGAGAATGAAACTAAGTTTAATACAATAATCATTAAAACCTTAATACTTATTTGAA
This sequence comes from Mastigoproctus giganteus, assembly GCF_048544385.1. Taxonomy (NCBI): domain Eukaryota; kingdom Metazoa; phylum Arthropoda; class Arachnida; order Uropygi; family Thelyphonidae; genus Mastigoproctus; species Mastigoproctus giganteus. The sequence continues at coordinate 30,890,205 of NC_143585.1, read as the reverse complement.
AGAGGAATGCCAAGAATCACAATGCAAATGGTTGTGCTGTGGTTCTTGAAATAAATGTGATGCCAGGAATAAACTACAAGTAAATCTCACCTAGAGTAAACTAAAATAACCAAAAATTGCATTCAATTACAAGTTTTGGGCATCTAAGAATAGTTTTTAATGAAGATGGAGGATTAGACACAGAAATAAACATTGAAATACTCATAAGTAAAGCAGGAAGTTTAGGTGGCCAGTTAATAAATAAATATATATGTGGCAGAAGAGAAATTAGCTAAAAGACAAAATTATTTTCCGTTTATGCCACAGTTTTTAAGTCTGTTTCAACCTAGTATGAAACAGAGCTGGATAAGAAATAAAGGATTGATCAAAAATTATAATCTTCTGAAATGGAGTTTTCAGATATTAATGAGACCATATTAAAAGTGGGGAAATAAGAAAAAAATCTTGGGGTAACAAATATCCAGTCAAAGATAAGTGAAGCAAACATATGATAGTATGGGCATATAAGAAGGATAGAAGATGGGTGATTTTTGCTTCAAATATCTGTTCATACTAAACAGATATTTGAAGCTCATACTAAACAGATATTTTTCTCCAGTCCAACTTTCCTAACAGTGAGGTAATTTTCCTTGGTGATTTTAACGTTCACAACTCCAGCTGGCTTCCGTTTTCTAGTCACACCGACCCAGCAGGTCGAGATGCTGAGGCTTTTGCAATTACTAATGACCTAGCACAGATTGTTCATTTACCTACAAGAATACCAGACAATCCTAATCATACAGCCAATACGCTTGATCTTTTTCTCACAAACAACCCTTCTAAGTACAAGGTCGAAGTGAGAGGTCCTTTAGGCACTTCAGATCACAACTTGGTGATTGTCTCTTCTCCAATGGAACCTTTATCTCATAGCTATTCCCAACCTCGTATTGTTTGGCATTACAAGAATGCAAAATGGGATGACCTGCGAGACTTCTTTTCTTCTTTTCCTTGGTCGGATTACTGTTTCAAAACTTCTGATGTCAACGTTTGCTCAGATCGTGTCAGCAAAATTATTCTTGCAGGAATGGAATCCTTTATCCCACACTCCACTTTAAAATCTCGTCCTTTATCTAAACCTTGGTTTTCCAATAAATGTGTGAAGGCTGTCCAAGAGAAGAATGTTGCATATCGTAATTGGCTTGTTTCTAATTCTTCAGTTTCATTTTCTGCCTACACCAAAGCTCGCAACAGTTGTAAAGCAGTTATTAAGCAGTCCAAACTAGAGTTTGAACAGGCTAAGAGTAGAAAACTTGCTTCTTGCCCTAATGGTAGCCGAGCATTCTGGTCTCTTGCCAAAGCTATTGGCCACAACTTTTGCCCATCTCTGCTCCCACCTCTGTCCAAACCAGATGGTTCTGTTGTCACTTCAGCCAAGGATAAAGCTGACCTGCTAGCATCCCATTTTTCTTCCAGCTCATGTATTAATGACCTTGGTAAAACACCTCCCACCATTCCTAACACGCTCCATTCAATGCCTCCTGTGGTCTTCCGTCAAAAGGATATCAGAAGGATTTTGATGAATCTTGATGCTACAAAAGCTCCAGGTCCTGATGGTATTTCTCCACTTTTTCTCAAAACCTGTGCTCCTGAACTTACTCCTATTCTTTGCCGCCTTTTTTCACTTTCTTATTCCAAAGGTGTTTTTCCTTCTGCTTGGAAATTTGCTCATATCCAGCCAGTTCCTAAAAAGGGTGACAAATCCCTCCCATCCAATTACCGTCCCATTGCAATTACTTCTACTCTTTCTAAAGTAATGGAGAAATCAATTAACCGCCAACTCTTAAACTATCTAGAAACCTTTCGTCTGATCAATGATCACAATTATGGATTCCGTCAGTGTCGATCCACTGGAGATATTCTGGCTTATGTTACCCATTTATGGACTAATTCTATGGAAAGGTTCAGTGAAGCACAAGTAGTTGCTCTTGACATCTCAAAAGCTTTTGATCGTGTTTGGCATAAAGGTCTTCTAAACAAGCTTCCATCTTATGGTTTGCCAACTGTTTTTAGTAATTGGTTATCCAGTTTTCTCTCTGATCGCTCACTGAGGGTGATGGTAGATGGCTCTGTGTCTTATAACTTCTCCAATAATGCTGGTGTCCCCCAAGGTTCAGTTCTTTCCCCCACTCTTTTCCTCTTGTATATCAATGACCTTCTTCCATTGACTGGAAATCCTATCCATAGTTTTGCCGATGATAGCACATTGCATTCAACTTTCCATTTTGAGAAACCTTGTCCAGCTCAATCAGCTTCAAGTTCTCGAAAATCTGCTGCCAATTCCTTAAATGCCGATCTTCAGGTAATTCTCCAGTGAGGCAAAGACAACTTAGTTGATTTCAACCCTTCTAAAACTCAGTCTTGTCTTATATCTCGCAAAAAGGATTCTTCTACTCCTATGCTTATCTTTAGTGACACTCCGATTTCTAGGCAAAATGATATATCTCTTTTGGGGATTACCCTGACTTCTAATCTCTCTTGGCACAAGCACATTACAAATATTGCTTCCTCTGCATCTAAAAAACTTGGTTTTCTCTTTCGCTCTCGCCGTTACTTTTCTTCCAAACAGTTGCTCACTCTGTATAAATCGCAAATCCGCCCTGCCATGGAATATTGTTCCCACATCTGGGGTGGTGCCCCCAAAACCTCTCTCAAGCTTCTTGATTCCATTCAGAAGAGGGCAGTTAGGTTAATTATTGATTCATCTCTAACAGAGTCTCTCCACTTGCTTTCTCATAGACGCACTGTTTCTGCTGCATGCCTCTTCTACAGATACTTCCATGGGCACTGTTCTTCTGAATTGGCTTCTATAATTCCCGCTCTCTCTTTCAAAACAGTCCGAACACGTGCTGCCACCAGCCAACATCCATTTACTGTGCAACTTCAAACCCACAGAACCAACTTTTCATCTTCCTCATTTATTCATTCAACTGCCGTTTTCTGGAACAACCTTCCTTCATACGTATTTCCTGAAAACTACAATCTACAGAAGTTCAAGTCCAATATCAACAAATATCTTCTTTCGTCTTCTCAACCTCCAACCCAAGCACGGTACTAAGTACTATAGGTTCTAATACCTCTCGTGTTTGGGTTTCTCATAAAAAAAAAAAAAACAAAACAGATATTTGAAGCAAAAATTGAGTAATACTAGAACCAAAGACATACCCAAGGTTTTGCCCCAGTGGCTCCTTTAAATTTTGGCCTCATCTAAATTACTTATGATGTTACTGTAGTCTCTATCCATTTAATGTTACAATCCATATATGGCAACCAAAGATGTTCAGACCATCTCCATTGCCAAATCTAGAGAATGAACCTCCTGTGATGGGTGCATCACAAGCACTTTATGTATACTTTTCATTTTTAATAGGATCTTAGCGCTTTTAATCTCTTAATTGTGGTGCACGGGGTGTATTTTTTAAGCAATACATTTCTACTTTAGAAAATATCCTTTTTATATATAGGTCAGTATAAAAAGGGTAATATTGTTATGTATATTTAGCAGTTTTTAACTTGATGCAATATCTATGCTGGTTTTTTCACCCTTTCTAGAAGTTTTCTGATTTCTGTATTATTATTAGTTATTGTATACAATTCCAGACCTTGTTCTTTTCCTTATTTTTTTTTTTTCCAATTATATATTTGATATCAGTATTTTGCAATTTAAATACTCCTCTAGCAATCAGTCTAATTTCACCACCTTATTTTCTGTTATTTTTTAAAGTTATTCTTACAAGAATGCCCCATTCCTTGTATATATATATATATATATAATCTTTATTGTACACAAAAGTGATATATATACCAGGGATGGCCAACAAGTCGATTACGGCTTTAATTTCGTTCGATTTTAAGACAAATTTTAAATATATATATAAAAAATAGATTAATCTAAATATTATTATTATGCACCCCACTGCATACGCTTCATACAAAACAGGCTGCCGTACCCGAGTGGTCAGGCACACGGGTGCATAAGTGCACATGCCTTGAGTGACGGGGTTCAAACCAGTCACTACTAAATACAGTGCTGTTTCTTGTATTCTGTCTATCTTGTGAACTCCTCTAACCGTTTGGTCGTCCCGGAGTATAAACAGAAAATTTATTTTATTTATTTCAAATCTGTTGAACCACGTGACTACTCTTGTCGCCTCGCAGCCGCTAGGCTTGTCCAGTGAAAATGCACGCAGTTATGTTGTGGAGGGCATAGTGTATGTGTCGAATTCTTATATAGCTTACTTAATATTAATAACTGGACAATACTTATACGTTAATTTAATAACCTTTGATTTAAAATTAATACTACGAAAAAGGCAAAACATATCATTTTCATCAAGAGTGGGAACTAGAATATTTTTTTGTAATGATAAAAGAAAAATGTTGTTGTTTGATCTGCAATGCTTCCGTGGCTATACCCAAAAAAAAAGGAAATTTAGAAAGGCACTTCAACACACTGATTAGTAGTATTTCTGCATAAATATCATTTTTTGGGATTGGCTAAGGATCTCAAAGAAAAAAAATCCAATCATTTTGCAAATATGCAAGATCATTTGTAAAAATATCCTGTTTTTGAATTTAATAGTGAGAAAAATGTTTCTGAAATTGAGGAAGTTGTGGATGATTTTGAAACAATTGAAGACATTGTTCAGTATATTTCTTATCCATTTAATGTCGACTTAGATATGAAACAAATTGCAGAAAAATCGCTGGAATTTTTCACATGGAGAAAATATTACTTGAAAATGAAATTATTACGTAACGAAATGATATCTTCCTAAAAGCCAGATCATCAGAAGAAGACTTTTGGAAATATGTTTGCCGAGAAAAGTACCGAAATGAAAAAAAAATGCAGTGAACTTTTAAATTCCTGTTTTGGTTCCACCTATCTATGTGAATCGGCCTTTTCGTATTTAAAACAAAAAAAAAAAAAAAAAACGAATACTTCTTTCTCTACTCTTATGGACTTCGAGAGAGAGAGAGAGAGAGAGAGAGAGAGAGAGAGAGAGAGAGAGAGAGAGAGAGAGAGAGAGAGAGAGAGAGAAGTAAAAGGGAAGGGAATCACCAAGAAAGAGAAGAATGATAATACCCAGCTCAGGACCCTGGGTGTGCCAAGCCCATACCAGATGTGAACCCCTGGGGGATCACAGTATATCCCTAATTTTGAAAGCTTGGCAGATGACATGAAGACACAAACTTCGCATAAATTAAAATTTTAAATACATATGAATTTAAAATAAGAATTCCGAATTGTATTTAATTTTAAAATTTATAAACAACATTTTTCAATATGTGTTGATTAACTTTTTTAACCATGTGCAATGAAATTCTTGAGATGGTAGATCACGGCACATTTTGAAGAAAAAAAGTAGATCGCATCACAAATTAAGTTGGCCACCACTGATATATACAATATACCCTTCGCAGCTTTTCCAGGTGCATCAACCCTGACCAGCGCCAAAGCTTCAACTAGCTAAAACAACTTTGACTTAGTTGTATGTACTGATTACGGTTCTTTAATATTTAGCATGACATGTTGATTTTGGTATGTTTCTGACATATGCTATTCTATGTTAGCAAAACTGTAGTAATATTCCTATTATGAATATAATCTTAATTGCAATTTAAAAATTTCTTTTTTTTTTTTATGATTAGAAAGCTGTGTAACATTTGCATATATTGTTAACGTTCAAATATAATTTTAAAATTTTACACATCTCTGCATCCAGTCAAATATAAATTATGGAAATTTATATTAACTTTTATAGGGCAGTTGGCCATAAAGAATATGGAATGTTATATAAAGACAAAATAATAGATCTTGTAAGGAAAGAGGCAGAGAAATGTGATTGTCTTCAGTGTTTCTTTTTAATTCACTCAACAGGCGGAGGTTAGTGGTTTAGTGAATCTTGTATTATACTTTTTAAAATAAACAAATCAGACAGTAGCATTTTCATTTTTGTCATCATCATTATCATCATCATAAACAAGGTTAGATAAAAGATAATTGTTTTAAAGGAAGAAAATTCAACAAAGAATCTAAATTATACACAGTAATGCAATGTTTACCACTGATACTTGACTAATAAATACTTATTTCAGTAACTAGTAGCTATCAGACAAATCATCACTATAACGTATTGCACATATTCATATTACAGTTATATACTGGAAAATGATAGCCTAAGGTGCCAAGGAACCATAAAAAATATATCAAAATCATAATTGTCTGAAAGGGAGATGAAATGTGGTTTGCATTATTAGAAGTTAATTGAAAATAAATGGCACTGTTACATTGTGAAAATTTGTTTACAATGTTAATTGAAGGGTTACCACATCAGTCTGCACTTAATACAGGTTGGCTATATTTCGAGGTTCTGCTGAACTCTGTCTTCACTCCTCTTGGTCAAGAGATGTAGAGAAAGAAACAAATTAAAACACAATTTGTGGTGTTGCAAAAGGTGAAGTTGCTATGTAAGCATACAATTGATATGTGACTTAATAGCAGTAGTAAATTCAAAGAAGCTTAAAACTTGTCTTGAAGAGAACTGAGAATATAATGCTAATTAATTTCCTTCCTCTAAAGAGTACTATTACTGATGAAAAAGGTATTAGTCTGGAAATGAAAACTATTCCTATTAGACCAAACTAATTTTAAATCAGTTTAGTCTTATAGGAATGGTTTTCATTTCCAGACTACTACCTCTTTCACTAGTATAGTAGACTTTCAGAATAACGGCATCTTCGGGGATTCAAGGTGCTGTTAATTAAATTTTTCCGTTATCTAGAAAGTTTTATTTTTAATATATTTAATGCAGAAATAATGAGGCTAAATAAGAAATAGAGAGATTATAATGCTATTTTATTAACTGCACATAAAAAACATAAACATGTTGATGATCCAGTGTTATATTCTGCCATTAATACACTCCTGCTTATGCCCCATTCTGTTTTCTTTATATTATATCAAGTTTAGTCTGCATGGGCAGCAGAGTGGTGGTATTGTCACCGTTCTCCCTACACCAGGTAGAAAAGGCCCAGGTTTGAATCCCATCGATGATGCCAAGGAACTTTTATGGGCTTTTTTCACTCTGTGACTGAGTTAGTTGGTCTCAGGCATAGATAGCAAGGTCCCCCCAGAAACTGGGGTTTTTCATTCAGCACAACAGGCAAATCGACCAGAGAACACGCAAATTACAGACAATGCACATGTATATATGAATTAACTTTCTGGGTGATGCTGATCTAATACTGTACTTTGGATTATATCAAGTTTGTCACTAAGTTTTAATGTTGTTCTTTTCTTCTCTGTGTGAGGTTTATTAACTTTAGGAGCCATAGTGAGGGTTTTTTAATTTAAAATAAATGTAAAACGGTATAATCCATGGCAGATTGCGCTGGTCCCAAAGGAACTAGTAGTTGTTGGTGACTCTATTGTCAGGGAAACGGGGAACATCCTTTGTAAAAAGGATAGGTAGAACAGGACCAGGGTATGTCTGCCAGGGGCAAAGGTTGATGACGTTGTAGAGCAGATATCATCTTTTAGGGGCACAAAAGGTGATATAGTTGTACATGTTGGCACTAATGATATTAAGAGTAGGAGACCGGCATTATTAGGAATTACTTAACAAGTACAGGTCACTGTTGAAAAAAAGCCGTGAAATAGGGTTGAATTTGAAAGTGTCTGCAATTCTGCCCAGACACGATAGAAGGGAGTATATGATGAGAGCCTTGTCGATCAATTCGGCCCAGGAAAGACTGTGCAGGGCTCAAGGGGTAGAATTTTTTTCAGCCTGGTCTGTACTTGTTAACAGGAGAGACTGCTTCTACAGGGATGGGATACACTTAAATAGAAAGGGTGCAAGAATATTTGCTGATGCTATCGAGGCAGTGTTAGGTGGGTCGGAAAACTGATAGCTTGGGGGGATACAAGGACTAATAGTTTAACAGTAGCCATAGGCAGAGGTGAAGGTGATTCTTGCACAACTTCTATTAGAATAAGTAGCGACCTGGAGCGAGGGGTGTTGGGGGTTTCAGGGACGGATGGCAGTCATCGTGAAACAGGTGGGTATATGGGATGTGTTAGAGTAATTAAGAATAAGAATAGGTGCATGTATACTTGCATGTATACCAATGCTAGAAGTATAGTAAATAAATTTGATGAATTTGAAGTGTTGGTCAAGACATCAAAGGCGGATATTGTTGGGATATCAGAGATGTGGTGTCACACAGATATAAGGAATGCCGAACTGGAATTTGGTTCCAGTTCGGCTTTCCTTATATCTGTTATGTTTATCTTTATTAACAGCATAACTGGAGTTATGCTGTTAATAAAGAAAAACATAAAATCAAAAGAATTGCATCCAGTTGATATAGATGAACAGTGCACTGTTTAGTCAGTTTGGTGTGACATAAGCACTGCGAAAACAAAAATAAGAGTAGGAGTGTGTTATAGGCCTAATGACTTGAATGAGTACAATGAACAATTGTACAGAGAAATAGAGTGGGCTAGTAAATCGGAATGTCTTATAATGGGGGATTTTAACTTCCCAGATATTGACTGGAACTTGTGGGTTGGGCACTCGCACACTAGTCAGACTTTTGTGGATTTATTGGATGATTGTTTTCTGCAGCAGCATGTTCGAGAGGCAACCAGAGAAAGTAATACTCTTGATCTGGTTATCAGCAGTGATCATTCATGTATTAGGAATTTGCAGATAAAAGAACCACTAGGTGGCAGTGATCACAGTGTACTGACATGGGATTTACTTAAAGATTTAACTACTATCAGGGGTAAAGGAAAGGGTTTTTGCTTCCGTAAAGGCAAGTACAGTGGTCTCCGACATTTTTTAAATTCTGTACAGTGGGATCAACTGACGATGTTACTAACAGTAAATTCTAAGTGGGAAGCATTCAAGGAATTAATCGTGGAAGCTACTAAAAGGTTCATACCTATTAAGAAATATTGTTCAAGGTTTAGGCCTAAATGGTTGTCAAATGAACTAATGAGACTCGTAACAAAGAAGAAAAATGCATGGGATGCATATAAATTATCAAGCGACTCAGAAGCATATGGCAGATATAAGTTAATCTGTAATCAGGTCACAAAGGAGGTTCGGCAGGCTAAGGCAGATTACGAGAAATCCTTGGCAAAAGATGCTAAGAAAAACAGCAAGGATTTCTTTACTTATATAAACTCTAAAAGGAAGGGGATGAATCTGATCTGTCCACTTGACATCGATGGTTCGACTGTTGATGATCCTGCTCAGATAGCAAACAAACTGAATGAGTATTTTGCATCTACATTCACACGTGAGGAATTATTAAGGTTTGAAAATGGCAGCAGGTTATCAAATTGTAGCAAGATACTTAATGATTTTGTAATAACCGAGAGCAAAGTGGAAGAGAAATTGTTGAAGTTAAACGTAAGAAAAGCACCTGGGGTGAATGGAATCTATCCAGTTATATTAAAGGAGACGGCAAAGCAACTAAGCAAACCCTTAGCCATAATTATGGAGCATCCTTGGACTCAGGGGAGGTTCCCACGGACTGGAGATGTGCAAATGTATCCCCAATTCACAAAGGGGGATTGAAGGGTGACACGAGTAATTACAGACCAGTTAGTTTAACTTCTGTTCCGGGTAAAATAATGGAGTCGCTGGTTAAAGATTCATTGCAGGATCATCTAGACAAGACTGCAGCAATAATTCAGACACAGCATGGGTTTGTTAAGGGAAAGTCTTGTCTGACAAATTTGATAGGATATTATGATGTGGTTACAAAGGAACTGGATGCGAAAAATAATTTTGATATCATATATTTGGATTTCAGGAAAGCTTTTGACACTGTTGCGCATGGAAGACTATTGTACAAATTGGAGCAGAATGGTATTAAGGGTAAGTTGCTACAATGGATAAAAGGATGGTTAAGTGCTAGAAGACAGAGGGTGGTAATCAATGGGTACTGCTCTTCTTGGACTAATGTTATTAGTGGAGTCCCACAGGGTTCGGTGTTAGGTCCACTGTTGTTTTGTATATTTATCAATGATATTGATGAAGGTTATATCAGGCTTAATGTCGAAGTTTGCAGATGATACAAAGGTTGGCAGGGTTGTTAATGACAGTAATGGCAGTGTGCTACTGCAACAGGATCTAGATAATTTGGGCAGATGGGCTAAGAAGTGGCAACTGAAGTTTAACCTTGACAAATGCAAAGTACTACATATGGGTAGAAGTAACCCCAGAGAAACGTACCAGCTGTGTGGTACTACACTTAAGGTGGTAGAAAATGAAAAAGACCTGGGAGTAATTGTGCAGGCAGATATGAAGTTTTCTGAGCAATGCAGACAGGCTGCCAGGGCAGGTCATGGGGTTTTGTCAATGATATACAGGTGACCCCCGCTTAACGCTGATCATTCGTTCCGGAAAAACAGAGCGCTAAGTGAATCCGCGCTAAGCGAGCGCCACTTTGCCATAAGGTAACATATGTATTTGTGAGCTGCGGTCGGTGCCATAGGATATTTCCTAATCAACAATAAACAGTAATGAAAAGATGCACAAATGTCGGTCAAAATATTTAATATTCAAATATTTGCACATATAAAATATTTTGCATTACATACGTATAATTATGTGGTAACTACTTGCGTATCAAAAGTAAACTTAAAATTCCAATTAAAATAATGAATTTAATTGATTTAATTTAATGGATGAATTTAATCATGAAAAATGTGTGGATTTTGAGTTGAACTTTGGCCCTCTTCCAAATAAACTAAAAGGGGTATTAATTTTAAATGGCCCGCAGCGTTACCACCCAACAATAAAGTCAACTGATCCTTCTCCGCTTTGAAATTTGGCATATTTTTTGTTCTTTCAATATGAAACTTCTTTTAGGCATTCGTTTCCACAAAAGTCCCGCTTCAACTATGTTAAAAACTTGTTGAGAAGTATAACACATAATACCCCTCTTCAATAATTTTAACAAGTTCTTTTTTGCAAGTTTCGGCTCCTTGATCTGCACTAGCGGTTTCTCCCTGGATTTTAAATATATTCTACCAGCCCTTACCAGTTTTAAATGGTTCCACATTTTTTTTTTTTTTTTTTTTTTTAGCCTAGTTTTCTTCAGATCATTATATTGGCTAATCTCTTTCTCTCTCTCTCTTTTTTTTTTTTTTTTTTTTAATATTTAACTTAACTGACTTCTGCATTGGAATATTATCTTCAATAAAATTAGTCTTTCCATTTCAATCCTAATAGCCGGCCTAGTCCTAGTTGCTTGCAGTGGAACAGCTATCTTTCCCGCTGATAAAATTAATTTTTTATAATTGTTCTTACAGTTAAACTTGCAAGTCCTAAATTATGGCACACATCCGCTTGTCGTTGACCGGAATCGATTCGCTTCAAAACGTCTAATTTAATTTTCAAATTCAGTCTTTTTCTTACATTTATAGTCTTCCTACTGCGCCCAGACGTTGTTGCTTTTTCATTCGTGTCGGTCATTATTAGCTCTTCGAAAATATAACCGCGTTGGTTGAATTAATTATGATACAATTAATTATGATCAAGTAAACTTTCCGTTATGCACGATGTCTAATACTGTACTGAGTGATGACTAGACTTTGGATAAATGCATATAACCCAAATATTACAAGCAATATATTTGATCATTTTTTAAAATGTTGATCTCGGAACTACGTAACAAATCACTGTACTGCAATTAAATTAGCGTGCGAGAAAATTTCACTGAGCGTGGGAAAATTCCTCAAGTCGGCGTGGGAAACGTTTTAATGCTGTTTTGCTATTCATTTTCAAGCTATCGACTCCATCAAATGAAACGATTTCGTTAAATATGTCAAAAATGTAATCTGTAAAAGAGCGCTATAGTCAGATACAACGGCCTCCGTAGCCGAGTGGGCAGGAGCGGGAGTGCAGTAGCACACGCTCTTTGAGTAGACCGGGGTTCAAGCCCCTGACTGCTGAATACGGTCGATCTGCCAACCCGCACTGGACCAGCGTGGCAGATTATGGTCCATTTCCCTCAGCATGAATTGTTGAGGAGGCTTCCACCCTGCAGTGGGTTGATAATGGCTGCACTTTACTTTTTTTTTTTTTTATAGTCAGATACGGGTTATAATATAAGAACAGCGTTATAGCGAATCAGCGTAAAGCAAACCGCGTTATAACGGGGGTCTGCTGTATAGGAATTTTGCTAGCAGGGAAAAGGAAGTGATTATCCCTCTGTATAAGGCAATGGTCAGGCCACGGATTGAGTACTGCGTACAGGTCTGGAGGCCTCATTTTAGGAAGGTTGTAGATTTACTTGAGCGTGTACAGAGAAGGGCAACAAGATTGGTGAGGGGAATGAAGGGATCCTCTTACCAAGAGAGGCTTAAGTTTTGCAAATTGCAGTGGCTGGAGACTAGGCACCTGCGCAGTGATCTGATTGAGGTATATAAGGCCTTGAATGGGTTGAGCACGCTGAATTCTGATAGGATCCTTCCACTTGTTCAGATTACGAATCTAAGGGGGCATAAATTCAAATTAAGAAAAGACAGATGTAGAATAGATGTGTGGAAATTTTCCTTTAGCCAGCGGGTGGTTAATTGCTGGAACAAACTTCCATCTGTCGTGGAAGTTGATAGGTTGAATAAATTTAAGGAGGAACTGGACAGGCATTTGGAGGGAATGGTGTGATTTTTTTTTTTTTTTTGGCTGATGCTGCATAAGCTCATATTTGCTTTCTTGCATCACATGCCACTACTACCACTACTACTACTATTAGTGAAGTATCAGTACGGAATTCACTTTCAAAATGGCGAATGTAAACAAATATTGTATCACGTGACTTGCAGTTTTCTTTTTTTGGCACTACAAGACATCTCCGTTGTATGTAAACATCCGATCTCAATGTGCCATTGGCTTGAATGTTCCGTTATTTGGGGGTGCCATTATTTTGACAATTTACTGTAATAGTACCCTTTAAAAGAAGGCTGTGAATAAGCCTTACATTCTTGGTTCTTTTCTCTTGAAGACATAAATTTAAGCTTCTTTGAACTTGCTGCTGTTATTAAATCACAAATAAATTGTATGCTTTATATAGCAACTTCACCTTTTTATATTACCATGATTTGTTTTTTTAATTTGTTTCTTTCTTTGTATTCTCCCCTCCCTCCCTCTCAGAGAAGATGGGGTTCAGCACTCTCGAAACATAGCCAAACTATTAAGTGTAGATTAATATGGTAACATTTCAGTAAACGTTTTAAATGAATTTTAACACGTTGTAGCAATGTCTTTTATTTTCATTTAACTTCTAACAAAAATATATTACCATTATGTAAAAGCTCTCACTGGTATTGTCGGTACATTCTTTGGACAAGATTACACACAAATCTATAGATACCCCAGCTCATTATATACTGTTAAGATGTTAAAAAGTGCTTAAAAATAATTTTTATATAATAATATGTATACCAACAGCAGTGTTTTTGGTGTGTGAAGGCAAAGTATTTATTCCAGCCTAAGTAAAAGTAATAAAAAAAGCAAACATTATTATAATATTATAAACATAATAAGTAAAATAGAGTAATAACTATTTTATTTTTAACCTTCAAGTGCATATGCTCCTTCTAAAGTGTATTCAACCAAATTATACTTAAATTAAAATCTCTGTTAGTGATGCCATTTGTAATTTTAGTATCAACTACTGATTTGCATCATTGATTATGTTAGAATTGAAGTATGACCATGGAAAAATCCAATGGCAGCTATGCTGTAACATAGCAAACTTATTGTTATTTTAAATAATAAAAAAACTTATTATAAACAACCTATGTTTATAATATTTGCTTTTTTTATTACTTTTACTGAGCAAAGCATTGATCAAAGAGAATATTTACTTTTACTGAGCAAAGCATTGATCAAAGAGAATATTTACTTTTACTGAGCAAAGTATTGGATTGACTAAGGGAAATACAAAGGAGAAAAAAATTCAGTGAGAAATATTGAAAATTGTCCATCTTGTAAGCATTTGAAGACATGTTTTTTACCCTCATGAAATTTTGAAACACTCTTGTTTCAGAATTTCATGCCAACACTGGTGAATCAGAAGAAGATTAAAGACTCTTAGTCTTTGTTTTCTTTTCAATTTATATTTGGGTTCAAATAATCCAAATTCTTTTTCTTATATATTTATTTATTTACTTGTATATATTATATTTAAAATAAAGAATGATATTCTAAATGCATAATTTTAGACAATTTCTTAACTTTATTTCATGAATACTGAATGATATGTAAAATGCACTACAAGCCAACTCATGTATCAGCCTACAGCTTAAGAATTCTCAAGCAGATGTGCCAGTTCAAAGATTTTTCCAGTACTCACTTTTATTTTAAAATTTATTTTTAAAAATATATTTGAAAATTTAAAGAATTTATTATTTGTATTTGTATCCATTATAATGTTAAAATAATAGATGACAGTACACTGTGCACAACTGGTGAATTACTGTGCACAATTTTTAATTATTTCTTGCCTATTCCATAAATGTTGAATAAAGTACTTCATGGAAAGATTTAAAATTTTTTTCAAATATGCCCTCTCAAGAGTTAATGAGGATATATCTTTGAATAAACTTAGGTTAAAGCATTTTATTTTATTATTTATATTACTAATTATTATATTGTATTAAAGATATTATTTCTGTTGTCTTTTTTTAGGTACTGGATCAGGCCTTGGAACTATAATTTTAGAACTTCTTTATGACCATTTGCCTGATGTCCACAGGTCAGTGAAACCCTCCAGATACACCCATAATTTATATGCTTAACAGAAACCAATGAATACCCTTAAAATACTTAGCTTTGCTCTATCTTTAATGAACTGTAGGATGTGGTCTTGCCTAAGTAAGAGATTAATATAAAACCACAACGGTGTAATGTTTTGCACATAAAAGTAGATACTTCAAAATATTGTTTAATCCCAAGCTGAAAAGATAGGTTTTTGAATGCTTTAATTTTTGGAATGTGTTACTATTTTATTAAGACCTCCATAGCCGAGTGGTCAGGAGCGGGAGTGCAGTAGCATACGCTCTTTGAGTAGACCGGTGTTCAAGCCCCTAACTGCTAAATACAGTTGATCTGTCAACCCACACTGGACCAGTGTGGCAGATTATGGTCCATTTCCCTCAACATGAATCATTGAGGAGGCTTCCATCCTACAGTGGGTTGATAATGGCTGCAGTTTACTTCTTTTTTTTTTTTTTTTTTTTTACTATTTTATTGTACAGTTGTTTATTATGATTTAAAGTTTATATTATTGTTTGTTTCTCTGTGTTTTAAATGCTGTATAACTGTACTGAAAGTTTACTTATTTCATTATGATCAAGTATCAGAATTGCATATGTAGAAAGTTAAATTTCTTTTGCCAAAATTCGTCACTTGCATCTGAAAGTAAACACTAGGCCCTAAGTGTTCAAAACGACCTAGTCAACTTGCATGATCTGTAATATGTCATATCTTCCATGACAGTATAGCAGTTTCTTCACTTGTCACTCATTTGGAGAGGACTGGCTCAGTTCCTCTTGATGACTGAAGGAATTTCTAAAGTCCTTTTCAGTTGAGGCCATAGTTAGCCAATCTCAGGTGGAAGGAGTAGGGTTCTCCTTCAATTATTTTTTTTTTTCAGCACATAACATCCAATAAGTCTGTAAATACACACTTTCACAGACAATACACAATGACGCAATACAGGATCTGATATGCTTAAAACCCAACAATAATACAATAGCATTAGCATTAGTAGAGGCATTTGATGCAAGAAAGCAAGCTTATGCAGCATCAGCCAAAAAAAAAAAAAAAAAAAAAAAACCCACTTCCACTTCACCCCTCTGTTCGTTCAAAATACCTGTCCAGCTGAGCCTTAAACTTATTTAGGCTATCAACCTCCACCACAAGGGATGGCAGTCTGTTCCACCAACCAACCACCCGCTGGCTAAAGGCAAATTTCCGCACGTCTATCCTACATCTGTCTTTCCTCAATTTGAATTTATGCCCTCTCAGGTGATTTTTCTGAGCTAGAGGAAGAATCCCATCAGCATTGAGCATGCTTAAACCATTCAAGGCTTTATACACCTCTATCAGATCACCTCGCTGGTGCCTAGTCTCCAGACACTGTAATTTGCAAAACTTAAGCCTTTCTTCGTAAGAGCACCCCTTTGTTCCATTCACTAATCTTGTTGCCCTTCTCTGTACTCGTTCCAGTAGCTCTACATCCTTCTTGAAATGAGGCCTCCAGACCTGTACGCAGTACTCTAGGTGTGGCCTGACCATTTCCTTATACAATGGAATAATCACCTCCTTATCCCTGCTGGAAAAATTCCTGTATATCATTGACAATACTCCATGAGCTACTCTTGCAGCCCATCTGCACTGCTCAGAGAACTTCATATCTGCCTGCACAATCACCCCCAAGTCCCTTTCATTCTCTACCACTGTCAGTGTAGTACCACAGAGTTGATACGTTGCTCTGGGGTTGCTGTTTCCCATGTGTAGTACTTTACATTTGTCAATGTTAAACTTCATTTGCCACCTCTCAGCCCATCTGCTCAACCTTTCCAGATCCTGTTGCAGCAGCATAGTGTCAGTAGTGTCCTTGACAACCCTGCCAACCTTTGTATCATCTGCAAACTTGGACATTAAGCTTGATATACCATCATCAATATCATTTATAAATACAGAAAACAATAATGGACCCAACACTGAGCCCTGAGGGACTCCACTAATAACATTAGTCCACGATGAGCAGTGTCCATTGATTACCACTCTCTGTCTTCTCCCACTCAACCACCCCTTTATCCATAGCAGCAATTTGCCTCCAATGTCACACTGCTCCAATTTGTGTAGCAGTCTTCCATGTGCAACAGTATCAAAAGCCTTTCTAAGATCCAAGTATATAATATCAAAGTTATTCCCTGCATCCAGTTCTTTTGTGACTACATCATAGTATCCAATCAAGTTGGTCAGGCAAGACTTCCCCTTAACAAAACCATGCTGTGTCTGAGCTATAACTGAAGTCTTGTCTAAATGATCCTGCAGTGCTTCTTTAACCAGTGCCTCCATTAATTTTCCTGGAACAGAAGTTAAGCTCACAGGTCTATAGTTACTTGTGTCAGCCTTTGATCCTCCTTTGTGAATTGGGGTCACATTTGCACATTTCCAGTCTATGGGTACCTCCCCTGAGTCCAAGGAAGCTCTCATAATTATGGCTAAGGGTTTGCTTACTTCCTTTGCTGCCTCCTTTAATATAACTGGATAGATCCCATCCACCCCGGGTGCCTTTCTTGTGTTTATCTTCAACAGTTTCTCCTCCACTTTACTCCCAGTTATTTCAAGATTCTGTAGCTTACTGCTAGAGTTGAATACACCTCTGGCATTCCCCTTGCTGAATAACTCCTCATGTGTGAATGTCGATGCAAAATATTCATTTAGTTTGTTAGCTACCTGAGCAGGATCATCAACAGTTGACCCATCAATATCAAGTGGACCAATCTGATTCATCCCCTTCCTTCTAGAGTTTACATAAGTAAAGAACTCTTTGCTGTTTTTCTTTGCATCCCTTGCCAAGGATTTCTCGTAATCTGCCTTCGCCTGCCTAACCTCCTTTGTAACTTGGTTGCATATCAACTTGTATCTATCATAGGCTTCTGTGTCATGTGTTAATTTGTAAGTATCCCATGCATTTTTCTTCTTTGCCATATGCCTCATTAGTTCATCTGACATCCATTTTGGCCTAAACCTTGAACAATATTTCTTAGTTGGTATGTACGGAAGCAATAACCCTTCCCTTTACCCCTAATGGTAGTTACCTCTTTCAGTCAATCCCACTTCAACACACTGTGATCACTGTCACCTAGTGGTTCATTTATCTGCAGATTCTTAATGCATGAAGAATCACTGCTGATAATCAAATCAAGAGTATTACTCCCTCTAGTTGCCTCCTGAACATGCTGATGTAGAAAACAATCATCCAATAAATCCACAAAAGTCCTGCTAGTGTGTGAGTAACCAGCCCCCAAATTCCAGTCAATATCTGGGAAATTAAAATCTCCCATTATAAGACTCTCTGATTTACTGGCCCACTCTATTTCCCTGTACAGTTCCTTATTATACTCATCAGAGTCATTAGGCCTATAGCACACTCCTACTCTCAATTTTGATCTCCCAATGCTTATGTCACACCAAACTGACTCAACACTGCACTGTCCAGCGATGTCGACTGGCTTCACTTCCTTGGTTTTTATGTGTTTCTTAACTAATAGCATAACCCCTCCCCCCCTTCCTATCCTGTCTATCCTTTCTGTAGACGTTGTACTCCCCAAATTGCAGTTCTGCATCCCTTATATCTGTGTGACACCACGTCTCTGATATCCCAACAATATCTGCCTTTGATGTTTTGAGCAATACCTCAAATTCATCAAATTTATTTACTAAACTCCTAGCATTGGTGTACACGCAAGTATACCTGCACCTGTTTCTATTCTTAGCTACCCATGACACAATTGTAACATGACACAATTAAACAACACATGCACCCACACTTGAATAAAATGATTGTGCTGAACTGCTTGTATAAACAGCTTGTTCTTATGTTTCTCAATATTTTTTGATGAATTCAGCTTTTATGGGCATATGGGGAATATGGCTTATATTCCCCGCACTACACAGAAAATTTTAGTATTTGCTTTGGTGATACTACATAGTTCTACTTTATCAGGAAGTTATTTGATTCAGAAATGCTCACATGTATTTCTTCAATAACCAGTATAATGTGATGAGAGTTGAAATTTAGAAAACTGTCACCTGTTGTATAATCAAAGAAAACAGTCCATTGAACCAATGAGACCATACCATAATGGATGGCTCGCAGATTTGCATGCTTTTCACTGTGTTAAGGAGATTGTAATTATTAATATCATAGTGAGCAGTTGTTCTTCTTATGCAGCTATTCAATTAACATTTTTCTAGTAATATGTAGTGTATCTATGATGCTGACACATTGCTGAATGTGTATCAGCATTATGTAGCAATCACAATGCTGTACCATGCAGTTTTGACAGATTACTAACAAGAATCTAGCTGGTACCATTTAACAGTGGTAGACTGGAGAGAAAACATCTCCCAAGAAAAAAAAAGTTCTTTTGTTTTGATTTTTTAGAATACAGTTGATTCCGGTTATTTGGGACACATCGGGACTAGTGCATTTTGGCCCGATTAAGCGGCTGCCCCAATTGTAGTAGCAGTGGCATTTGATGCAAGAAAGCAAGTGTATGAGTTTATGCAGCATCAGCCAAAAAAAAAAAAAAAAATCACACCATTCCCTCCAAATGCCTGTCCAGTTCCTCCTTAAATTTATTCAACCTATCAACTTCCACGACAGATGGAAGTTTGTTCCAGCAATTAACCACCCGCTGGCTAAAGGCAAATTTCCACACACCTATTCTACATCTGTCCTTTCTTAATTTGAATTTATGC
The DNA here is from genome assembly GCF_048544385.1 of Mastigoproctus giganteus. Lineage (NCBI taxonomy): Eukaryota > Metazoa > Arthropoda > Arachnida > Uropygi > Thelyphonidae > Mastigoproctus > Mastigoproctus giganteus. The sequence continues at coordinate 30,870,643 of NC_143585.1, read as the reverse complement.
CCCCTTAGGTTCGTAATCTGAACAAGTGGAAGAATCCCATCAGAATTCAGCATGCTCAACCCATTCAAGGCTTTATATACCTCAATCAGATCACCGCGCAGGTGCTTAGTCTCCAGCCACTGCAATTTGCAGAACTTAAGCCTCTCTTGGTAAGATTACCTCTCTTGGTAATGAAGATCCCTTCATTCCCCTCACCAATCTTGTTGCCCTTCTCTGTACACGCTCAAGTAAATCTGCATCCTTCCTAAAATGAGGCCTCCAGACCTGTACGCAGTACTCAAGGCGTGGCCTGACCATTGCCTTATACAGAGGAATAATCACCTCCTTTTCCCTGCTAGAAAAATTCCTATATATCATTGACAAAACCCCATGACCTGCCCTGGCAGCCTGTCTGCATTGCTCAGAAAACTTCATATCTGACTGCACAATTACTCCCAGGTCTTTTTCATTTTCTACCACCTTAAGTGTAGTACCACACAGTTGGTACGTTTCTCTGGGGTTACTTCTACCCATATGCAGTACTTTGCATTTGTCAAGGTTAAACTTCAGTTGCCACTTCTTAGCCTATCTGCCCAAATTATCTAGATCCTGTTGCAGTAGCACACTGCCATTACTGTCATTAACAACCCTGCCAGCCTTTGTATCATCTGCAAACTTCGACATTAAGCCTAATATGCCTTCATCAATATCATTGATAAATATACAAAACAACAGTGGACCTAACACCGAACCCTGTGGGACTCCACTAATAACATTAGTCCAAGAAGAGCAGCACCCATTGATTACCACCCTCTGTCTTCTCGCACTTAACCATCCTTTTATCCATTGTAGCAACTTACCCTTAATACCATTCTGCTCCAATTTGTACAATAGTCTTCCATGCGCAACAGTGTCAAAAGCTTTCCTGAAATCCAAATATATGATATCAAAATTATTTTTTGCATCCAGTTCCTTTGTAACCACATCATAATATCCTATCAAATTTGTCTGACAAGACTTTCCCTTAACAAACCCATGCTGTGTCTGAATTATTGCTGCAGTCTTGTCTAGATGATCCTGCAATGCATCTTTAACCAGTGACTCCATTATTTTACCCGGAACAGAAGTTAAACTAACTGGTCTGTAATTACTCATGTCACCCTTCGATCCCCCTTTGTGAATTGGGGATACATTTGCAATCTCCAGTCCGTGGGAACCTCCCCTGAGTCCAAGGACGTTCTCATAATTATGGCTAAGAGTTTGCTTAGTTGCTTTGCCACCTCCTTTAATATAACTGGATAGATCCCATCCACCCCGGTGCTTTTCTTATGTTCAACAATTTCTCCTCCACTTTGCTTTCAGTTATTACAAAAGTTATTATTATCCGAAGTTTCACGTAAATAGTTAAAAATACAATCCTTCCCCGTTTACAATTGGTTCACTGTACTATACAATCAAATCACGCTACGATGGATTCACCATAGTAAAGTACTGTTTATTATACGATGTGTAATAAGCGCCGGTCATTGTGATCACGTTTGTGAATTGAATTTTAATTCAATTAAACAGTGATTCTAATTAGCGAAAATAGGAGGAATATTATCCACAGGCTATAAAAGTAAAGATATATAAGTACAGATTTACCCATTATTACCTTACCAATTAAAAAATTAAATGATACGTGAAATTCAGAAGAATATACATGATAATCGGAAGAATTAATACATACTGTAATATGTACATACTAACTAAAATAGTTGACATTTCTGTTCACTGTCATTTGTGGGTGGGGGTTAAAATTTAAAACAGTAAAAAGATAAGCAATCAATAACAAAGAACACGGCACACACAAATTGCAAGTAACACAATACATGCAAGTGAGAACGGAGTAACAAATTACGAAGCTTTAAAAATAGGAATGAAGAGAAGATTCTGAAAATTATTTTTTTATATGATTGAAGATTCCATAGAAGTGTAAACACATTTTACCATAATAACCCACAGAATTCCAGCTGTCGGTATTATCGCAAATTCAATAAGATCGAGTTTACTATCAGTTTATGATAGATTTCACTAACACAAAAGCTCAATAAACAGGTGACTGCTAATTGTTTTTATTGTTTTATGGTTGTAACCTCCAGAAATCCGAGTGAACTATGTGGTACGGTCAGAGACAATCGTAGGGTAATCTTCAGTGCTGTGGTTTCCTGCCCCGATTAAACGGCATTTTGTCCCAATTAAGCAAAGTAAATTCTGGCTATTTTCTCGATTGGGTTCTGTTTTTTAAGATTTGCCCCAAATAAACGGCTGCCCCGATTAACCAGTGGCCCAAATAACTGGAATCCACTGTATATAGTGATCTTGGCAATCTACATAGAGATTTTCCTCAGTATCTTCCTTTTAACCCTGATTAGTAGCAATAAACTTGCAGCAACCATTTCACAGTAGCAGGAACAGGCTGAAAACAAAAATTTACAAAGAAAATATAATAGTATTTTTGTTTGGATTTGTGAATAAGCATATTGATGACCTTACCAAGCCACCAGATCAGTATCTTCCTAGTTCAGTTTGAATCTGATTAGCAGTGAGAAGCTTGAAGCTGCCACTTACTACATTTGCCTAAGGGTTATTTTTTTCCTGTGAGTATTGCTTTCTTTGCATGTATTGGTATCAAACTACAGATGGGAAAAAAAAAAATTTCCTTTTATTTTATAAGTGAAGGAAGGATATTTTTCATTAAATCAAGGATTATTAGATAGTACTTTATGTGCTGGTGAACAGTTGCATTAGCAATAACAATATTCAGCGATAGTTAATTTGTATGAGTATATTAAATATAATAGTCTGGCTTAATTAGTTAATATCTGCATTGTCAATATGTCTTTCAACAATTGCATTAGAGATAGTTTGAATTAATGTTTAAGGAAAGAGAATGTATGTAATCCATTATAAAACTAATAAAATTGTACTGTTTTTTTAAAACTCAAATTCAAAAACATTTTAAACATCTCTTGCTATTAGTATTAGACATATGGTGCAAGGAAGCCATTGGCTTTTGTTGCACCAGCCAAGCTAAAATAAAATAAAATGCAGACCACAATATTAAGTCCATTTGAGGTGGCTATAGGTGGTAAATTGAGGCTTCCATTTGTTCCTTCAAGATCCATAATGCCACATAATCTAGTCATTCCCTTGGTGAGATCCTATCCTTGTAAGCCTTTCTAAGTGTGAAGGCCTTAACTCTCTAGCCAATATTGATGATTATATGAATCTGTGAGATTTTGTTCAGTCGAGAATCCCTGGCTGATTGTTGCATAAGAATCCCATGTTTTGCACATTATCTACAAAAAATAAATGTGCTTTTCACTACTTTTTTAGTAGAAAAAAAGTGCTTTTTTTCCTACTGTGCTCAAGCTCTTTGTCAACTGAGATATTAATCCAATTTTCAAGAAATGCTGTTGATGAAGATATAACTAGTTTGATGTGCAAAGTTTTCAAATGATATGAAGGTTAAAAGAGTGATTAATTATAATAACTAAGGTATTTTGCTTTAAAAAAAATGGAAAAACAGAAATAATTGTATAACCTTACATGAAGCTCCCAAAAATTACAATATACAGAATTTCAAGTCTGATGTTGACAGTTATCTTCTTTCATCTTCTCAACCTCCAACCCATGCATGGCATTAAGTACTATAGGCTCCAATACCTTTCGTTTGGGGTTTTCATTTAAAAAAAAAAAAATGAAGCTCTCTCAACAGTGTGAATAGGCTGCTAGAAGTACATAGTGTTTTATCTCTGATGTACAATAATTTTGTTAGGATCAAAGAGATAATGGTGAGGACAACACATCTTGAGTACTGTATACTGGTTTGGAGACTCCATTTCAAAAAAAGATGTGGATCTGTTGGAAAAGGTATAGCACTTTAGTTGAGAGAGAGCGCGCGACAATGGGTTGCAAAATCTTTAGACCTGATGACTGTGTGGGTTCCTGATCAAAGTAATTTACGGGTTCGAGAGGTTTGAATAAATGGGAATATCTTTTTTCTTTTATGAAGAGCACAAATTAGAGAACGTACATAAATTAATGAAGGATAATTGTAAATTAAATTGAATATATGAAAATTATTTTAGCCAAAGGGCTATTAACTATTGGAACCACTTGCCACCTAATACATAATTAAAGAGTTTGTGTAAATCTAAGGCAGAGTTGGACAGATGAAAATAGGGTATGAAATCAGGTGACAACTTTTTTATATACAGTGCAACCTCAGTATAATGTGAGTGTCAGGTGACAGCTTTAATATCTGCATTATAATAAGTGCATTTATAGCTGAAAAAATTTTACCATTTTTTTCCCTCAGTTTTTTAACATAAATACAGGTAGCCCTCGATTTACGTCGGGGTTAGGTTCCTGGGGGACAGGTGCAAATGGAATCCTTTGTATAATGGAGTCAATCAGAAATCACAGGGTTAGGTTCTCGACACCAAAAATTTTACCTACCACTTTGCATTGATTGTTTTATTTTATTAGCATTCTTTGTAGTTATAGTAATAGTCGATGGAGGCATATTCCTAGCCCTACACACATTAGGGCGGCTTTCATCAGATTCTATCCTCCGAATATTGCACTAGGATTCAATTAACTACTTCTACCAGACATGGCATCTCTTTATTCTGTTAAATTAAAAAATTTATAACATGATTGGAAAAAACTGCACACGGCTATCACTATTATTATTATTTAATTTATTAATAGCACAATTAATAAAAAAATGTTAGCGTAATAAATTTCCAACACGTGTAAATAGTGTAAACAACAACCAACTGAATGCTTCACTGCATGGACCTTTACTACCCGCATCCACGAGTGGTTACTTTGAGGATGGGAATCTTTCTCATCTGTGGTACGAATGCACTAATTGCTGATTGGCTCAGATTGTCCTAAATCACGTGAACAGTGCACGATACATAGCACAGTATGATACTGATAAATTTTGTGTGACGATTTGAAACTCTCAATTTATAAAAAAAATTGCAAAAATAAATAAAATAAAAATGGCATTGTGGTTAGTGATTGGCACTATTGCGAATCAATGCAAATCGGACCAACGCAAAACGATGGCTACCTGTACTTTCTTTACTAATGTCTTATGAGTATACAGACTAAAAAACAAAGTATTAAAGGTTATATCATTCCTTTACATTCTACTAATACCCAGTGATGCCATTATGAACTTACATTTTGCACATCCGTTCTGAAATAGTCATGTATTTAGTTTTGCCAGAACTGATGACAGCATTTTTTCAGTACATAATACTTAATACTGGTCAGATGCAGTAAATAAAGATGTTTACTATCATTCTGATAACCACACCATCACCTCATTAATATTTTCAAGCACTTGGTTAATTTCTGGTGCTTTTTTTTTTTCACACAAATCCATCCACATTATCTTCTGAATCACTTCACTGGCCTTCTATTTGTCAATTGTCTTCCCACTGTCACACAAATCATCCACATTATCTTCTGAATCACTCCATATTTCACTGGCTTTCTGTTTGTCAATTGTCTTCCCACTTCACAGAGGCTCTGATTTCTTCCTCACTCAGATGATGTGCAGCTGGAGCTTACACATCTGCCTTAATCCAAGTAGCCAGGTCATCTGCTCCAAGACTGCCATCAAGTACATTGCAAACAGCTTTTGCTTCTTGTTCTGAAATGCTGCTAATTCAGGGTTGTTATTAGTGATCTTATCTTTTTCTTTCCAATACATTTTTTCCAGTAGTTTTCAATTGCTGTTGAGCTTACTTTCTCCTATGCTAATCCAATATTGTATGCACATCTTTGTTATGTTTTTAGAAATTCTAGAACTTGAATTCCTGAGTTCACAAAAGCAGGTAGCTCACCACAATAGTAGGCTTTTGAAGGCTTGAATAATGCTCTGCTCCATAGCTCTGATGCTCTGATCCATATTTCACTGGCTTTCTGTTTGTCAGTTGTCTTCCCACTGTTCCCATCATAGGCTGAATTAGTGCAGTTGTGTTCCTTGGCAAAAACATGACTCTGAACTTGCCATCTTTCAATTTCAGGACATCAGCTGAAGGATGCATCAGGCAGTGATCCAACAGTAACGGAACCTTTTTTTTTTTTTCCAAGTTTTTTGGAAAGCAAGTGGCATCTCTCCAGTGGCACAAAATCACTTTAAAACCATGAAGCAAAATTACTCATCATCCAAGTGTTGGAGCTGTTTTTATAAATCACGGATAGAGATTTCGTGTTGACATTCTTAAACACCAAGGACTTTAACTTTTATCGATGCAAAGTGGTTTTAGCCTGTGATTTCTAGTCTTGTTTGTAAACAGTAACATAGTACTTCTCTCTTTGTTAGTTTTAATGCCTTTTTGATATCCAATGACTTGTCAGGGAGAAGTTTATAGTATAGCGTTGCAGTTGTATAACTGTTTGTCTGTGAATCACATTACAGAGAAATTGAGGAAACTCTATTGCTGCTGTATTTTCATCAAATGCAGAATTGCCTACAAGACTAACCTGGGATATCCTATGACGTGCCTTCCATCTCCAAAACCACCCTTCAGAAGCTTTAAATGTGTCATCATCTCCACCAAGTAGCTTATGAAATTTAATACCTACACTTTCAAAATTACCTGACTTATAGGTACTCCTTCACTACTCTTCTGTAGAAACCACTTGTATAAGCATTGGTCCACATCACTGTTTTCACAAAGTTTAGTTTTCTTTCTTTGGAGGCTTACTTCATTTATGGATTCTGTGAATGAATACAATTTTTCTTCCTCTTTCATCCAGCCTAAGATTTTTCCTTTTGCAATTCTACACTCACAAAATATACTGCATTTTGTTTCACTACTCTTAACTCTTTCGATAATGTATAGCTGTTCTTCAACCATATAATTTTTTTCTTTTGGTGGCCATTACTTCAGTCCTGCGATTAACTAATTTGCCATGCATTTATTTCTGATGCCCTAGAATTCACCATGTTTTGAGAAAACTGAATCCAAACCGAGCTGTCCAGCCTATCATATGCCAAAGTGAAGTCATGATTTCTCCATAAATCACTTGTCAGTTTGTGTATATTTTTTTATAGTTTATCCCTTAGCAGTTTTGCTATCCTAAGTGTAATTTCTAGTCAGAGAAAGAATGTCACATGCTGTTTACAAAAATTTACTTTGTAACTAACTTAATGCACTTGATGAATGGGATCCGTATTTCCCTGCAGAGGTAGCTGTTTGTAATTTGCATTCCACTGATACTCTTATTGCATTTCAGCTGAAGGGAAAAACTGGTGTCTACAGTAATTAATCTCTGACAGCTCCTGTTGTTTATAAAACTTACTCTACAACTGAATACTGAATATATCGAAGCAAATATACAGCCAATTTTTAGCTAATTTCTCCTCTTGGAAAGATGGTAGTAGTATGTATAGTTGTTTTTTTTTTTTTTTTTTTTTTATGTGAACCCCAAACACGAGAGGTATTAGAACCTATAGTACTTAGTACCATGCTTGGGTTTGAGGTTAAGAAGACGAAAGAAGATATTTGTTGACATTGGACTTGAACTTCTGTAGATTGTAATTTTCAGGAAATACGTATGAAGGAAGGTTGTTCCAGAAAACGGCAGTTGAATGAATAAATGAGGAAGATGAAAAGTTGGTTCTGTGGGTTTGAAGTTGGACTGTAAATGGATGTTGGCTGGTGGCGGCACGTGTTCGGACTGTTTTGAAAGAGAGAGCAGGAATTATAGAAGCCAATTCAGAAGAACAGTGCCCATGGAAGTATCTGTAGAAGAGGCATGCAGCAGAAACAGTGTGCCTATAAGAAAGTGAGTGGAGAGACTCTGTTAGAGATGAATCATTAATTAACCTAACTGCCCTCTTCTGAATGGAATCAAGAAGCCTGAGAGAGGTTTTGGGGGCACCACCCCAGATGTGGGAACAATATTCCATGGCAGGGCGGATTTGCGATTTATACAGAGTGAGCAACTGTTTGGAAGAAAAGTAACGGCGAGAGCGAAAGAGAAAACCAAGTTTTTTAGATGCAGAGGAAGCAATATTTGTAATGTGCTTGTGCCAAGAGAGATTAGAAGTCAGGGTAATCCCCAAAAGAGATATATCATTTTGCCTAGAAATCGGAGTGTCACTAAAGATAAGCATAGGAGTAGAAGAATCCTTTTTGCGAGATATAAGACAAGACTGAGTTTTAGAAGGATTGAAATCAACTAAGTTGTCTTTGCCCCACTGGAGAATTACCTGAAGATCGTCATTTAAGGAATTGGTAGCAGATTTTCGAGAAGTTGAAGCTGATTGAGCAGTACAAGGTTTCTCAAAATGGAAAGTTGAATGCAATGTGCTATCATCGGCAAAACTATGGATAGGATTTCCAGTCAATGGAAGAAGGTCATTGATATACAAGAGGAAAAGAGTGGGGGAAAGAACTGAACCTTGGGGGACACCAGCATTATTGGAGAAGTTATAAGACACAGAGCCATCTACCATCACCCTCAGTGAGCGATCAGAGAGAAAACTGGATAACCAATTACTAAAAACAGTTGGCAAACCATAAGATGGAAGCTTGTTTAGAAGACCTTTATGCCAAACACGATCAAAAGCTTTTGAGATGTCAAGAGCAACTACTTGTGCTTCACTGAACCTTTCCATAGAATTAGTCCATAAATGGGTAACATAAGCCAGAATATCTCCAGTGGATCGACACTGACGGAATCCATAATTGTGATCATTGATCAGACGAAAGGTTTCTAGATAGTTTAAGAGTTGGCGGTTAATTGATTTCTCCATTACTTTAGAAAGAGTAGAAGTAATTGCAATGGGACGATAATTGGATGGGAGGGATTTGTCACCCTTTTTAGGAACTGGCTGGATATGAGCAAATTTCCAAGCAGAAGGAAAAACACCTTTGGAATAAGAAAGTGAAAAAAGGCGGCAAAGAATAGGAGTAAGTTCAGGAGCACAGGTTTTGAGAACAAGTGGAGAAATACCATCAGGACCTGGAGCTTTCTTATCATCAAGATTCATCAAAATCCTTCTGATATCCTTTTGACGGAAGACCACAGGAGGCATTGAATGGAGCGTGTTGGGAATGGTGGGAGGTGTTTTACCAAGATCATTAATACATGAGCTGGAAGAAAAATGGGATGCTAGCAGGTCAGCTTTATCCTTGGCTGAAGTGGCAACAGGACCATCTGGTTTGGACAGAGGTGGGAGCAAAGATGGGCAAAAGTTGCGGCCAATAGCTTTGGCAAGAGACCAGAATGCTCGGCTACCATTAGGGCAAGAAGCAAGTTAGCCTGTTCAAACTCTAGTTTGGACTGATTAATAACTGCTTTACAACTGTTGCGAGCTTTGGTGTAGGCAGAAAATGAAACTGAAGAATTAGAAACAAGCCAATTACGATATGCAACATTCTTCTCTTGGACAGCCTTAGCACATTTATTGGAAAACCAAGGTTTATATAAAGGACGAGATTTTAAAGTGGAGTGTGGGATAAAGGATTCCATTCCTGCAAGAATAATTTCACTGACACGATCTGAGCAAACGTTGACATCAGAAGTTTTGAAACAGTAATCAGACCAAGGAAAAAAAGAAAAGAAGTCTCGCAGGTCATCCCATTTTGCATTCTTGTAATGCCAAACAACACGTGGTTGGGAATAGCCATGAGATAAAGGTTCCATGAGATAAAGGTTCCAATCACCAAGTTGTGATCTGAAGTGCCTAAAGGACCTCTCACTTCGACTGTGTACTTAGAAGGGTTGTTTGTGAGAAAAAGATCAAGCGTATTGGCTGTATGATTAGGATTGTATAGTAGAACTTTTACCAGTTTCCAATATAAAATTGCTAGTTTTTTGACCAAGCAATTTCATATTGGAATTTCACTACTTTTTTTTTTTTTTTTTCATAATTCATTTAGGGGACATGGTATATCTGAAACTGTGATATGGAGAGGCACTTTATATCAAGGTTGCAGTGTATTATAGTTGATACTAAACAAATCTGGCTTCGTATTGTCACTTTCCTTGATTATTATGAATATTTCATGTTGATTTTAATAATTAATATCAAGATGAACATTAATGTAATTAATGTAATTTTGTTGATGTAGTTGTATTCATTCTGTGCACTCCTTTATTATTAAAAAAACTAATATTATTTAATTTTGAACATTGTCTTTGCAGATTTGTAACAGCTGTATATCCATCAGTCGATGATGATGTTGTAACATCACCTTACAACACTGTACTTGCAACTAGTCAGCTAACAGAATTTGGAGATTGTGTTTTGCCCATAGAAAATCAGGTATCATTTGATGGAAAGCAAAAGTTTAAAGTGCAGTCCAAGTGATCAAAATTAATGACCAAATAACAAAATTAATTTACTACTATAAATTTTAGTAAAAGAATTTAATTTATAAAGAAATTGAAACCAATTGAACTTGAAACTAATGAGCTTATCATTCCTTATGAAATGTGCCTAAAAGTATTTTTTGTCTAATGTAGATTATTTCTTTAAACAGAAATATTTCATTAATTTCTTCTTTTATCTCCATATAATAAAAATTTGGAGAGGTTTTACAATTATCAGTTTTATCATTATTTAATTATAACAATGACTTTTTTATTTCAAATGATATAAGTAAAATATTTTTAAATATAACTTTTTTTAAAACATATTAGCATACTGGAAAATATTAGAATTAGTACACCTAATTCTGTTTTTGCACGAACTTTTTTTACACGAATTTGATTTAACACGAATTCAAAATAAATATTTCATTCTCTTTTTACACGAGTCATTTTGATTTAACACGATTTCTATGAATTTTTTTTTTGCCTAAATTGTAAGAATTTTTTTTTTTATTTGTGGCATATTAGTATCATTTCTATATTACACGCACCAATAGATTGGATAACAGCTAGTGTGTGCGTTTTGAAACGCGTGCTTTTGCTTACCAATGTGTACGTCTAGGTATCTATGAATCATCAACGTTTTTATTGAATTTGGTGCACATTTACGGTATTCGTGCATTGTACCTTCGGAAGACATGTAGTAGTAAGCTCTATTTCAAAGTGAAAGAATCTTTAGTGAAATTTGTGCACATATAAATTTATTAATTTTGCCAATAGTCAATAAATTGTAAGTTTACAAATTTTTCATACATTTTTTTATTAATTATAACTGAGATATTTTTCGGTAGCCCTTATATAATGTCGAATAATTCGCCTATTACCAGAATGAAAAGGAAAACGATTTCTTTGGAACTTAAAATTCAAATTTTAGATCGTCTCGCAACTGGACAAGTGGCTACGTCTCTAGGAAAGCATTTTGGTGTACATGAAGCTACCGTAAGAACTATTAAGAAAAATGAAGCTGCAATTAGGAAGTCCGTATGTTCTGGAACAAAAGTAAGTGTTAATTCATCATCATATACAAGAGATATTGTCAAGGAAAAAATGGAAAAGGCTCTGGTAATATGGATAGAAGATCAGTCACAAAAAAGAGTACTAGTAGATGGAAATGCCATCAAGCAAACAGCACTAAGAATTTACAGACAGATTAAAGAAAAGGAGCCAAGCACTTCATCCCAGTTAAACAGAAAGTATGAATTTTCTGCGAGTACAGGTTAGATGACAGGGTTTCTTAAAAGGAATGCTCTTCATAATATAAAAATTAAAGGTGAAACTGCATCTGCAGATGAATCGGCTGCTAAAGTATTCCAGCAGGAACTTGCAAAAATTATTGAAGATGGAGGATACACTCCTGATCAAGTGTGGAATGCAGATGAAACTGGTTTCTTCTGGAAACGAATGCAACAGAACGTATGTAGCCAAATCGCAGAAAACTGCTGGTGGTTTTAAGGTAGCTAAGGATCGCGTGACGTTATTATTTTCCTCCAACGCTTCAGGAGATCGTATGTTGAAACCACTGCTGGTAAATCGAGCCCTAAACCCACGTTCAATGAAAGGTGTAGATATCAATAAACTGCCTGTTCACTGGATGGCAAACAAGAAGGCCTGGGTGACCACTACTATTTTTACAGAATGGTTCAACAAATGTTTCGTCCCAGAAGTCAGACGTTATATGAATTTGAAAGGTCTCGAATTTAAAGTTCTTCTGATTCTTGACAATGCACCCGGCCATCCTGTCTTGGAAAACCCAAACGCACAAATTTTATTTCTGCCACCTAATACTACATCTTTGATACAACCGCTAGACCAAGGTATAATTGCGACAATTAAAACATACTACGTAAAACGAACATTCCAACACGTTTTGGACAAACTGAATGATGAAACACTAACAATCATTGATGTGTGGAAGAAATTCTCAATTATGGATTGTATCAATCAAGTTGGATTAGCGTTAACTGAATTAAAACCAGCAACTTTAAATGCGTGTTGGAAAGCGGTTTGGCCACAATGTGTAAAAAGCAAAGATCCCATCCCTAATACGACCGAATTTCCCAACATCATTACAATGGCATACAAAATTGGTAGAGAAGGATTCGATGATCTATCGTTTGAAGATATTGATGAATTGTTATCCGACAAAGCCCTAAGCGAAGATGAAATATTAGAGGTTGTCCTTGGGACTCCTTATCCCACAGAACGTAGTGATAATGAAGAAAATGATCCTGTTCTAAATGCAGATTTAATAAAAGAAGGTCTGAAACTGGCCAGAAAATTAGATAATCATTTTGTCAAAAATGACCCTAATGTGGAACGCACTGGGAAGTTTCAACGTGAACTGAAGTTGTTGACAGCCTCTTACAGAGAATTATATAACGGCCTAACCAAAACACGAACACAACGATTAATAACTGAATTCGTTCGTAAAACCGGTGAAACATCAGCACCAGAGGAGACTCGTGCTGATTTTGCTCAAGAGATCACAGAAAGAATTTCATTAATAGAGGAAGAAGACGATGTCCACAACATTTCTAATGATAGCAGTGATATTCCAGTCGTACGCAAACATATGCGCCGTTTATTATCAGAAAGTGAAAATGAATAAAATCTTTTTATGTGTAAAACAGATTTTTTTTGTTCATGAAGAATTTTTTGTCATTTCATATGCATACAAATTTATTTTAATACATTTTAATTTCATATTATTACATGTGTATTTTGTTTAAATAAAATAATAAGCTTAAAACGAATATTTTTATGTGTTTTTTTTTTAATTATTTTTACTGATTTTTTTTTAGATCCGGAACCAATCTTCTTTTCTTCCATAAATACAATGTCTTTTTTTACACGAATTTTTTTTACACGTATTTTTCAGGAACGTATCTATCGTGTAAAAACAGAATTAGGTGTATTCTGAAGTCTATTTTTAAAGAATTTTAAAGGAATTTTGTGTAAGAAAAAGTTGCAATCTCCCCCCTCCCCCGTAAGCTGATAAGATTACTATCCAGGATTACAAAAGTAAGCAGAGCATTGTAGTCGAAGCATATCTCAGGCACTAAGCAGGGTTCCCTATTACACTGTATAGTGGTTTCATTATTTGTTACTCACTTGGAGAAGTCTGTCAGAGGGATCTTTACAAGCCTTTTTGATCAGGATTATAGTTAGCTGATCTTGAACAGAATACAATGGTATTTTTCTTCCATAAGTTTTCCTGGGTTTTTTAGCTCAAACAATGTGTAGAGTTTTTTAGCTCAAACAATGACCCATGAACATACTTTATGGGCATAATGTACTGGTACAATGTGGCCTGATGTTGATGCAATATAAAATCAACATTAGCAGCACTGAGTAGATCTTTAAAAGTAGCTGGTTGAGAAGGGCTACACTATACAATGGAGTGATTATTTCTTTGTCTCTGCTAATAAAGTTCATTTACTTGGGTGGTCATAAAATCCCAATATATTTCTATGAAAACATTGTTATTTCAATGGAAAACTATATATTTTGTTAATCATTCTTCAAAGCTTAACAGAATTATATTACAGAGCCAACATGATGTTTGCAAGGTCACCTAAGTATAATATGATACTAAATTTAGCACATTTATATAAAAATATATAAAACAGTTCCATATACCATTTTCACTTGGCACATTATAGCCTTAGATACTAATGCACCATAAAGTCCTAAAATTACTAACCATATACCGTTTGTGAAACCATTTTATATATTTTTAATATATTAAACCAGAACTTTATACATATATATCAACCACCAGTGTGGTTGACAATACTTTTCTGTACCTTATCTATTTCTTCTCATAGTGCTCATTATATTGTTAGGTTAAATAAAATATATAGCAGAAACTCAAACAATGCTTAGAGGGCATATTGGTATTATTAAGCTTACAGTATAAAGAAATAAACTAATACAGATGCTTTATGCTTTAATTTTTCCATCATTGCATAAGCTTTGTGTGCGCTAGAGCATTTTCCATGGAAGAACATGACACTTCCTTTTCCTCTTCTTTTTCGTTCAATTTTTTCTTAAAGATGATCCAATAAAAAGCAGCATTAATCCATATTAATGCACTTACATGTTTCCAGGTAGTCTATAATTATTATTCACAGTGATTTTGAATATCACTACACCATGGACTATTGTTTCATTTCTCATATTAATAGTGACAGGTTTCATTCATAGTCACAGTTTGATCCAGTAAATATATTGCACCTTCAAAATTAGTTAGAATGGTTTGGAATATTCAATCACAGAACGCCTTCAAACATTTGGGATGGACTTGTTTTGCATAGAACTTTCCCATATCTAAAATACAGTGAACAATATTGAAAAGTGCATTTACACAATGTTGAATATCAAGTATATTTTTTTTAGTTCATTTCATCAATCAAAGTATTATCTCATATGCTTTATCGATGGCTTTCATATTTTTATTAGAAATTGACCTTCCTGACATTTCTTAGTCTGTAACATCAGAATCTTCCATTTTAAAATGGGAATATTGATATTTTATGATTGGATAAGAAGGATGATATTCATTTACTGCTTTTGACAATTCTTCATGTATTAGCATTAGCAAAGGCACATGATGCAAGAAAGCAAGCTTATATAGCATCAGACAATTAAAAAAAAAAAAAAAAACCCTCATTTCACCCACTCACTCCAAATGTTTGTCAAGTTCTGCCTTGAATCTATTTAAGCTATCAACTTCTACAACAACAGATGGAAGTTTGTTCCAGCATTCAACCACCTGCTGGTTAAAGGTAAACTTCCGCACATCCATCCTACAACCATCTTTCCTCAATTTGAATTTATGTCCTCTCAGGCGATTATTCTGAGCAAGAGGAAGAATCCCATCAGCATTGCGCATGCTCAAACCATTCAAGGCTTTATACACCTCAATCAGATCACCTCGCAGGTGCCTAGTCTCCAGACACTGTAATTTGCAAAACTTAAGCCTTTCTTCATAAGAGCACCCTTTGTTCCATTCACTAATCTTGTTACCCTTCTCTGTACTCGTTCCAACAGCTCTACATCCTTCTTAAAATGAGGCCTCCAGGCCTGTATACAGTACTCAAGGTGTGGCCTAACCATTGCTTTATACAAGAAGATAATCACCTCCTTATCCCTGCTAGAAAAATTCCTGTATATCATTGACAAGACACCATGAGCTACTTTTGCAGACCGTCTGCACTGCTCAGAAAACTTATCTGCCTGCACAATTACCCCCAGGTTCTTTTCATTCTCTACTACTGTCAGTGTAGTATCACAGAGTTGATACGTTACTCTGGGGTTACTGCTTCCCATATGTAGTACTTTACATTTGTCAATGTTAAACTTCATTTGCCAACTCTCAGCCCACCTGTTCAACTTTTCTAGATTCTGTTGCAGCAGTGTAATGTCATTAGTGTCATTAAACAACCCCGCCAACCTTTGTATCGTCTGCAAACTTGGACCTTAAGCCTGATATACCATCATCAATATCATTTATAAATACAGAAAACAACACTGAACCCTGAGGGACTCCACTAATAACATTAGTCCACGATGAGCAGTGTCCATTGATTACCACTCTCTGTCTTCTCCCACTCAACCATCCCTTTATCCATAGCAGCAATTTGCCTCCAATGCCACACTGCTCCAATTTGTGCAGCAGTCTTCCATGTGCAACAGTATCAAAGGCCTTTCTACGATCCAAATATAATATCAGATTGGTCAGACAAGACCCCCCCTTAACAAACCCATACTGTGTCTGAGCTGTACTGAAGTCTTGTCTAGATGATCCTGTAATGCTTCTTTAACCAGTGCCTCCATTCATTTCCCTAGAACAGAAGTTAAACTAACAGGTCTGTAATTATCTGTGTCTCCCTTTGATCATCCTTTGTGGATTGGGGTCACATTTGCACATCTCCAGTCCATGGATACCTCCCCTGAATCCAAGGAAGCTCTCATAATTATGGCTAAGGGTTTGCTTACTTTGCCACTTCCTTTAATATAATTGGATAGATTCCATTCACCCCAGGTGCCTTTCTTATGTTTATGTCCTCCACTTTACTCTCAGTTATTACAAGATTATCTAGCTTACTGCCACAGTTTAATACACCTCTGGCATTCCCTTCCCTGAATAACTCCTCATGTGTGAATGTAGTTGCAAAATATTCATTTAGTTTGTTAGCTACCTGAGCAGGATCATCAACAGTTGAACCATTGATATCAATTACACCAATCTGATTCATTCCCTTCCTTATAGAGTTTATATAAAACAGCAAAGAACTCTTTGCTATTTTTCTTTGCATCCTTTGCCAAAGATTTCTTGTAATCTGCCTTCACCTGCCTTAACCTCCTTTGTGACTTGGTTACGTACCAGCTTATATCTATCATGGGCTTCTGTGTCACCTGTTATTTTATATGTATTTCTTTTTTTTACAAATAATATGATAATTTTATAAAATAATAATTTTTTCATTGTTCTGCATTCACTTTTTAAAAAATTCTGTAATTTGAGTTGACATGATGTTTTCAAGTTACAAGCAATAATTATGAATTATTTCTATAGAAAGGTTCCATTTCTTTTAATATATTACAACCAGAACTTAATAGAACAACTACCAGTGGAATAGGCTAAATACTTATCAGTAACCTCTTGTTTATGCTTTCTGTTAATGCTCGCTTATGTTGTTGTTGTTGGGTAAAATAAAATATATAGCAAAAGCTTTTATTTTTTGTAACTTTCTTCTGTATTTGCTTGGTTATAAATGCATAGTTAAAAAAAAGCTGGTTATGGACAGAATTTGGAGTTTTTTGTTTTTGTTTTTAAGGTTTGATAGCCAGTGTGATTGCAAACAGGTAAACCTAAAGGTTGAATCAAAACTGCAGTCTGAAAAATTAATTATTTAGTAACTACCTTCAGTTTCAGTTTGATTCTGTAGCAAGTGTGCTTATGTGCTGAGTTATAATTATGTAGGTATGTTATTGTATATTTTTGCTGAACATAGCAGTAATGTTAAGCATTGCACTGACATGTGCCTTATGTTTCTGACAATTTTGGGTTGACTGATTGCGTATACTAGTATGATGGCTGTACTGTGTAACTTTGATATGTATGCCAAGTGCTGTTAATAGAATAAAAACAGAGAAAGAATCAAAAAGTAAAGTGAAGGTGGACAGTATTACTGATTGTATTATGCTGTACATATACATACAAGGTGCATTCAAGTTATAAGGTCTCAATTTATTTCCCACAAAATAATCCAAGTGTATGCATGCGACTGCTTTTAGTCTATCTGCCAATTAGTTCTGAATGTTTTCAAAAGATGGCAGCACAATGCCGCATGTCACATTGATTGTAGCACTCTAAACAGTATATTATGTTTATAATACTTAAAATGGTGTCCTTCACTTGGCATACAAAATGGTGTTCTGAGAGAACGTGTAATTGGAATTGAGACATTCAGAAAACAGGAGGCTGGTAACAGCCTGTGTATGGTCAGAAGATGTGTTCCAGCAAGGTTTCCGAAACATTACCTTAATGTATAATGATTTAGTTAATAGCTAAATACTACCTTAATATTCACATGATATAAGAGTGGTCATTATAGAAATCTAGATTCCACAGAAAACCACCACACTTCAACTATATTATGATCATTTTTTATTGAACAGACCTCGTAGTACGTATGTGTGTGGGTGTTGTCTCTTAATTTTATTTATGTGAATGATCATGAAAGACTAAATTTAGCAAAGGAGCAGGAACTGATATATTATGAGTGTCTTTAGTGTTCAAAGATCCACAAATAAAAATATTTATTATTTACAAACACACACATTTTCACTGGTGGAAAATATGCTACATAAAGCTGTTACTAGCAGAACAAACTCACATAAAGGTGTGAATTTTCTGATTTTATTTTGAAAGTGCTGAATTTACCTTAATTTTCTTTTTTAAGGCTTCCAGAGAAACCTTAAAAAGAAAAAATTAACTCTAGCCATGAAATATATGCGCTGCGCTATCAAAATTAATATTAAATTTAAACAAAACATTTTACTGACTAAAACTAACCTTGCCCTACTTTTCACGTGTACCACGTGGGGCGAGTATTTCATGTCAGAAACAGAGGCTATACCCACTTATTGTCATTTCCTCCTTTGATTTTGGTGGCTGGCCCTAGAAAAAGGCGCTGTAATCACAGGACAAACAGCACTAAGTTATCCTTATTAATTCTTATTATTCCCTATTACTTCTCCTTTATCTTAGCTCCCTTCTTTGTTCGCCGTGATAGCGATCTCAGTTCCGTTCGCCCTTTGTTCTCAATAACTAGCGTTACTAGTAACGTAATGTTAGCACATTGCCGTTTACTACTACTAACTTATGTAGATATTATGGTCATTGGGTACCTTTTGCATATAGCAGTGTCCCAGGTCCATAATTCATTATTATTATTGTTATTTCTATTATTAATAATATCTTAAACTGTTGCTTCCATTAATACATACACAGCAGACTCTCGATTTACCGGGATCAAAAACTAACCAGAAATCCTAATATTTAAGTAATAACTAGAATAGGTATAAACAGATGTTTTGCAACTCCACTGTCTTCACACCCGATGCTCAAAAGAAAAAAAAAAAAGAGAGAACAAATGTTTAGTTTGTCTTACTGCGTCGCTTCGATTGTTGTGTTTCATCACACTGCAAAGAGAAAATTTTTTGTTATGTCAGGGATAATGAAAAATTTTTTTTGTTTAGAAATCGCAAAAATGATATGCAAACGAGTTGTGCTTTCAATTAAACAAAAACTTGAAATTATTCAAAAGTTTGAAGACGATGCATCCGTTAAATCTCTAAAGAACCATTATAATGTTGGTGACCAAACCATGCATGAAATCGTAAAAAATAAAGGGAAAAAAAAGTATCGTATTTGGACACGCGAGTAGTGTGTGGTAAGTTTTTTATCAATCACCATATTTTTTATAGGTTGCTGAACATTTTTGGATATCCTGTAGTAAGTCCCCAACTTACATAACTTCGAACGTACGTTAATTTTTTTATTTTTTTTTAGGATTGTAAAATTTAAAAAAGGATAATAATAATAGTCAATCAATAATGACTATCAAGGCACGCACAAATTCCACAAGCGGGATATGGAGTAACAAGCTTAAAAACGGGAATGAAGAGAAGATTCTTAAAGGTTTTTTTTTTATATGACTGAAGATTTCAGAAGGGGGGGGGGACACATTTCACCGTAATAACGTAAAATCCCACAGAATTCCAGCTATTGGTATTATCACAAATGCAATACAATCGCATTTACTACCCGTTTATAATTAAATGCACTAATAGAAAAGCCCAATAACCTGGAAAGTGCAAATTGTTTTCATTTTATGGTAGTGACCTCCAGAAATGTGCTTTAGTAAAATGTGAGTTTGTGTGGCGTGATAATAGTGAGTTTTCACCTTAACCCTGTGAAGTTCTTTACAGAAAATTTCATTTTGACTGTTATTATGGTGCTGAATAAGAGAATAAGTGACAGCGGTACTAGTAAATCTATCCAAAAAAAAAAAAAAAAAGGGAAAGCAATCGATTCGGATCAGAAAATTAAAATGTTTGAAAATGGTCGAACATGAACAAGTATTGTGTGGAATTTAGATTTCTCAGTGTCAACAGTGAACACAATACTAAAGGAGAAAGACAGAATACGAGAAGTGGTGAAGCAATCGGCACCAATGAAGTCAACTATGATAACCAAGGCTACAAAATACATATCAGTTTTTACTGTACAGTTTCTTCCTTGAATGTTGTTTTCTTTTCTTATGTACCACTCCAACTTCACCGCTGTCCCCAGATAAAGTTTTTAATTAAACTAATTAAAAATATATAACTATTTTTCTTCATTCTTCTGAAGATATTATATGATTTTTGTAATTTTGGCATATCACATATATAGGAGCAATGTTCTTTTTGGTCATTCCCGAATTACATAAAACTCAACTTAAGTAAGAATTCCTGAAACATATGTTGGGAACTTATGTATTTTTGGATTAACCGGGAAATCGATTATCTGGGATTTTTATTTTACCATTTATCCCAGAAAATCAAGAGTCTACTGTGTGTGTGCGTGCGTGCGTGTGTATATATTTTTTATTTTTTTATTATTATTATTTAATTATACACGTGCAGTTAAGAATAATGAGGAGAGAGTAATGTACACATGCATAATAAAATTTTGCACACTTTACAGTTTGCCAAACTTGAAAATTGAAATGATTAATAATATTACATATATATGTATAATATTATATATATATAATATAATAACACACACACACACACACACATATTTTAATTAACTTCCATTTTTAAATTTAAATGATTAATTTCATTTCATTAGATTAATAATTTATTAAAAAATATTTACCATATTTTCTGAACATAAGATGCACTCTTTTTCTGGAAAATTTTGCCTAAAATTCCCCTGAGTCTTAGGTCCAAAAGTATACTTGTTGCTCACAATAATATCTTAATCTTCAGCCATGGCTGGTGACATGGTCAAAACATCCATGTGTCCTAGAAAAGGTAGATTTTTTTTTTTTTTTTTTTTTTTTGTATGACCATTTCAGATCACATATAACAGAAGCGACAAAAGAATGGTTGCTGAATTAAATGTGGAGTTAGCTGTAATTTCAAGCCTTAGCTGGTTGCTAAAGTATTTTTGTATGGGGATTGGACAAAATGGATGGAGGCACTAAATCATGATTTCACACCAATAGGACAGATGAAGGAACCAACCATTTCACAGGTATGCAAATGATTGAAAATTTAGTGGGAGTTAGTGAAACATGAAACAGTTTCCATGTCTTTCAAGAGAAATGAAATCAGTAGTGTCCCTGAAGGTCCCGAAGATAATGCACTCTCTGTAGAAAATAAAACTTCAGACCACAACATCAGTAATGTTGAGTATGGCAATAGCGACAATGCATTGTTTGTATTATACAATGAATATAATGCAAATAACACATATTACACTCAAATTTTTTCTTAGTAAGCACTTCTGAATTTGTGTTTCAGATGTATGCAATAAAATATTTTTTCCAAAATTTGCTTTCTAAAATGTGTCATGTGGATCAGTGCATTTTATTTTCTGGAAAATACAGTACATACCTAAGCTGAAATATGTGAAATTTTGTGCACTTAATAGTGATATAAACTTAAAAATGGAAGTTATAAATAGTTTTGTTTATATTTTGTCTGTAATATTTTTTATTAATTTTCAGCAGAATTAATAAAATTTTTGGAAATAAAAAGTGTGAAAAATGTTTTAATATTTTATTTTTTTTATTAAAAAATAAATAATTGCATATAATAAGTACTGTAGCATCCATTAATAAAAGATCAAACATTACTATTCTCAAAATATAATTTAAAAAAAATTGCCGAAATTAAAAAGAAACTTGGGCTGCTATTAGATTCAGTGCTATTGTTTTTATTACAATTTGGGGTGCCACCACTGCTGGGTTAAATAGGAATCTTAAGTATGACATTTATTTTAGCTGTAGATGTAAACTTGTTTTTATTTTAGGCTTTGATTGATATCTGCAATCAAGTTTCCAGAGCAATTCCTCCTAAGCAAATATTAGCAAGAATGGGGATTGTTCCTAAAGTTAAGCTTGAAAGTGTTATTACATCCTCTACTGGTGGGCTTGTGAAACCAAAACATGAAAAACCATTTGACCAGATGAATAACATTGTTGCAAACTTGCTGTTAAACTTAACAAGGTAAATATTAAGATAAAAGCTATAATTTCATTTTGCAATTTCAATCTAAAATTTAAATTGGAATTTTTTTTTAACTTGAAAATAAATACTTTCTGAACTTCTGTAATGAATTCATTGTTTTCTTAATGTAATATATTTTTGTTAATTTGTTTATGTATTTGAAGATCATATGTAGATAAGTTTATTTGTTCTTTTTATGTGTGTTAAGTATCAAAGGCAGCTGAGGCCATGAAACATAAGTATTTATTCCCTTTTTTCTGGATAAAAACCCAACCTTTTGCGATATAATACCATGTAATCCTAGTGCAAGCCAGGCAGCCTTGTCCTTTGCATAAAAAAGCTCATAAATATGTCTCCCAGTTTTAAAGAGATTTAAATTCAGTCCTTTTTCACAGAGTGGGGAAGAATGACAGTCATAACTAGTATTCTAGCTGCAAGCTATATGTTACTAAATAAAAACTTTACTCAAAATTTTGATTTCATTCCATAAAATTAATATTATGATGAAATTCCATAAGGTTGGGAACCTTAAATTGTAATATAATTTTTTTCCCCACATTTAAAGTTTCCTACATATATTTATATGTAGTAAATAATAAGTAATATATTTTAAATAATAAAAATTGAGTAATATATTTTTTATTGAATTAATATATGTGGATTTAGTTTTACTTGGATTATATTTAAGCTTATTTTCCAGGCTTAATGTCTTAACAGTCCAGGTTTAATATCTAAGTTTGCAGATGATACAAAGGTTGGCAGGGTGATTAACAAGAATCATTGACAACAAGGAAATTGAGTCGATGTGCTGAGAAATGGTAGTTTAAATTTAATGTTGACAAATGTAAGGTACTGCATATGGATAACCCCAGAGTAACTTATCAGCTGTGTGGTACTACACTCAGGATAGTGGAGAATTAAAAAGACCTGGGGTAATTGTGCAGTCAGATATGAAATTCTCTGAGCAGTGCAGACATGCTGCCAGGACAACTCATGGGGTTTTGTCAATGATATATGGAACCTTTGCTAACAGGGATAAGGAGGTGATTATCCCTTTGTATAAGGCCATAGTTAGGCTGCACCTTGAGTACTGTTTGTAGGTTTGGAGGCCTCTTTAGGAAGAATGTAGATCTGCTGGAATGGGTGTAGAGGAGGGCAACCAGAGTGGTGAAGAGAACAAAAGGGTGTTCTTACCTAGAAAGGCTTCAATTCTGCAACTTGCACTATCTTGAGACTAGGCACATGCAGAGAGATCTGAATGAGGTGTTTAAAGCCTTGAATGGATTGAGTAAGCTGAATGTTAATGGCATTATTCCACTTGCTGGGACTACACATATGAGAGGGCATAAATGCAAGTTGAAGAAGGATGGTTGCAGGACAGATGTGCTGGAGTTTGTCTTCAGCCAACGAGTGGTTCATTGTTGGAACAGGCTTCCATCTGTTGTTTTGGAAGTGGATGGGTTAAATAAATTCATGGAAGAACTAGACATATGGAACCTTTGCTAACAGGGATAAGGAGGTGATTATCCCTTTGTATAAGGCCATAGTTAGGTTGCACCTTGAGTACTGTTTGTAGGTTTGGAGGCCTCTTTAGGAAGAATGTAGATCTGCTGGAATGGGTGTAGAGGAGGGCAACCAGAGTGGTGAAG
This sequence comes from Mastigoproctus giganteus, assembly GCF_048544385.1. NCBI lineage: Eukaryota > Metazoa > Arthropoda > Arachnida > Uropygi > Thelyphonidae > Mastigoproctus > Mastigoproctus giganteus. The sequence continues at coordinate 30,846,764 of NC_143585.1, read as the reverse complement.
AGAACAAAAGGGTGTTCTTACCTAGAAAGGCTTCAATTCTGCAACTTGCACTATCTTGAGACTAGGCACATGCAGAGAGATCTGAATGAGGTGTTTAAAGCCTTGAATGGATTGAGTAAGCTGAATGTTAATGGCATTATTCCACTTGCTGGGACTACACATATGAGAGGGCATAAATGCAAGTTGAAGAAGGATGGTTGCAGGACAGATGTGCTGGAGTTTGTCTTCAGCCAACGAGTGGTTCATTGTTGGAACAGGCTTCCATCTGTTGTTTTGGAAGTGGATGGGTTAAATAAATTCATGGAAGAACTAGATATGGAACCTTTGCTAACAGGGATAAGGAGGTGATTATCCCTTTGTATAAGGCCATGGTTAGGCTGCACCTTGAGTACTGTATGTAGGTTTGGAGGGCTCTTTAGGAAGAATGTAGATTTTGTCAATGTCTTGGAGGGTATGGATGGGGACATTAAAAAAAAAAAAAAAAAAAAAAACTTTTTTTTTTTATGTCATGTTGAAATGATGAAAATGTGCAGAGTTATACTGAATATATGATTTTACTTTTAATGTACAGTTAAATTCCAAAATAAATCAGTTTGATTAATGCAGAGAAATGTAAATACTACCTTTATAATCTAAAAATAGTTTGCAGCACTCTTGCCATCCTTCCTCTGTATAGCACACGCTTCTTGATTAGACCGGGATTTGAGCCTGTGAGCCACCAAATATGGTGGATGCGGAAAGGTCAGGGAATGACCACCGCATATCCACGGAGCAATATGGCATTAGTTGCTAATGCTCCTAAAAACCAAATAACAACAACAACTTCCTCTGTACTTTCACGAGAAGTGCACATGTCATTTTGATGTTGTTATAAATCTGTTTGTGGATAAGTGTGCTGGCAGTTCATTAAAATATCTGACTTTTCTGAGGAAGCTTTGGTTTTTTTTTTTTTTTTTTTTTACCCTTTGTAATTGTGCCTACAAATTGCAACTGTTTGATTCTAGGAAGTACATTCAATTTAAACAGAGTATCAGAAGACTTTGGTACAGAATGGTACAGAATATAGACACTAAAACAGAAATTTAAATTGAATTTTCTTCAAGGTAATAGTTTTGCATAACACTGTAAGTTCTCAGACCACTCCTTGCTGTTTTAATGAAGTTTAATTCAGTGTGAGCACTGCATTGTTACATCAATTAATTTGGTCATTTTAAGATGTGTAAACGTAGCTGAGGCCATGAAGTAAGTGTGGAGCTGTGTTGCATACCTAGCTGATATATGATCCAGTAAATCGACCTCAGTAATAGAGAAGAAATATTGAAAATGGAAAGTTGAACCTTTTCACAAGTATGTATATAGATCAACACTTTCCATGTATGGGCTCTTAAGAGTATGTACATATAGCTGTGGTTTTCAAGTTCATTTCATTTCAAGTATATTTCAAAGAAATTCTGTTTATGTATGAATTGTCTTTATATTTTTCCTGTATGTGCTGCTATCTCTTAACTGAGTTTTCAACTTACAATAGACAGTTTTAAAATGAAAACAGTTAAGAAAATCTGACAAAGCCTTTGCACCTATCAGCTATTTTTTGTCTGATTTTAGCTTGGAAAAGCCTAAATTTAAGAAATTCTTTGCAATTCAGATTCAGAAGTTGAAGAAGTGAATTAAGTGATACATAAATAGATGTAGAGGATGTTATTGCTTTGAAATGAGTTGTTTTTTTAATGATTTTTTACTTTTTTGATGTTTTTTTTTTTTTAAATTTGACCTTTTTTTTTTTACAGTAATCATACTCTAATGTTAGGCAATTATGAAACCAATGTGTATTCTCATATACATCAGTTTCATAAAAGTTAAAATAAGAATAAATTGAAGATTTATTTATACGCAAAGCTTTTTGTGAAGAAACTCACTCCACGAGGTTACTTCTATTGGAAACTGACTGCGGAAGCCCATGCATTCTTTAGGAAATTCTCTCGTGGAAGGGGTTAAATTGACTGATTAAATTGGATATACTTTTTATTTTTTATATTATTATTATTTTATTTTTCATAATGAATAAGAGTCAGCATTATATGTTACTCTCTCTTTTTTTTTTTTTCTAGTTCTTCTAGGTTTGCAGGCAGCCTTAATGTGGATCTGAATGAAATTGTGACGAATTTGGTACCTTTTCCTCGCCTGCATTATCTTTTATCTAGTTTAACTCCACTTTATGCTTTATCTGATATATATATTCCTAGTCGCAGGTGAGTCACAGAGCAGATAATTCTTGTTTTTTCATACTGTAACATATTCCTTTATTATGAGAGGATTTGAAAAGTTTGTGGCCTGAGCAAACCATCACTATCCGGGCCACTCAGGCCTTGGATAGTGGTACAGTGTTGCAAAATTTCTGTACTTAACATATAACACTTCAAATAGTAACCCACCAAGTTTCATGCAATTTCAGTGAAGTGCTTCTTTTTTTTTTTTTTTGATTACAGGTCCTGAAGTCAACAAAGTTGTGTGAATGAGGAAAGATGAACAAAATCAATCACCATGCAGTTATCCAATATTTGGGAGGAAAAGGGACTAATATCAAAGGTAATTCAGGAGGATATGATTAGAACATTGGGAAAGGATACCCCTTCCTATTCCATGGTTAAGATGTGGGCAGCAGAATTTAAATGACAGAGGGAGAGCCTGGAAAATGGATTTTGCAGGTCTTTCCCACACTGTGAAAGACCTGCAACATCCATTATTCCAGAAGTTGACAGTGTGCATGATTGACAAGTGACAGTTTGGTACATTGCCAGCATCTTGGGCATCTGAATGTATGTACCACATAATAACAGATGTTTTGGTTCTCACTATGAAAAAAAGGTGTCAGCACAATGGATCCCAAAATTGATGACAGCAGATCAAAAATGCACAAGGGTTGTCAAGTCAAATGAACTGTTTTCAAATGCAGTCTTCATGCAGATTTAGCAAATTTCCTTGCAAGGTTTGTAACCATGGTGAGACATGGGTTCACTTTCAGCCAGAGACAAAAGGAGCAGTCCAAAAAGTGGAAACACAGGTCTCCTCCCTCTCCAAAGAAGGCCATGTCGATTCCTTCTGTTGACAGGTGATGGCATTTGGTTATTTGGGATTCTTATGGAGTGATGCTAGTGAATTTATTATCTTCAGAAAGACTAGACAGTCATAGGAGCATATTACACAGACCTTGAAGTGCTTGCATGAAAAAGGTCAAAAAGAAACTGAGGAAACTCAGCAAAGGAGACTTATTACACCAGAACAACATGCTTGCTCACAAGTTTGCCATTGGCATATCTGCACTGCATGAATGCAATTTGAAATCTTTGACCATTCTCCATATTCACCACATCTAGCCATCAGACTTTCACCTATTTTCCAGTTTTAAAAAATACCTGTCTGGCATCCATTTTCCCACCAACATTGGCATCATTACTGCAGTGTATGCATTCCTGGTGGTCCACGAAAAACTTCCTTCACAGCTGGAATCCACACATTGCAGCATCAGTGGCAAAAGTGTATTAACTCCAGAAGGGACTATGTTGAAAAGTAACATGTTACTTGACTCCTCAAATAAACTCTTCATACTCAAGCCACAAACTTTTCTGACTCCCATAGTGTTATGTTTTTATTTCATCTTTATAAACACTTCCCAAAATTTACCTGATATTTTCTTTATCTGATTTGTCATAGTAACCTTGTACAGCCACTGGGTGTAACGGATTTGAATGCTGATTTTCCATATCCATTAGTTGTATTTTTAATGTCCAAGTTTACTGCAACAGGATCTTGAAAGGTTGAGCAGATGGGCTGAGAGGTGGCAAATGAAGTTTAACATTGACAAATGTAAAGTACTACATATGGGAAACAGCAACCCCAGAGCAACGTATCAACTCTGTGGTACTACACTGACAGTGGTAGAGAATGAAAGGGACCTGGGGGTGGTTGTGCAGGCAGATATGAATTTTTCTAGCAGGGATAAGGAGGTGATTATTTCCTTGTATAAGGCAATGGTCAGGCCACATCTAGAGTACTGTATACAGGTCTGGAGGCCTCATTTCAAGAAGGATGTAGAGATGCTGGAACGAGTACAGAGAAGGGCAACAAGATTGGTGAATGGAACAAAGGGGTGCTCTTACGAAGAAAGGCTTAAGTTTTGCAAATTACAGTGTCTGGAGACTAGGCACCAGCGAGGTGATCTGATAGAGGTGAATAAAGCCTTGAATGGTTTGAGCATGCTCAATGCTGATGGGATTCTTCCTCTTGCTCAGAATAATCACCTGAGAGGGCATAAATTCAAATTGAGGAAAGACCGATGTAGGATAGACGTGAGGACATTTGCCTTTAGCCAGCTGGTGGTTGGTTGGTGGAACAGACTCCCATCCCTTGCCTTGCAGTGGAAGTTGATAGCCTAAATAAGTTTAAGGCTCAGCTGGACAGGTATTTCAAACGAACAGAGGGGTGAAGTGGAAGTGGTTATTTTTTTTTTTATTTATTTATTTATTTATTTTTATTTTATTTTATTTTATTTTTTTTGGCTGATGCTGCATAAGCTTGCTTTCTTGCATCAAATGCCTCTGCGAATGCTAATGCTATAGCTGTTCAATTCAAAACATAATAGTGTGTGAATAGTTAGCAAAATATAATACAGCATTACACTAATTATTAGCAACCAAGATTTTAAAATCATATATTATTAAACTTTAAAGCATATGTGTTGCTATTTTATTTCTATGTTCCTTTCTATTAGGTAAGGTTAAGATATTTTGACAAGATACATTCAGTGGACAGTTCATTTAGTCCACTGAATTCCTATACAGTGAAATAGAATACTGATAAAAATCAGCATTACCTGACCATAGTCATCCTCCATGACAGTATAGTGGTTTTCCATTTGTTTCTTGTTTGGAGAGGTCTAAGTTCTGATCCCATTGGAGACTGGAAGAATCCTTTAAGACCTCTTCATTTGGTCAGGTTTGCCAATCTCAGATGGAGGAAGTAGGGTTCCTCCCCCAGTTGTTTAGAGGAGTTTTCAGTCTGCACAACATGCAAATTGACTGGTGAAATGCACACTTGTACAGATATAACACATTGGTGCAGTATGACCTAAAATGCTGATGTGCCATGAAACCAGCCAGTGTCTGATAGTAAACATCTTTTCTGTCATGGGTCAACAGCAGATATTTCTAGCAGTAATTATTGATAAATTTGCATTGATGAAGTGGGGTATTAGCTAAGTGTAATGTAGGGGGGGGGGGTTGTTATGAGGTATGTCTTTGTTTTGTTAAGTGACATTGGGACTCTACATACCAGCTGACTAGTATTTAGGTATTAGAGACCACTTAAACATTGTAGCAGAGAAGTATAACCTAAAATTCTCTACAAAAAAAAATTTTGAATATAATTCACCCTTTACAGTACTTGGACTTCAACAAGTGCTAACCTAGTCCAAGCAAAATGCAGCTGGTCAAGTGGAATCAATACATGATGGTACAGTAACTGGAGGAGACATCACTAGCATACTTACTTACTTACTTTTTGCAATAGAATTATATATATTTAACAAACATGTTTCCAGATCAGTAGCACTATACCATAATACTTGTTTTCCCAAAATCAAAGTAGGATCTCACAAGTCTCAGTGACTATCACTCCATAGCACTAACAAGTTTCTCATGAAAACTCACGTAAAAGTGGTTGCAAAACTAATGTGGTACTTGGCAGAAAACAATCTGTTATGTCCAATACAATGTGAGTTTAGGAGAAATAGATCACTTCTCAATTTTCTGGTGAAGATGGAAGATAATGTATGGAATGCATTCATCAGAAAAGAATACCATACCAGGTAACAGTTTTTGATATAGAGATGGCATATGGGATATTTCAAGACATACACCTAGTTAAAAGGGTTTCTTCTATTTTCGTTTGGAACTTTCTGTAGCATCAAGTATTTCAAGTCTGAATGCGAACTATGTGTTCTAAGTTTATTTACAGAGGAAGGAGTACTCGTCGGATCAATATTGTGTACCACTCTGTTCACCATCAAAATAAATATTCTAACAGAACAAATACAGTAAACACTGTACTCTGTGTAGATTATTTCACTATCTCCTACCAGGGTCAAAATATGCTAACATTAGAGCAACAGTTGCAAGGAACAATCAATAAAGCCAGTAAATAGTCTCTTTCATTGAAAAAAACTGCTGAAATGCAGTTTTATGCATTTAAGAATTGTTGCATTTATGCATTGTTTTCTACATTTCTGTAGAAAACAACCTTTATCTAGACCCTGAACTGAAATTAGGAGAGACAGTTCCAATCATATCAACTATAAGAATAAAAACGAACAGTCCTGGAACATATTAAACAATACAAATAAATTGTTTAAACATATTAAGAGTCCTGTCTGCAAGAAAAAAAAGTGGAAAGCAGATCAGTATACATTATTCAGACTATATAAGGCAATCATCATCATCAGCCATTTTCAATCCACTGCAGGATGAAGGACTCTCCAGCAACTTTCCAGTTCCTTCTGTTTTGTGCAATGGCCATCCAGTTACTACCCACAAACTCTTGAATTTCATCTATCCATCTCCGCCGTTGTCTTCCAGGTTTTCTTCTAGCTCCTCTTGAGTACCATTCTGTTATTTTCTTAGTCCATCTGTCATGTCTTCGAGCTGTGTGTCCTGCCCAAGACCATTTTAGTTCTTTAGTTTTGATAAGAATGTCCTTTACTTGAGTTTGCTGCCTAATCCATGTGTTTCTCTTCTTATCTAACAGTCTGATTTCCAATATAATTCATTCCATTCTTTGCTGTGTAGTTCTCAGCTTCTCTTCCATTCTTTTGGCGAGTGCCCAAGTTTCACTTCCATAAGTCATGGTGGGAAGTATACATTGGTTCATTATTTTACGTTTCAGACAAACTGGGATATTGCTCCTCAGTATGTGACAATATTTCCTGAATACTATACATCCAAAATTTATTCTTCTCTTGACTTCCAGCCATTTATCATTATTACAGCTAATAACTTGTCCCAGATAAGTATATGACTCCACCTTTTCAATTACTGCTCCTTCAATCATTATGTCCCTTTCTGTGGCATACTTGTTCATCATTACTTTTGTTTTAGCCATATTCATCTTTAGTCCAAAATCCTTACTAACTGTACATAACTGATTAAGATTTTCCTCTAATTCTTTGGGATCGTGGATTATGACCACAATATCATCTGCAAATCGTAGATGGTTTAAATACTCTAAACCATCACAGAAAGGAATCATTCACATTGATTCCTTTCTGCGACCAGTCTAATCTTCTGAAAGCTTCCTCAAGGGTAGCAGTAAACAACTTCGGAGATATTGTGTCTCCTTGTCGAACTCCTTTCTCAATTTTAAATTTGCTACTGTCTTTGTCTAGTCTAATAAAGGAGGTAGCGTTCTCATATATTTTCTTCAAAATCATAATATATGGGGTATCTATGCCTTGTCTTTCCAGTGCCCGAAACATTACCTTATGCTGTATGGAGTCAAATGCCTTTTCATAATCCACAAATGCCAGGCATAATGGTGTTTTATATTAATTTGCTTTCTCCATTAGCTGTGATATTACTTGAAGGTGATCCATAGTTGAGAATCCTGTCCTAAAGCCAGCTTGCTCTTTCGGTTGATTCTCATTAAGTATCCTTTCTAATCTGTTAGTAATGACCCTTGTGAACAACTTGTAGATGTGGGATAACAAGCTAATTGGTCTATAATTTCTGATATATTTCCTTTCTTATGCAGCAAAACTATGATTGCATTATTCCACTCCTTAGGCATCACACCTTTTCTATTGGATCTTGTGAAGAATCTTGCCAGTTTTTGTGTCATGTCTCTTCCTCCCAATTTTAACAACTCTACAGTAACTTCATCTTCTCCTTGGGCTTTCTGATTCTTCATTTTCTTCAATGCATGTCCCACCTCATCAGGAAGAATATCAGGTATGTCTTATGTGTTACTAATTTGCAATCCATTTTCCCCACTGCTGGCATCATTCCCTCACTCCTTGTATAATTCTCTATAGTAGTCTTCTATTATTTGAATTATGCCTTCTATGCTATTTATAAGTACACCATTGCAATTCTTCAGTTTCATTTGTCTTTCTGTATTACTGCCCATGGCTGCTGATTTAAGTCCTTTGTTTTCCCTTAATGCTTGTTCTACTTTTCTTGTGTTAAATCTTATGTCCTCTGAGTCTCTTTCTAAGGGCTTTGCATAACTCAGTATACTCAATTTTCTCCTTGTCAGTGTTTTTCTTGCTCTTCATTTGTAGTCTTCGGTTCATCATGACAAGTGTTTCTTGACTAATTTTTTCTTCTTTGAATTTCTTTTTACCTATAGGTTTCTTGGGCTTTATCATTTTCAGAAAGTTGTAATATTCCTTGTCGATATCTTGGTCCTAAGCAGTCTGCAGAAGCTCAAACTTGTTCTTAAGTTCCAGTACATTCTGCTTTTTCTCCTCTTCTGTTATCTCAAAGACCTTTGTATTATTTACTCAAGTCAGTTTTTTCCTTTCTTTTCTTACATCTATATCAAGTGTGCATCTTACCATTCTGTGAACACTCCAACATTTACCTTATTCAGGATGGTAACATCATTCGCAATATATCTGTTAGTGAGAATGAAATCGATTTCATTAGTTGTTAATCCATTTGGACTCTTCCATGTCCACTTTCTGTTCACCCTTTATTTGAAAAAGTGTTCCTTACTGACAATCCTCAAGATTCTGCAAATTCCACAAGTCTTTCACCTCTTTCATTTCTTTCACCAATTCCAAAATTTCCTATAGTTCCCCTTTCTGCACTGTTTTGTCTTTTTCCAACCTTAGCATTGAAGTCCCCCATAATAATAATGTAGTGGGTTTTCTGCTCATCTAGAAGACTCAATTTCGGTGTACATTTCTTTAACCTCTTCATCATCATGGCTCGATGTTGGTGCATAAATCATTATAACCTTTAGCTTGTACCTCTTAGAAATCCTGAGTATTAGTCTTGACACCCTTGATGTACTTTTGAATTCCAAAATGTTGTTTTTCATATCTTTATGGACCAGAAAGCCAACTCCACCTTTTCTCCTTTCACTGTTTCCATTGGTGTACAGCAGATTTCCACTTGATAAACCTATAAGTGATTCATTTCTTCTTCTTGTTTCAGCCAAACCGATGATATTCCAATTCATGTTTTCTAATTCCTTTTCCGGCTCTAGTATCCTCTCTTCACCGATGAGTGATCTTACATTGTAACAGGCCAAGTTCAGTTTCCGTGCGTGGCAGCCTGGTCGTACCCAGAGATTCTTAGCACCCTCTGCTTCCACTCTGATCCTCTCGCTGCCATAAGAGGGGGAGTGAAAACCACTTGGGGACTGAGGGCCATTTGTTTCATCGTACTGTCATTTGATAGAGGGTTTGGTCTTTTCCTCTTCACGCTGACCAGGCGTCTTGAAGAGAACCACTCTACACATTCGTTGCCACCTAAGTGACGTAATAGGGCTTACCATCGAGAAGGTGTACATGAGTGGATTTTAGGGAGGCAGGCCAACTGGACTTCTCCTAAATCTTCTGTAATAGAAAGATATTGGATCCATTAGTGTTTTAGACTGAGTGTCTGATAACACACAGAATACCTGTTTCCCTCTAAGCCCCATATAAGGCAATAGTCATATCCATTAAATCACAGTGCATTACATATAGTTTTGGGAACATTCCAGACTTCACCAGTACAAATCCTCTATCCATAACTGGTTATTCAGCACAGGATGCTTTATATGCTCCATGTTGGGAAAACTTATAGATATATTGGCCAAAGGTCATTTGTCCCAATGGAATATGCTTTCTAGAACTGCTACAAATTAGAAAATTTTAACAAAATAGCATATGTACCAGAATTCAACCAGTAATGTCATCTTGACCTTCACAAGTAGAGGACAGCATCCTACCACAAAATTACCAACAATTACATAATTGTTGGTAATTTTAGAAATTACATGCAGCCTGTAAAACTCAATTTCCACAATACACTTGGATATATATACAGATGGCTCAAAAACACATCAAAATAGGAACAGCAACTTTGTTTCGAGAAGGTATTTTATTCAGACAACTTCCAGTGAAATGCAGTATTTCTCCAGCTTAACTACAGTCAGTATGGTAGGCATTAAGTACAAATCAGTCACAAATGGCATAATATTTATAGGCTCTCCAGCCTCTTACAAGCTCTATGAAACACTATCACCATTACATATTCAGTCCCTTGGAAAATTCAAGATGCACTAGTTGGACAGGCAAAACAAAAAACATGATTCTGTTGGGTGCCAGAACATGTAAAGATAAGTGCTAATGAACAAGCAGGTTGAGCAGCCAAATTGACTATTGATATGCTCAATATATCCTTCAGCATTCCTTACACAGACTACAAGTTAGTTATCAGGACAAGTATGAATAGTATGAAACACTGGAAAGAAAAATGGCATGATTACATAGTAAAAAACTACTGCAAATTAAACAGACACCACAGTCACAGAAAACCAGCCTAAGATCAAGCAGGCAAGAAGTGGTAGTCTCAGCTAGATTAAGGATTGGTCATACTAACATTACTCATTCATACCTACTTAGAGCAGAGGATCCTCCACAAATGGCCAAACTATAACACAATGGAACTTGTCTAACATATTGTGCTGGATTATTCAAAATTTGCAAGAGACTTCAAATAACTTTGTATATTAATTAATAGTAATGGTATCCCCTAATATTAAAGACAATTCTAGATGATAGAAATAGTATATCTGTTGTTTTCACCTTCTTTAAACAAATAAACCCTTTGCAATCAAATGTGAAATTGCAATAAACACTACATAGTGTGAAAACACAGTTATTACAAAATGGAAATTAGTGAAACAATGAGCACTTCAACCTATGTGGAGAGTAATCTGCCTTTAATTTCTTAAAAAATTACAGATTATTCTCAGTGAGGCAGCTTTTTCATGCCTTGTGATTTCTTGGCTAGTGCTGTTTCCGTATATAGAGCTTAAGATGCTAAGAAAGATGGCAAAAGATGCTAAGTAAAACAGCAAGGATTTCTTTACTTATATAAACTCTAAAAGGAAGGGGATGAATCTGATCTGTCCACTTGACATCGATGGTTCGACTGTTGATGATCCTGCTCAGATAGCAAACAAACTGAATGAGTATTTTGCATCTACATTCACACGTGAGGAATTATTAAGGTTTGAAAATGGCAGAAGGTTATCAAATTGTAGCAGGATACTTAATGATTTTGTAATAACTGAAAGCAAAGTGGAGGAGAAATTGTTATAGTTAAACATAAGAAAAGCACCTGGGGTGGATGGGATCTATCCAGTTATATTAAAGGAGGCGGCAAAGCAACTAAGCAAACCCTTAGCCATAATTATGAGAGCGTCCTTGGACTCGGGAGGTTCCCACGAACTGGAGATGTGCAAATGTATCCCCAATTCGAAGAACTCGGTCGGGTCGGTGAGTGTGTCAGTCTAGTGATTTTGTGCTCTTACATTTCCTTTAATTTCAAGTGCAATTATGCAACCAAGTGTAGATTATTTCGAATATCCTGAAAGCTAAAGATGTCATCTATACAAAAGTTCCAACTATCGGCCCCGAATTTTTGAGGTAAACTTACTTTTGATAATTTTAGATAGACATAATTATATGCTTTAGCAGTAGTGACTGGATGCACGTGTATCATAGCACTTAGAGCGAATGCCACCCTGCTGCACGTACTCGCAATTAGGCTAATCCCTGCCTCCAGCAACAAGGCTCCAACCCTCTGCCTTTTGTTTCTCAGGAAATAGAAAGTAGCTAATAGTGCACCGTGTTTGTTGTTTACTTGTTTGAACTTAAGAAGGGCAAGCTATACAATAAGGTAATTTATCTCCAGAGCTTACAAATTTACCCTACTTGATCATTTATTTTCAATGTATGTAAATATATTTTTCTAAAACATTGAAGTCAGCCTCCAAAAAATCGCCAGCTTAGTTCAGCCCCTATTTGACCACTTACTTGTGGTTTTTTTGGCAATTACAACGAGCTCTGCTTCAACTTACTACGAGTAGAAAATCGTTTATCCGTATTCCTCTCGTTAATCCAGATACCCACTAAAACAACATGAGCGACACTGAAGTTGAACTGATGTTAAGGGACAGACGGATTACCCAATCCGCTCAAGGAATGAGGCCCCGGCAACTGGGGAAGGTATGAATAAACCTACAAAGCCCAAGGCCAAGAAGAAAGAGAAGGGTAGAAGAAGGTCTGCTACAGACGTCCGAACAACGAAGGAAGTCTCTGAAGAGGCTGCCAATGAATCATTCAGCGAATCTGACCATGAAGAACAAAAGAGTCAGGAAACTGAGCATGAAGGAAAAAAGAGTCAGGAACCCCCTATTACCCAGGTTCCCCCGTTGACTGGGACTCCAGTGGAACAGATTATTGCCATTAGAGGAACCCTAGAAAAATACATGGCTAAGCAATCAAGTAGAATTACTGCTGCCATTAGAACTGACGTGATAGAGATATTCAGTAAAATGGAGACAGTGGTCCAAAAATTGCACGTCGACCACGAGAGGCTGAAAGCAAAAATCGAAGTTCTCACACAGGAGGGAGAAAAACAAATGCAACAACGCTCTCGCTCCTTTTCAACGGCATTGAGGAATGGAGCTCAATATGTGCCTAACCAACCAGGAAAAGTACAAAACCGAAATGCGGTAAGAAAGCCTGAATCACATGTTATTTTGGTTAAACCAGTGGAAGACGCACATTTAGATACCAGTGAAGCGGTCAAGGAAGCACTGACAAAAAACTTCAAGGAGCAGATGAAAACTGTAAAAATAAAGAGTATTAGAAAGACCAGGCATCCAGGAGTCTTAATAGAAACAGACACCAGGGAGGAGGCACAAACCATCCTGAATAATGCCGACATGACAAATTTCGGGCTTAGGGCAGAAGCCCCAAAGAAAAAAGGGCCTTCAATTGTGATCTTTGATGTGGACAAGAGCTTAACACCAGAGGAGCTCAAAGCCGAGATCTTTAATAAAAATCTAAGTATATACCTGCAAGATGAGGCTAGCGTGGATGATATTATTCCGAAATACAAAACGAAGACCAAGTCACCTACAAACGTAAACTGGGTAATCGAACTATCAACCAGAGCATGGCAAATTCTGGGAGCTCAAAACAGAATATTCATTGGATGGGGCAGCCATAGATTCAAAGAATATATTCCTGTCCGCAGATGTTACAGGTGTCTCCGCTTTGGCCATACCTCACATACTTGCAATCAGCGTGAATCCACATGTGGCCACTGTGCCCAAAAGGGACACGACTATAAGGATTGTCCTGTCAGAGATCAGCCGCCAAGCTGCGCAAATTGCAAGGCTGCAAAGGCTCCACACCAACATTCCATCCGAGATACCAACTGCCCTGTCTATCTAAAAGTAAAGAGTCTTTACCAAATGCGAATAAATTATGGATAGAATTCCTTCTCCCAATTACCAACTAGAGATAAGAATTGTACAATTAAACGCACAGAGAGCAAGAGTTGTTGCAGACCAGCTGAAGATAAAGGCTGAGGAAAAACAAATAGATCTAATCCTGCTCCAGGAGCCCTATGTTCGCTCTGGGGTGGTTATGGGCTACCCCTCATCATATAAAATTATCCACTGTACAAATGACCAACCATGGGCTGCGATTGTCATCAGAAACCCTGATATCACAGCAACCAAGATCACCCCACTATGCACTTCCATCAGTGCCTGTGCCCAAATCATGACATCTCTTGGATCACTGTTCATCCTCTCTCTCTACAGCCATCCAGGTGAAGACATCACTGCTGCGATCTCTCTGATTGAAATGGCACTCCAGCTCCTCCCGGGTGGGCATCTACTGATAGGCATGGACTCAAACTGTCGCTCGCCACTCTGGCACAGTCAGGCACCAGATAGGAATGCCCTAGGAAATGGCTCAAGACTGGAGGACCTTATCCTCACATCAGGCTTACAAATCTTAAACCGCCCAGGACATCTACCCACTTACAGTGGCCCACTCTGGGAGAGCGAAATTGATATCACAATGGCTACGCCTGACAGCCAACAAACTTTCCGGCTGGACGGTCCAGGAGTCCTGGACCACTTCAGACCACAGAGCGATCACATTCTCCCTTGTTCGCTCGGTGGAACGCGTCGCATCGATTCCAAAGGACATTGTGCGTTATAATACCAAAAAAGCGGATTGGCAACGCTTCCTTGTGGAACTGTCCAGAAGGCTACCGGATGATGTTCCTCTACCGGCTTCACTCTCGCCAGATCACTGTGTACGCAATATTACTACCATCATCAAAAGTGCCTGTGATCTGTCCATTCCGCGTAGGAGGCCATGCCGCTATGCTGTCCCCTGGTGGAATACAGACCTTCGGGACTTAAGAAAGAGGGCACAACAAGCCAGGAAAACTTACCAACGTGCACGTGCTCATCTTCCCCCACATGAGGTTGAAGCTGCCCGGGAGGCATATCGGGTAGTTAGAAACATGTACACCAAGGAAATTCGTAAGTGTAAGAAGGAATCATGGCACACCCTGGTCTCTACTATTGGCAATGAAGACCCATGGGGCATCGTGTTCCGCATCGTCACCAATAGGCTGCCTAGAGGTGAGGTTCTTAGTACAACTCTCAAACCGGATGGCTCTTCAACCTTTACCTGGTCTGACTCAATAAACAATATTCTTGATTCCATTTACCCTACTGAATTTACAGCGATGTCACTGGAGCAGCAGCAGTTCATCGACAGTAATCAAGCTTATCAGCCAGAGGCTACGGAACCGCCCTTCACTATGTTAGAGATGAATATGGCTCTGGCTAAAATGAAAGATGGCAAAACGCCAGGTGCTGACTTACTCGAAGTCGACGTAGTCAAGAAATTCGCTGAAGTCTATCCCACCACACTCTTGAGCCTCCTCAACAGGTGCCTTGCTGAAGGAACTTTCCCTGTACCCTGGAAGACTGCTACTCTCAAGCTGATCCTGAAAAATCCAGATAAACCGCCCCAACTTCCTGCTTCCTACCGACCAATTGCTCTGCTCTCCGTTTTGGCCAAGCTTCTAGAACGACTTCTGCTGTATCGCCTTTCCATCTGCTATACCGATAAGCAACTCACCTCACCATGTCAGTTTGGATTCAAGACAGGCTCCAGCACTGAAGACGCTATACACAACTTGATTACCCAGGCCACACATACAACTTCAAAGTATACTCTAGCCATCATGGTGGACTTTGCTGGTGCCTTCGATCGACTGTGGTGGCCGAGTGTCCTTCGGAGGCTTCGGCAGGCAAACACGTCCAAAAACCTATACAATAGTCTAAAATCCTATCTCAGCAATAGAAAATTACAAGTTGTAAACAAATACCAGACTATGACAAGATGCGTTCACCGGGGTTGCCCCCAGGGCTCTGTCCTTGGGCCATTTCTCTGGTCCATTGTTCTGGACGAGTTCCTGGGGTTTGACCTGGGTGGAGCCAGACCCTTAGCCTTCGCTGATGATCTTGTTCTGGTGGTGCAAGGTGACACAAGAGCGGCACTGGAAGCAAAAGCAAATACAGCTCTGGAAAAGCTCCAAAACTGGGCAGCACTCCACAACCTCTCAATTTCTGGTGAGAAAACAAAATCGATTCTCCTCAAAGGAAAGCTACAAATACGCAGGCCTCCAACAATGAAGTTAAATAACATCCCTATACGTCTCTACACAGAAGTCAAATACCTGGGAATCTACATTGACACCGGTCTTACCTTTCACTCTCATCTGAAGTACTTATCCACAAAAATCCGAAAGTATACGGCTATGATAAGAAGAGTCAGCAGAGCGGACTGGGGTTTGAAGCATAAAGCTTTGTCACTCATCTATAAAGCGGCGTTTCTCCCAATTGTGTGTTATGGAGCCTCAGTTTGGTGTACAAAGGCTATCCTGGAAAAGAACAAGCGTAAACTTGACTCAATACAAAGATTCATGATGTTATCTATCTGCAGGGCATGTCGCACTGTCAGCACCCCTGCCCTACAGGCTATTACTGGATGCTTGCCACTCTATCTTGAGGTGATTAAAAGGGGACTTTACCATCGATTAAAGAAGGGAATTCCGACACAGTTGTTAAATCTTCAACTGCAACTTACCAATGACCTGAAACAAGAAAGAAAACGTATCTTCACACACCTTCAAGGAATTTGGCAGCATTCATGGGAAACCACGCCCAAAGGAGAAATTACCAGAAGATTCCTCCCATCCATTGACATGACTTTCCCGAAGTCTCCTTCCTGGTTTTCACCTGGTCTGCAAGTTACATTCCTGATCACAGGACATGGGCCCTTTCAACAAAAATTGACAGCAATGGGAATTGAAAGCAATCCATTCTGCCACTGTGGCGAAGAGGAGTCATGGGGGCATCTCATGTATGAGTGCCCTGCTTACGATGATTGTAGGCTCAAATTTTTAACTGAAATCCAGGAGAACCCTCGTAATCATGAAACATACCTGCTTCAGAATGAAACGACATACAAAGCCTTAACGAGTTACGCACAAGCTGTCTTTACCATCAGACGGGCAAAGTTTGCTGAACTTAGAGCTGCTCAGAACAACGACCTTCAAGTGCAAACACAAACTGGGGTCGGATAGCATTTTCCCAAACTGATAAAAGAGTAAGACTGAAGATTAAAATACTATGCTGGCATCATCATGGTTGGCACTCCTTGAAAAGCTGACTCCCAGAGAGTGCTTGGCCTTTGGCACTCGCACAGTGGCGCCTGCCCCTGTGACTTTTGATCCCTCTACCCATCCCCTATTTCTCCTTACTCGGGTGGACTGCCTTCTCTATCTGTCCACTTTAGCTTGTTCCTCACATTCAGATCCCTCTTCCTCTTGTTCCCCAGACCTTCTCTTCTCTTCTTCTCTTTTCTTTTTTCTTTTTTTTTTTTTTTTTTTTAACTTGGTCTTCGTCCAGGACGCTCAGGCAACCCTGGCGGAGACTAGCCAGAGAATAATGGGCAGCCTGGCTACCTCCTAGCGGTGTGTGCGGGCAACGTGAGGTCCCACCAGGGGCCCTGCGGCCAAATGCCAGGACACCCAACAGAACCTAACGCAATATGTCATATACAACAGACAACACTTTTCTGGCATTTACAGTAGTTCTGTATTTCTTCACAGCGTACATATGGCGCAGATGTGAGAAATCACAGGTGGCGCCTGACCCTAACACTATGCACACTATGTATCCCCAATTCACAAAGGGGGGATCGAAGGGTGACACGAGTAATTACAGACCAGTTAGTTTAACTTCTGTTCCGGGTAAAATAATGGAGTCACTGGTTAAAGATGCATTGCAGGATCATCTAGACAAGACTGCAGCAATAATTGAGACACAGCATGGGTTTGTTAAGCGAAAGTCTTGTCTGACAAATTTGATAGGATATTATGATGTGGTTACAAAGGAACTGGATGCAAAAAATAATTTTGATATCATATATTTGGATTTCAGGAAAGCTTTTGACACTGTTGCGCATGGAAGACTATTGTACAAATTGGAGCAGAATGGTATTAAGGGTAAGTTGCTACAATGGATAAAAGGATGGTTAAGTGGGAGAAGACAGAGGGTGGTAATCAATGGGTGCTGCTCTTCTTGGACTAATGTTATTAGTGGAGTCCCACAGGGTTTGGTGTTAGGTCCACTGTTGTTTTGTATATTTATCAATGATATTGATGAAGGTATATCAGGCTTAATGTCGAAGTTTGCAGATGATACAAAGGTTGGCAGGGTTGTTAATGATAGTAATGGCAGTGTGCTACTGCAACAGGATCTAGATAATTTGGGCAGATGGGCTAAGAAGTGGCAACTGAAGTTTAACCTTGACAAATGCAAAGTATTGCATATGGGTAGAAGTAACCCCAGAGAAACGTACCAACTGTGTGGTACTACACTTAAGGTGGTAGAAAATGAAAAAGACCTGGGAGTAATTGTGCAGTCAGATATGAAGTTTTCTGAGCAATGCAGACAGGCTGCCAGGGCAGGTCATGGGGTTTTGTCAATGATATATAGGAATTTTTCTAGCAGGGAAAAGGGGGTGATTATCCCTCTGTATAAGGCAATGGTCAGGCCACACCTTGAGTACTGCATACAGGTCTGGAGGCCTCATTTTAGGAAGGATGTAGATTTACTTGAGCGTGTACAGAGAAGGGCAACAAGATTGGTGAGGGGAATGAAGGGATCCTCTTACCAAGAGAGGCTTAAGTTCTGCAAATTGCAGTGGCTGGAGACTAGGCACCTGCGCGGTGATCTGATTGAGGTATATAAGGCCTTGAATGGGTTGAGCACGCTGAATTCTGATGGGATCCTTCCATTTGTTCAGATTACGAACTTAAGGGGGCATAAATTCAAATTAAGAGAAGACAGATGTAGATTAGATGTGCGGAAATTTGCCTTTAGCCAGCGGGTGGTTAATTGCTGGAACAAACTTCCATCTGTCGTTGTGGAAGTTGATAGGTTGAATAAATTTAAGGAGGAACTGGACAGGGAATGGTGTGATTTTTTTTTTTTTGGCTGATGCTGCATAAGCTCATACACTTGCATTTCTTGCATCAAATGCCACTGCTACTACTACTAATTTCTTAAAAGCTTAAGAAAATAAAGCCACATTACACTTCATTCAGTTTGAAGTGTTCATTATTTCACCAATTTCCATTTCTTGGTATACCTGTGCACCATGCTGCTAAAAGAATATTTAAGATCCAGTTATTACGAATATTTAAGATCCAGTTATTTTGCCCAAAAAAAAAAAATTTTTTTTTTTTTTTTTGGGCAAAATTTTTTTAACAGTATCCAGTGAAAAGTAATAACTACACCATGAGTTTGACATATTATAGCCATAGTAGCTGTTGTACTAACAATCTCCAAAATAACTTACTGAACTTGTATTCAATCTCCAAAATAACTTACTGAACTTGTATTCAATCTCCAAAATAACTTACTGAACTTAAATTGGACATTTCTTTTTATTTTAACAGACAGTCCGTGCCACCGTGTAATCTGTTAAAACTAATGTTTTTCTGTATGTTATGTATAGCCCATTCTTTAAATTGTGGTTGAGTCATTAAACATAAGTCTTCATAAGTTTTTTTTATTTGAAATAAGGTTTAGGGAGTGGGGGAAAAAAATGCTAATTAAACCATGTGATTATTTTGTTAAGTAGAATTTATTGTGTTTATATGGAGATTGCCGACCGGGCTAGCTGGGTGGATAAAGTGCCTGCCTGGCAACCCAAAGGTCGCGGGTTCGAATCCTGCCTCGGGCTTGGATCAAAGTACTGCAAAAACCTTGGGAGGTGCATTATGGCCACAGAAGCCGATGTGCCAACAACTACCAAAAAAAAAAAAAAAAAATATGGAGATTAGTGAGACAATAATGCAATATGAACCTTTACTCCAGCACAGTTCCCCTATATCACTAAAATGGTGAAGTTAGGGAGACACTTTAACCCTCAGAGTTTCAGCCTGTCAGTTAATAAGGACCCTTAAAAGCCTTATGACATTATGAAGGCAATCAGCAACGTCATTCAGCTTCCTTCTAAGTCCCACCTCAGTATTCTGAGGTGTGGCTTAGAAGTAAGATAAACCCACTAAAACTTTTGGAATCTTGTTATCAGGTGATGGCTGCACTCTGTTTGTCACGAAGTATGGCCTGAAGCCATCAATAACATTTGTTTCATATCTGAGATGTCAGTGGCTTGTACTGACATCACCTAGACATCACTGACTATAAGGTTCAACAGAGTTGACCTTATGATGTGCATGAACTCCTCTACTCTCATGAAGGAAACACCATTCAAGCCCAGGAGTTGATTTAACAGCATGTATAGTAGAATCAGCTGACATAGAAGATCCACCCAGGAAAATCTTGACGGTAAAATTTATCTCAGATAATGATCATGATTGGAAACATGACAATGACATCAAAAGGACTATTTTGCAAGCTACATTCTGCTAGGGAAAAAAAAAGTTATCCATAAATATTCATTCTGCATAGGAGTCAAATTTGTTTAATGAAGATGCTTCATGAGAAGAATAAGAAGTGCATTATCAGCATCACAGTCAGCCAGTCCAATTTTTTTTCCCTTTAAGATTAAAAGATTAAAAACTTAATTTATATGCCTAGTTATTTATTTAGCTTAGAAAAAGGTTAAATAAATTTAATTTCATAGAACTATAGGAATATGTAGAAGTGGTTATTTTATTTTTTCTATATTTGATAATTTTTAGGGAAAGGATCTTTAAATGAAGGCAGTTTAAAGAATTGTGTTTTATTTTTAGACTAGATCAAATGTTCACAGAAGCCTTTTCGTGTTGCAATCATCTGGTAAGTGTTGAAGCCCGGTCAGGTGTCTATTTAGCTTGTGCATTACTTGTGCGAGGTCAAGTACATCTTTCTGATGTAAGGCGAAACATCGAAAGGTAAAGATATAATTTGCTTGATTAATGTCCATTGTTAGGTTTTGGGGGTTAATATTTTTTAAAGGTGATTTAGCAGTATGGCTTAACTGTCTTCTTCCAGGAATGAAAGATATGAAAAAAAAAAAAAAAAAAAAAACTAGGGTAGAACATAACTAGATTAGTCTTTACTGACAAAACTGGCTGTTTTAACAAAAAAACTGTCACTAAGTAAAGTTAGATAGTGAAAATAAAGCTTATTACAACTGTTTTGTACCAAAATCCCCTGCTTTATTTTCTCCCCAAAACTTAGAAATATTTCCTTCATGGTAATTATTTTTCATAAGAATTAAACCAGGTAGTTGTTTGAGAGAAATTTAGTTATCCCACACATAACGAAGATTGAGAAAACAAGAAGATACTTGTTGATTGTTGGGCTTGTATTTCTGTAGATTTTAACTTTCAGGAAATATGTATGAAGGAAGATTGTTCCAAAGTGTAGAAGTACAAGTGATGGATGAGGAAAAGTTTGAATTTGGAGTTGAACTGTGAACAAATGTTGGCTAGCTGATGTACATATTCAGACTTGTGTGGAAGAGAGAGGTGAACTTCCTGATTCAGATGAACAATGCCCATGAAAATATCTGTAAACATCCTACAATCTAGCCTAAACCTCTTCCCTGTAATTTGAATTTATGGCTCCTAGTTTTGAAAGTCTTTATAACAGTCATAAATTCAGCCATCATTCTTTTACTAACCCCTCTGAGAGCCTTATAAAGCTCATTCAGGTTCCTTCTAAGGTGCCTGGTGGCCCACATAATCAAAGTCTTTCCTCATACAGTTGTCCTTATGCTGGTCTCAATATACAAGTTGCCCATCTTTAGATCAATGTCTTTTTTCAGGTCTCCAATACTTCAACACAGTATTTTAAATGTCGTAGTATAATTCCCTTATAAATTGGGATTACGACGACCTTTCTCTACAGGATATTGTTCAATAAATGATTGATAGGACACCATGGTATTCCCTGGCCCCAGTTTACACTGCTCGAGAACTTCATATGCCCATATTATAATTTCCACATCCCTTTCTTCCTCTACTTTTTAATTTAACCCCACCAAGTGTATAAGTTATTTTGGGTTGCTATTCCCCAAGTGTAAGATGTTGCATTCTGCTGCATTAAAACACAGCTGTCACTTTCTGACCATTCTTGAAGCCTGTTAAAGTCATTCTGAAGGAGCACTGCTTGACTAATCACTAATGACTTCCAATCTTTATATCATCCAAAAATTTTGGCATCATGCCCTCTGTGCTTTCATCAATGTTGTTTCTGAAAATCAGAAACAATGGTGGTCCAAAAACTGATCCTTGGGTGATCTCACTTTTGATAAACTAATCTGAAGAATATCCATTAATCACAATGCCTTCTGCCTTGCAGCCTCCCTATAATCCAGCTTAGAATCTTTCCAGTAATTCCAACATGTTCCAGCTTATAAACTAACTTCTTGTGAGGGGCTGGGTCAAATGCCTTGCTAAAATCGAAATTAACTACATAGAAATTGTTCCCTACATCCAGTTCATGAATAACTGTGTCAAGATAGCTTTGGTTACTTAAACACGAATTTTCCTTAACAAAACCATGTATGTCCTTCAGAATGCCGTTTCTATCTAAATGTTCCTGGATTGCCTCTAAGATTTTCCCTACCACTGAAGTCAGACTAACTGGTCTGTAGTTACCGACTTCATTCTTAGAATCACCTTTATGTATTGGCAACATGCTGGCACTTCTCCAATCCAAAGGAATCTCTTCTGAGTCCATTGATGTCCTCATAATTAACCTCAGTAGTTCACTGAACTCTCTGGCCACCTCCCTTAAAATTACTGGGTATATGCCATCAACTCGAGGAGCATTACTTGCCTTTAGGCTTGAAAGTTTTTCTAATAAACAGGCATCTGTAATTTCATCTCCCAACCTCACTTGCCCAGCCTCTCCTCAGCAAAAAGGGTCTTTTGTCAGTAAAGACCAATGTGAAATACCTATTCAGTTCATCAGCAATGTTAGCTTGGTTATATAATACTTTACCAAACCTAGTAAACAAGGATCCAATCTGATTAATTTCTTCTGTTTTGTATTCACATAATTAAAAACTTCTTATCCCCATTCTTTGCTCATTTTGCCAGTGCTTTCTTATACTTAGCCTTGGCCTCTAACCTTATCTGTGGTATTACTACAGATTAAGGTTAAAAAGGCCTCTCAATGCGGTATTCACGACAAAGTTAAAATTACTGTTTCTCCGGACAAACGGAAAACAAATATGTTGAGGTAGAACCTTTTAATAAGGTAAACTAAAGCAAAAAACAAATTAATACAGAAGCTTTCAAGTCAAGGAGAGTCTTCATCCGCTGAAATACATTAGTACAAAAACAAAGAATGCTCGGTCATGTGAAGTGTGGCATGAGTGCAAGCAACAATTACTGGTTGGAGCTAGACGTTTGTAGCTATGATTGCATAGTGCATACATGGGGTCTGTGCCAATGTACCCCATGTGTGCACTATGCAATCATAGCACTAGAGGATAATTGCATTCGTGCATGCAGTTATCCTCTACTACATTCATCACACTAGAGGATAACTGCCTCCATGATTGATAGGATGAATACCTGCTCCTTTATTTAGATTAAAAGCACCACATGGCAGCCCGATATATGAAGTGATTCTAGCCACAATTGTTGGTGGTAATTTTGCAAGTGATCGGATCCATCCAAATGTGGCTACCCTACCTGTGCCCTAGACAAATGTGGTCTGCAGGCCTTCGAGCTCACAGCACACCCTAGAGCCTCCCACAATGATAACATGATCTCAACCACCTTTATCCCCTATTACCCTGGTGTATTGCAATGCTTCTCTAAAATCCTATGCACCCACCGGATAAAATGTTTACAGCTACCAGGCAAAAAACTGCAATCGCTCCTCTCGAGAATGAAAATGCTGATTCTCCTCCCTGTTACAGAGCAGCTCGGTGTATCACATTTCTTGCCATGACTGTGGTGGTTGTTACATTTGGAAATTTAACAGAAGACTCATAGACTGGATCTCAGAACATGAGAGGGAAATCCGGTCTGCTGATTCGGAGCACTCACCGGTCACGCAGCATTATAGGTCGTCTCGACATGATCTTGAGCCATGCCGAGACATCGAAGTCATCGACCACTCGCAAAATTACCACCAGCAATTGTGACTAGAATCACTCCATATATCAGGTTGCCATACTACTTTTAATCGAAATAAAGGAGCATATATTCATCCTATTATGGAAGCAGTTATCCTCCAGTGTAATGAACGTTGGCACCCCCCCCCCATGTACTCACTATGCAATCGTAGCTACAAATGTTTAGCTCCAACCAGTAATTGTTGCTTGCACTCGTGCCACACTTCATATGACCTGACCGGGCATGCTTTGATTTCGTGCTAATGTATTTCAGCTGATGAAGAGTCTCCTTGACTTGAAAGCTTCTGTATTAATTTGTTTTCATTTGTTTGTTTTTTGCTTTAATTTACCTTATTAAAAGATTCTACCTCAACATATTTGTTTTCTGTTTGTCCAGAGAAACAGTAATTTTAACTTTACTACAGATCAGTCAAGGAGCATGTACCTTTCATCATCTGTAACTTTCTCGTGCTATCTTTTACTGCTCTGTTAAACTGGTCAGCTCTGTATTAATCCATTTCGGCATCCTCCTCATACTATATTTTTTTAATGGTATATACAAGGTGTGGCAATAAAGTTCCTGAACCAGTACAATAAAAATAACACAAAGTGAAGGAGCTGCTCAAAAATGGTTTTATTTTTATTCAAAGTAATCACCACCTGATTGAATGCACTAATTACACCATTATAAAAGTTTATGAAAGAGTCAGCAAAGACATCCAAAGCAATGATGTTCAGTTCAGCAGTTACATTTTTCTTTTTGTCCTCAACATCCCGAATTCTCTTTCCTTTGAGGGCAGTCTTCACCTTGGGAAAGTCTGCTGGTTCTAGATCAGGTGAATGGGGTGGAAGATTGATCTGTACAATGCCATGTTGTCATTGTACAGATCAACTTGTCAGAAATGTCTTCACAAGTTCAGAATTTGTAGGGGCATTGTCATGCAACAAGAACCAGCTGCCTTTCTCTCGAAATTGCATCTCACCCAGAAAATGCATTTCAGTAGTCCTTGAAGTGCCTCTACATGGAATGCAGCATTGACTCTCTCCCCTTCAGGTACAAATTCCTTGCTTTACATTCCTTTTCCTCACCCAGGTAAAGGCTAAGAGGTATAACTTCTGATCAGCAAAAGCTCTTTTAACACTCAGGCTGCTTTTGATAAAAAGCAGGACTCCTCCACCCCTTCTATCTTCCCTATCTTTCCTAAATACATTATACATACCATACTGGAACTTGTTTATGCCGATTTCCAAGTGGCACCACGTTTCTGTTAGCTCTATTATGTCAGCATTAGTTGTCCTAAGCAGGAGTTTGAATTCACCCATTTTATTGACAACACTACTGACATTACTGTAGACACAATTAAGACTAAGTATTCTTTAGTAGTTTACCATTACGACACTCTTTGAAGTTATTTAGGCTTGTTGGCAAGATGTTTTTGAGATGTGTGCAAGCATTACTTTGACTCATATCATCAGATAAAAGCATACCTATATTACCCTTCCCCCCCACAACTAGTTGTTTCCCTAAATGCTTAAGGTATCCTTAGTGATCCTAGCAAAAACCCTTGTACCACCTCTGTTCAAATGAATACCCTCTGCAAAATAGATTCCTATTACCTGCAAGTGTGGGCCACACTGATAAAAACTTAACCCCTTCAGTGTCCCTCAAGTCTTGAGTTAATCCACAAGGCTTTCACCATATAATCCCTCCTATCATGTTTGGGCAGAATTGTAGACACATACACGTTCTGACCTAACTCACATTTTTTCAGTATGGTCCTATATATATATCCAGCAAATCATTGGGTCCTCCTCCTTTAATATCATTACTCCCCACACGAATAATAATGCTCTCTTTACCCCCCCACCCCTTAAAATCTGAATCTGTTGGTAACATCAGTTGTTGTTTCTGGCCAGTTCATCCTGGTGTTCTGGTCTACCTATTTTTATCCTTTGGATAGTCTAGAAGTTGATGGCATTAGTCCAGATATA
Organism: Mastigoproctus giganteus; assembly: GCF_048544385.1. Taxonomy (NCBI): domain Eukaryota; kingdom Metazoa; phylum Arthropoda; class Arachnida; order Uropygi; family Thelyphonidae; genus Mastigoproctus; species Mastigoproctus giganteus. The sequence continues at coordinate 30,821,023 of NC_143585.1, read as the reverse complement.
GAAACAATATGTCATGGTAGCATGGATTTGTGACGTGTATAGAGTCAGTAGCTGTTTACAATACAAGTAACGTCAAATGAGACGCCTACTGCTTTTTTTTTTTTTTTTTTTCTTTTTTTTTTAATGCTGAGGAAGCAGTATTCATAATATGCTTTTGCCAAAAAAAGGTTAGAATCAAGTTTATCCCCTGTAAAGATATGTAATCTTGTGAAGAAGTCTGAGTGTTAATGAGATTTATTAAGGTCATCAGTACAAAAGAGTTAAAGCAAGATGGCAGTAAATAAGCTTTATCTTTAAACAAATATGCAACAGAACCATCAAGATGTAACAGAGGCAGAAATGTGGATGGACAGAAGAAGATTTAGCACAATGCTGTCTGTACAAAAACATGACATTTTTAATTCCACAGATCTGTCTACGTGAGAGCCGTATGAAACGTGTCCTTGAAACATTGCGTGGTGGATAAATCACATTTCCAGTTTAATGGAACACTGAGATGTGAGAGAATAACTCTCACATATCCACAAAATACTGCTTCAGTATTTGTTAAAATATAACATGGATTCATAGTTAATTTCATATTTGGATCACAATGAGTACATATAATTGTCACATGCTCACTGATTTTATTATTCCTTTTCTTCAAAAATGTGATTATTTACACAACTTGCTTTCATGCAAGTTGAGACACTATTTCATATTGCCTATCCAATGATAGGATTGCATCACTATATATTTCTAATTACTGCAATCCTCATAGTTAGTACAGTGGCTACAAATGCTGTTGTAGCCACTCCATTTCTAACAAAACCTGTGTGTAAATTCCTTCAGGACAGAAGAAACTTTTCTTGCCATAATTGTTAGACAATCTCAGAAAAAAAAAGGTAAATCACCACCCTCCCTCCAGGAATATGGGTTTGCCATCCATTAACATACAGACCAATTAGGGAATAAAGGAAATTTGTGGATACAGTATGCTGATGGCTCATTCCTTTAGTTGCACTTATTTTAAGCAACCAAATCCATTTATTACTCATTTTTTGGCTTTTCAAGTGCTTCATTTGATTGACCTCAATATATGTGACTTCTGGTCTAAAAGACCAGAAGTCCATCAGGAAAACATTAAAACTCCAATAAAGGGAAGTATTATAAGGCACGCTGTCAGCATTCCACTGGATATGCTTGTTAGTAATGTTTGGCAATGCACTGTGTTTCGTCTGCCCCTAAGGTGGCACACTTCAGCTATAACCACAGGATTTTTATGAAAATTATCCTATAGAAATCCAAATACTATGTTAATAACTTTTATTTGGCTTTTGCTCTTATCTGTAATATCTATGAGACATAACAAAAAAAAAAACAGTAAAGAAATGGAATACTATTAAATATTTAATTTTTGTTGCATTTACTCATACAATGTGTCGTATGTATTTTTCAACAAATATTTTCCTTGTTGCTACTGCACTGACTATTCCTTCTTTTCAAAATTCAAAATTTTCTTTTAACAGGTTTTTTTTCCCTCTCTCTTTCTGTAACTAGATTGTGCAGTGGAGTAAAATTTGTTCCATGGAACCAAGACGGATGGAAAACAGGACTGTGCAAAGTATCTCCTGTTGGGCACCCATATTCTCTCCTTACTTTATCAAATAATACCTGTATTAGATATCCTTTTGTTCGATTTAGAGAGCGATTTGTGCGGATGTACAGGAAGAAGGTAAAGTTATAGAAATATTAAGAAAAATATATTTCCAATTAAAAGTGAATATAATTTTTTAAAAAACTTTTTTTCCCTTCATTCCATATATACCTCCCACTCACTTTTTCTTTTCTTTCAAAAAAAAAAAAAAGTGGCAGCTCTTCTCATAGGACAAAAGCTGTTTCTGAAAGTTACTACAATAGCTTTACTGAAAGAAGTAGTGGATCAAAATCTGATATAATTTGTTCACAATATTTTTATAATTTTAATTAGTATTCCACAAATACAAAAAAAATTTGAGCACTTCTAAATGCCTAGAAAATGTGACTGGGATAAGCTGAAAAGTAGCAGAATTGGTACTTTTAACAAGGGAATTTCAAAATTAATATGCGTGTGTGTGTGTGTGTGTGTGTGTGTGTGTGTGTGTGTGTGTGTGTGTGTGTGTGTGTGTGTGTGTGTGTGTGTGTGTGTGTGTGTTCAGCATAAATACATGCAAATGGTCCTTGAAAACACAAAATCGATTGTTTTATAAAACAAAAAATTATCTCTGGTAGGGTGGGGATATCTTGCTCTTTAATTTTAATAATGCAGTAGTTTCTGTTTCAAATTTGCCATTTGAAGGGGGGATTTTGGCTTAAAAATTCTATTCCTTATGTCATGTAATTATTTATTTATTCATTATTAAATTAATAATGTAAGTAAATTTTTCTTAGAACTCAAAGCATGCATTAGAAATTAGAAAAGATTGTCATATAGAAGGGTATGTGGATTGTTTCAAGAATGCATTGTAGGAATGTCTGATAGCTGTCTCTGAAGCAGTTAGTGGCCATGAAGAAGAGCAGCAGAGAAATACAAAGTGCCACAGAAAACAATAGTAAATAAATTGAAAACAAGCCATATTAGCCTCAAAAAGCATTTAAAGCACAGAACAAGATTTAAAAGTTTTGCAAAAACCTAGTTATGTGAAAATAGCCTTGGACATCTCACTAAAACAATTTTAAAAACTTATTTTAGTAAATTTTGATAGGTTTGTTACCTGTATATTCTTAAGCAGACTTTCACTGAATCAGTAGGTCTATCTGCTGATATTATTCCTTTCCTATTGAGAATGACCTTTAGAACTAATTTGAAAATTGCACACATTTCTGTTTAATTGTTATATTTGGAGACACTCCCCCCCCCCCAGTGATATTAACTGCCTGACTGATGAAATGATACACCATTGCCATATGAATAATGGTGTATTATACCATATATGGAAATTTTTGTGGGCAAAATTTTGGCTGCCATTACTGCAGAGCCCAAAGATGGAATGCAGAAATGCAAACAATTTTCATATTTTTAATGCCTGCATTGAAATATAACCTCATAACCTTTATTATTGATTTATTTATTATTAGCCATATTACATGTTTTCCATACTCCAATGTCCAGTGGCGCCTCCGTAGCCAGGTGGGAAGGAGCAGCAGTGCATAGCACACGCTTCTTGATTAGACCGGGGTTCGAGCCCGTCACCACCAAATACAGAGGATGCGGAAAGGTCAAGGTAGGACCACCGCATATCCCGGAGCAATATGGTCTTAGTTGCTAATGCTCCTAAAAAAAAAAAAAAAAAAAAACCGATGTCCAGTACTACAATTCCTGACACTACTGTAAATGAATTCATCTGTTTTGCTCACATGTAAGACTTGAGAGATTGTCATACAGCTGCATAGATCCATTGTCTTTAGCTCCTTGCTTGCCGGTTCCTGACATCTAGTTTTGAAGTTTTTGGTGATTATCTCTTGCCTTTTGATTTTGGCTTGTAATGCAAGCCAGACATCTTTAGTCCCATTTGTAGATTATCTTCTGACCAGACTTGTTCTTTTTATCACTTGATTGAAGACTCTAGATAATGTCTGCAGTAATACCTGCGTGAACTCCAGTGTTGGCTGTGATGATGTTCCCCACCACATGAGCACCTATGATCATACTCCTACTGCATGGACACCTGTGACTATGGCTCTTTTGAGGTCACTGATGTCATCTGCCTTTCCTATGGTACATCTTTTAATAATACTATTGAGGCATTGCAGCTCTTGCTATAAGACTGTTGTACCACGTGTCTGCGAAAGTTGGACTATTTCATTTGACTATGAAGAGAGACTAATGATGATTGTTGTAAGAGTACTGGGTTCGCTGAAAAATTGGTAGGGCAGTATATAAAAGAAATACTAAATGTACTACTGCTACTTTTAGTGTAATATTTTAAAATTTTAGTAGTATTTGACCTCCCATCTTGCTTTAGCCACATTTGTATTTTTTTTTTTTTTTTTTTTTTTTTTTTTTGCAATTGTTGCAAATTGTAAAGTATGCAGAATTAAAGATTGTCTTTTTTTTTTTTATTAGCAAATGTAAAAATATTCTTGTCTTAGTTTCAGGTAATTACATATTGTTTACTTTAATCTGTGCTTTTTTCTTCAGTTGTTCCAAAAGTATATTTGCCTATATTAGAGAAAATTCTTACAAAAAAAAAAAAAAAAAAACTTACTATTATTAGACATAGTTATTGCTAAAAGTTGAACTGTTAAACTTTACTTGTTCCCATGATGTCTCATTTGTCTAACAGGCACATCTTCATCATTTTCTCCAAGTAGAAGGAATGGAAAAAGAAATTTTTGATTCTTCATTGTCAAGTCTCAACAGTCTTATTGAAGAGTATGAAACTTTGGAAAAAATGGCTAACACTGAATTAGAGTTAAGTAGACTGAAAATTGTTGTGTAAAAAGAGAACAGATGAATTTAAATGTCTGATGAGATTTTAATATTTGTTTTTCTTCTACTTGATATTTTGGAAAAATTATAAGCTGTAGGCTCCTTAACTTCACTGCCTTTTAAAAAAGATGAAGATACACTGAACACTGAATGAAACTGGACTGTATATGTTATATATGTATATTTCTGGGTATTATATCATATATATTGATTAAAAGTTATGTTATATTTAAACCAAGGATACCTGTTTTAAATATATTTAGCCAAATATGCTTAAAACTGGTATCCTTGGCCAAATCATGATGATATACTGCCCCTATGGATATTATTCCTAATAGTTCTTTGACTGACAGCTGTATACCAAAAGTTTTTTTTTTTTACTTTAAAGTAATATGAAATACCAAAAACACTCATAGAAGAAAGAAATTTCTGTTACATTAGCACAAAGACAAGTCTGTCTCCCTGAACTGTAACTGGCATTAAAGAACAAACAAAATAAATGTTTAACTATTTACTTATTTGAAGATTAAAAGCCAGAGATATATAACAGCCTTCTAAATGTTCCTTTGCTACTTAAGGAAGGCTTAAAAACACATATGAGGTTTCAGCCAATGCTCTTAAAATGTTTGACAGATAGGAAATAAATTGCCAAACTGTTGTAGATACTGTGTAACCAGTGGAAAAGTGCAAAAACCAATGTATTTTCCCTCTTGTTTAGATTTTAAATATCTTTAGCCAAATTTTTAAAAATGTAGCATTGTCTTCATAGATTCACTATTGGGCTCAGGGGCAATATGATAGATCTGCAAGTGTTAGTGAAATTACATTTACCCTTCAATGACTGCAGACCTATCCGATGCTCTGTTCTCAGCTCATTATACATTAAAAAGTAAAGTTTGCCAAGTTGTATAGTGCCAATTTTTTTTTCCCTCTTAGTTCTTACTGCATTTATATTTGCGAAAAAAAAATTTTAGTTTGAGTGCTGTAATCAGAGTTTTAATGTGTTTTTTTTTTATTTTTATTTTCAAGTTTTCTGATAAATGTTACATTATTTTTATTATGTATTTAAATATTAATATGTGGCAATTCTGTATTATTTGCATACGTTATGCCAAGAACGTTCGTTATTAAGGGATATTTTCTTAAGTAACGAATAGAAATAACAAAAATATCAGTAAAGAAAACTAAACTGTTTCGTAATAATGGTCTGGAATCTCTGATCCGTAAACGTCTATTGTATAGTGTCTGGATTCTGCCAAAACGCCATCTCTCTAATTTACTAATAACAATTGCAGCCATTCTTGGACTTCATAATTTTTTCGTGTGTCAGCTACTCAGATTGCAACTGTTATTATAATATTGTAGTTAATATGATTTTCTGGATGTATTATATCTGTTCAAGTGTTTTCTTGAACTGATTTGCATGTTGTGTAGGCTGAAAAACTCAGAATAGCTTATAAATAAAAATCCAACTCTCCTTCACTGAGATTAGCTAACTACAGCCCTGATTGGAGAGGCCTTTAAGAATTTCTCCTGTCTCCAACAAGAGATCTGCCACAAGGCTGAAGGATACTAGAATTTTTCTTGGGGTGGGGGAACTGTACTGGAAATTATAATTATAAATCATATTATGGCCAAGTTTTTGTAAGTCACTACCATGGCTTACAAAAGCAGTGCATCTCAGCATCAGTTAACTCAATTATGACATGATTGGACAATAAACAGAATCATGGAAAGGCCTCTGGATTTTGAATACAATAATGAAGTTGCCATAGTGATCTCCAGCATCACATTCTTTACCAAGTTTTAAACAAACTATTTAATTGTGTCATAGCATGGGATAGTTCCCAACTTACAAATGGGTTTTGTTCCCAAGTTCAGTTTGGAACTTGGAATGAATTTTTCTGTAAAACCAATACGAACATTTTTAATTTACAGGAAGTATGTGCTAAAAATATAAACTGCAGTTCAAAAAAATTGCAGCACCTTGATTACTTAAGCAAAGAAATCAGACATTGTTAGAGTCCTGTCAATTGTGTCATATCTCCAGGGAGCCCAACCTGCATCTTTTCCCAAATTGTATGATCACTGAGATTACCAAATGAAACTCACAGCCACATGGCAACTTTCTTTTTTTTTGCTGTTTTCATTTTTGCATATCACTTTGATTTTAGTCTACACATTAAAGGCTATGCTTTCATTGTGCCATGATAATTAAAAATGAATATTCAAGTCACTGTACTCTTTATCCTTTACTAGTTTCATGGGACAAAGATTTCACCTCAGCCATAAAGTTTATACCATGCTCCAGTCACTTTGAAGTGAATCCACATCTATACAGTTTTTTTTACAATTAAAGCATTTCTACATTAATTCATAGCATGGAAGAAGTTTTTAAAAAAAAAAAAACACATGGAATTATCTGTTGCTGTTATAATCAAGATTGTCTCATTGATGAAAGTTATCTATGGGCATTCCCTTGTTCCAGTTTGTCATTCCCCAATGCATCAATAGCATCAATAAGAAAGGCTTCTTTGTTTAACTTTCTATTTGTTTCTTTAGTGAATATTAATGATTTCTGTAAATTCCAGTTGCGGTTTCATTCCATTTGTTGAGAATTGAATTGAAATTAGAGATTTTTGTGCATCTTTACCACAACCACATTGTGTTTTTGACGTGAATGCAGTGTGTTGTTCATTTGCCCTATAGGCCGGATGAACAAGACACTTGTTCAGTGTTTAGTTCGTGCAGTGTCTTGTTCATATTAATTGTATGTGGGACCTTTAGTTACCATAAATTTTAAGGGTCAGGAAGATGAGGTTTTTAATTATAGTAAGTCTAGAAATGTGCATATGTTGAGTTTCCTGACTGTGCTAGCAGTTCAGTGGCTGACTCCAGGAAATATAGAATGGTTATCTATTTCAGACTTTCATGGGAAATAGGGTGTCAGTGGTGAGGATATTGAACCTTTAGTAGTTTTATGATCAGATTGGTTAATAACTGCTATTTCTGAAGTTATTGAAAATAATAGTTATTGAGGACTTGTTCCTTGCATAATCTATGCTCTCAGAATAAAAATTTGCTATTTGAGGAATGTATAGCGTGACTGAGGCATATGATGCAAGAAAACAAGCTTGTGCAGCATCAGCCAAAAAAAACACACTCCCATTTCACCCCTCCATTCGTTCGAAATACCTGTCCAGCTGAGCCCTAAATTTATTTGGTCTATCAACCTCCACAACAAGGGATGGAAGTCTGTTCCACCAATCAACTACCTGCTGGCTAAAGTCAAATTTCCATACATCTATTCTACAACTGTCTTTCCTCAATTTGAAACTGCCCACTCAGGTTCTTAATCTGAGCAAGAGGAAGAATCCCATCAGCATTCAGCTTGCTCAACCCATTCAAGGCTTTATACACCTCAATCAGATCACCTCGCAGGTGCCTAGTCAGTAATTTGCAAAACTTAAGCTCTTTCTTGGTAAGAGCACCCCTTTGTTCTCCTCACAAATCTTGTTGCCCTTCTTTGTTACTCATGACAACTCTGCACCCTTCCTAAAATGAGGCCTCCAGACCTGTACCCAGTACTCTAGGTGTGGCCTGACCATTGCCTTGTTTAAAGGGATAATCACCTCCCTGTCCCTGCTAGCAAAATTCCTATATATCATTGACAAGACTCAATGACCTGCCCTGGCAGCCCATCTGCACTGCTCAGTGAACTTCATATTTGACTGCACAATTACCCCCAGGTCTTTTTCACTTTCCACTTCCCTGAGTGTAGTACCGTACAGTTGGTATGTTTCTCTTTGGTTATTGCTACCCATATGCAGCACTTTGCATTTGCCAATATTAAACTTCAGTTGCCACTTCTCAGCCCATTTGCCCAACTTATCTAGATCCAGTTGGAGTAGCATACTGTCATTAACAACCCTGCCAACCTTTGTATCATCTGCAAACTTGGACATTAAACCTGATATACCTTCATCAATATCATTGATAAATATACAAAACAATAGGCCCAGCCAAACCCTGGAGAACTCCACTAATAACATTTATCCACAAAGAGCAGTGTTCATTGATGTCTTGCAGTGTACTTTGATGTCATTGGACCTATTTGAGCTATTTCACTTTCAGTACTTGCATTTAATGATATAATGGCAGTTGTATGAAAAATTAAGGATCTTTGTGGCCCTACATTTTTTTTTTTTTTTTTTTTTTTAACTCTTAGTGAGTGTTTTTATATACTAGCATTTTTACCAGCATCCGTAAAAGAACCTTGATTAATTAATAAAGACTCAGATAATTGAGATTTACTGTATTTTACTTTCCAATTTCTCAGGCATGGGATTATTTTTATTGTTTATTTATTTTCTACTACTATTATATTTTTATATGGCCTTTCTTTTACACACGTGTTTGTATACATGACAAAATATACATTTCTCATTTTTCATTTCAGTCATTGATGTAATTTGTCATTCTTTATTTTCAGTGTTTGTAATTTTTTGTGACTATTATTGGATGTTTATTTATGAGGAGAAATTAGTTATGACACTATTTGTGTTTTAAGTATCCAACACAATATCAGTAAACTTACTCTTCATCTAGTCTAATTTGAATCAATAAAAAGTTACAGTTTATGAAGAATTATCCTTCATAATTTTTCAAGTGTAACTTTCCAACTATAGGTTTAACTTACAGATGAATGAAGATCTGTTCAATTTTTTCACTTATATCTGTTGTGTATGTAACAGTTATTAACTGAAAAAAATTATCACCACCAAAAGTAATATCATTAAGCATTCTATAAAATTTAAGCCAGCTTGTGAAGTTAAACAAGCTTGTGAAGCAATCTTCATGTAACATTTATGATAAAAAGTTTATCGCAACTGTTACATGAAGATTTCTATTACTAGTCTCATCATTCCATTCTGCCCGCTCAATTTTCTCTTTTGACAATTAACATCATCTCATACTAAGATATCTGCCAACTAATATGTCAGATTAGAGTATTGTCTCCACAATAAAACTGGTGAGAAATATGCTTATGATGCTCAAGATTACAGTCGAGATGTTTAACGGATACTATTTAGTGCAATATTTATTTATTTTTTATAGAAAAGACCATAGTAAAAAGGTGGTCTTAAAAGGTTTGATTAAGATGTTCTGCTGATATAAACAATTTATTTCATATGTGATCTTGAGAAATGTTGATATAATGGTGCCATTAGAATAGTTTTTATGTACATTTTATTTGTGTGTGTGTGTGTGTGTGCGCGCGCGCGGTTCTTTGTACAAACAAAATATTTTGTGATTAATATCACTATGATGTATGCCAATTTTAAAATTGACTAGAACAATCATTGCTGTTGTTAACAAATAGGGAAATATTGTAGATACGTGTAGAATAAACTTTTTTGAGAAGGATTTTTATTTGTTTTGCATTATATAATTCATTTAAACCATCCTAGATAATTGCTATATCTTAATTTTGGTTAGTGTCATACTGACACATTAGATTTTGGATGGTTTATTGAACTTAAAACAGTTATCTGTGACAGGTAGTGGTCACAGTAATTCACTTGTTAATTAATTGGCGCACACTACACTACAGCTTAGAAGAACTTGATTTGCTTGCTTTTAGAATGATTCTTTACAAGTAACACATGAATTCTCTAAAATGACATGATAAATAAAACTGTTAATGAAAAAAAATTTCTTATTGCAATTTCCATTGCAATTATGAACATAATTTTTATGGTATCTGTAATATTATTGATCAGTGGAGAAAAGTGAGATATTAACACACAGTTGCATTATAAGTGTCAGGAAATTAGTATAAGTATTTTTATAAGGGCTCTTTATAGTATTATTGACCAGACAAAATGAGAAAAATTTTTATGTAAACACATGTGAGAATTGTTCATTAACCCTTTTGCGAGTATGCACCATATACATTTTTTCTGGCGCCTCCGTAGCCAGGTGGGCAGGAGCAGCAGTGCATAGCACATGCTTCTTGATTAGACCAGGGTTCGAGCCCGTGACCACCAAATATGGAGAATGCGGAAAGGTCAGGGAATAACCACCGCATATCCCCGGAGCAATATGGCCTTAGTTGCTGATGCTCCTAAAAACCAAATAACATAACATAACATTTTTTTCATGTAAGGGACCAAAGGAGTATGCACATATATGCAGTGGAATCTTGATTATTCGTGTCTTAGTCAACTATGCATTTGATTATCTGAGCAGAACCTTTTTAAGTTTGTCTTGACTTTTTAAAAAAATTATCCTTTTTTTTTAGAAGATAGTGGATAGTTGAATGTCAGCTTCCCACGGAGAGAAAAATATAGAGATTACAGTATTTTTGTTTTATAAAAATAAATATACAATGGATCCACATTGTTGTTTTCTGTATTGTTCAATGATATTAATGAAGGTATATCAGGCTTAATGTCCAAGTTTTCAGATGATACAAAGGTTGGCAGAGTTCTTAATAACAGTAATGACAGTACGCTACTGCAACAGGATCTGGAAAAGTTGGGTAGATGGGCTGAGAAGTGGCAACTGAAGTTTAACATTGACATGCAAAGTACTGCATATGTGTAGCAGTAACCCCAGAGAAATGCACCAACTGGGTGGGTGTTACACTGAGGGTAGTGGAGAATGAAGAGGACCTGTGGGTAATTGTGCAGTCAAATATGAAGTTTTCTGAACATTGCAGACAGGCTGCCAGAGTATGTCATGGGGGGGTCTTGTCAATGCAAGACAGAAATTTTGTGAATGGTTTGAGCACGCTCAATTCCGATGGGACACTTTCGCTTGCCCAGATTAAGAATCTGGGGGAGGGGGAATAGATTCAAATTTAGGAAAGACTATATTAAAATGTGCAGAAGAATGTGCAGAAGTTTGCCTTTAGCCAGCGGGTAGTTGATTGCTGGAACAGACTTCCATCTGGTGTTATGGAAGTTGATAACTTAAATAAATTTAAGGCTGAACTTGACAAACATTTGGAGTGACTGTATGGGTAAAATGGGAAGGGTTTTTTTTTGTTGATGCCCTATAAGCTTGCTTTCTTGCATCATATGCCTCAACTAATGCTAGTGCTTACCCATTTGCACAATTTGTACATTTCCATTCTATGTAAATGTAAAGGAATTGTCTCATTGTTCACATTGAATCATCCTACAAGCACCTAGCATGTTTGGCTTGAATCTATCTCAATAGCAGCCTAGTTTGTTGTCATCAATGATAGTTGGTCATCCCTACTTGAATATTGTTGCAGATTAGGTGCATCTCTCCATGGCCACAATTTACTCATTTAGTAATAGATACTTTCAGCAGGATAATGAACCATATCACAAGCACAGATTAGAAGTGTAACTAGGAATTTGACAGCTATGGTACCTATTACAAATGCGCATTTGTTTTTATAAAAAGGAGAGGCTTTTAAAGTAATTGATAATAAAAACTCATTTTTTAAATATAATTTATAAATTCAGTTATTCTTAATCTTGAACTCTTTGGCACCTGTGGCAAGAGCCCAATTTGCCACACCCCAGTAACACCTCTGACACAAATCATTCAGAAATGTTTCAGGAGCACGAGAGCAAACTATACCATACTTCATTGAACTGCTCTGACAGATTTCAACTCAATTTGGGCATCTGCTGTTCACAGTAAAGAATATACTTGGGAATAAGCTCTTCACACTAGGGATATTTTGTCATCCAATATTAGGTAGATGCAGGATGCAATCGCTCTTTTAGCAGGTCGTTCCTACAGAAATCTCTTGGTTAGTTGGCTGGTTGGCATATAGTTTTAGGAACATATGCAACTTAGACCATATTTAATGTCTGTAAATTGCATGTGTTTTATTGTCAATTTTCTGTTAGCTGGACGAAAAACCCGAGTTTCGGGGAGAAAAAATATAGTCCTTGCCTGAGACCAACTAACTCAGCCATATTGTGAAAAAGTTTGACATAATTCCTCGCCTCATTAATGGGATTCAAATTTGGGTCTTTTCTACTGGGTGTAAGGAGGATGGCGATTAAACCAACTGCTACCGATGAGGGCTACCAAAAAGTAATGGGCCCTATGGAATAAAGCCCCAGTACTTTTTAGTAGAAATATCGTAGGAGACGGGATCGCACTGTTCCAGAGAGCATGTAGCAGTACCCAAGTGCTTCCGCTGCTGTTGCTTCAGACACACAACCCACACGTGTGCCCAAATCTTGAGCTGCAGCCATTGCCCCAACAAGGAACAAGAACCAATGTGTGCAAACTGCAAAAGCTTGAAACTACCATTCCATTCATGACAGTAAATGCCCAGTATACCTTAAAGCCAAGAGTACCCACCAGCAGAGAATTGAATATGGGGACTCTGCATAAACAATATAACCACAAGTGCAAGTTCATGCAGATCAATGCTCAGTGGGCCAAAGCTGTGGCAGGCCAGATACTAAAAAAGGCAGATGAAGAAAACTGCGATATACTCGTACAAGAACACTATGAGGTAGCTAACGAGGTGCAGGGATACCCGACATCCTATAAAACCGTCCAGGTGGACGACAGTGAGCACAGTACCTGAATCAATTTCTGGCAGAGCTCCGAGGCTCCAGAATTCTAATCTCTGCTGATGTAAACTGTTGCTCCCCCTCTGGCACAGCGCCAGCACAGAGGATCCAGGAACGGACAAAAAATGGAGGAATTCTTGGCAAACAGTCATTGTCATACTAAACTGTCCAAACAACCTTCCGACTTTTGCCTCTACACTCTGGGAGGCAACTCTGGATGTTACCCTATCAACAAGATCTCTTGCCCGCAATATAGCGGACTGGAAGGTCCAGGAATGTTGGACCACATCCGACCACCATGCCATCACTTTCAACATGCGCAGAACAATACATCAAGAGCCCATCACCAGCTATAAGCTCCAGAGATACACTGTGGAAAAGGCAAACTGGAATGTGTTTGAGAAAGCGATCATTACAAACACAGAGACTGTCAACTCAAAACTACCAGTCCCAAACCCCTGACCACCAGCATGCAGTCACCAACGCAATTGTAGACACAAGCAAACCAGGCCATTAAGAGAAAATCCCCACAACCAGGGGACGTTCCGTGGTCATCTAGGGAATGGGATGCCCTGCGCAGAGAACTCAACCAAAAGAGACGAGCATTCCAAAGCCAGGCGTTCCTGCTCACCCCCCCCCCAGAGGTGGTAGCACTCAGACAACAATACTGGGAAACCAGGAATGCCTACACTGCAATGATCAGGCAGTGAAAAAAGCTGTCCTGAGAGCACCTGGTCTCCATGGTGGGAAACTCATACCCCTGGGGCATAGTCTATAAAATCACAATGAACAAACTGCCCAGAGGTGAGGTGACACACTCTACCAGGACGCCCCAAGGAAGTATGACGAAAAATTGGAATGAATAGGTTGACAACATCCTAAACACCATATTCAAAACCCTGGACAGCCAAAACTCCCCTGAGCAAGAGCAAATCTGCCTGGAGAATGACATGTCGCACCATCCTCACAGAGGCGCCCTTCACGCAGCTGGACCTAATATCTGCAGTCAGCAAACTAAGAATCAAGAAATCTCCAGGAATGGATATGATAGAACCTGAAATAGTCAAAAAGGTGGCAGAGCTTGCGTCAAATCTTCTCCTGGACCTATACAACCACTGTCTCCAAAGCAGCCACTTTCCCACAGACTGGAAAACTGCCAACATTAAACAACCCTGATCTTGGAAACTGACTCAAGGGCTCAGATGGAAACAACAGCAAATGGAGTCCTATCCGTCCTTCAGGAATGGACCAGAAAGCACCACTTGCAAATATCTCCAACCAAGACTCAATCCATACACCTCAAAAGATACCTAACACCCACAGGGCCTGCACAAATTAAAATCAACAACAAAACCATAAAACTGGTCACAGAACTAAAGCACCTGGGAATCATTCTTGACAGTAAACTATCTTTCCTACCACATCTGAACTACATCCAAACAAAGATGAAGAAATACACAGCAATGGTGGCAAGGATCATCCGCCAGGACTGGGGCCTAAAGAGGCACACACTCGCCCTCCTCTAGAAAACAGTCTTCATTCCAACAGCTACATACGTCTCAGGTGTATGGTTTAACAAGGCTACAAAAGCGGCAAATAGCAGGAAACTATTATTCACCGACCCGTTCTTTTTACACAGACACGTGCCTGTAAAACTCTCCGCCCACGCCCTGCAGGTGATCATGAGGGTCTTGCCTCTTGACCTGGAGGTGATATGCACAGGCATGCTGTACCAGCTTGGACGAGGAAAGAGCACGACATACAGGGACCACATTACGGACCCTGCTGGGAATCGATCTGCAGAAAAGAACTACAAAACTACCTCCAATCCGTATGCCAACAACGTTGGATGGAGTCCACAAAAGGGGGGGATAACTTGCAAGTTCATTCCAGATGTATGAACAATGTATCCAAAATCGCCTTCATGGTTCTCCCTGGGACTCTATTGCACTTACTTATTAACAGGACATGGTGCTATATGCAGCAAGCTAACAACACTGGGAATAGTCAACAATCCATTTTGTGCATGTGGATCACAGGAGACCTGGGACCACCTGATATATGACTGCCCACTCTATGAGGACCTCCGGGGTCTATTCATCACTGAGCTACAGTTTATCCCTAAAGACAGAGCACCACATCCTAGAGAGTGACATTACCTACACAGCATTCTCCAAATATGCCCAAATTCTCTTCACAAGAAGGCCGACCCTGCCGCAACCACCAAACCCACTTGACTAGACAGCAACCCACTACCATGAAAACTACAGTGCAACAAACCCAAGCAGCAATGACTTGTTGCCTGGATAGAGGCACCTGACCACAATAGGATAGGATGATGCCCTCACAAAAATCAGAGAAAACCAGATTAAGACATACCCATCCCCGGATGTAATTCAAATTCGGAGGCGACTGACCACAGAATGCAACGAAGCCTGGAGAGATCTCCACTTCTCCGACAAGTCATCATGAAATGTGACTAACTGAAACACAACTACTGAATGACCAACAGAATCCTCCGGCCAGTAAACTCCACTTTCCGGACAAGAGTGATGAAAACGCGACAAACACTGGACTTGACTACCACTTGCAAAGACTACAATCACGGCAGAATGGACAGGACCTGAATCTCATGAATGACAACTACCTGATCAGACATCTGAAGAGGCTAGATGGATATCGCTGGACTTGACAGTGCAGTTCTACTACAAAGCGCCTTATTGGCGATCTAAATCGAGCTCCCTGTCTCAATTTACTTTATGCCCTCCTCTCCTCCCTGCCACCCCTCCTTTCCTCTGGTGGGGCCTGGGCAGGCCCCACTGACCACTGGGGTCGTTTTCTCTATCGTCCCCATTCTTCTGTCTTTTCCCCCCAGTCTCCCTCCCCCACTCTACCTATACACCAGAGTACACCCTAAACATCAAAATTGAATCATGCAAAATTGAACCTCGCACGACTTTTGGTTACCAATTCTAGCGTTTTCCCCCTTTATATTTTTTTATTTTATTTTATATTTTATTTTATTGAATTATTATTATTTTATTTCTTATTATTATTTTATTTTATTTTTATTTTATTATATTTTTTAAGGTCCTAGCCTAGCCAAGTGGGCAGGAGCAGCAGTGCATAGTACACGCTTCTTGATTAGACCGGGGTTCTAGCCCGTGACCACCAAATACGGAGGATGCGGAAAGGTCAGGGAATTACCACCGCATATCCCCGGAGCAATATGGCCTTAGTTGCTAATGCTCCTAAAAACCAAATAACAACATCAACTGAAATCTCAAGAAACTAGGTGACAGGACCTGCCAGAGTAAATAATATCTAAACTACTGGGATCCTGGTCTGCCTCCACGGGGCAGAGTTTGGACAACGTTGGGTTATTAGGGGCCCAGCGGCTAAATGACCAGAGGAACAACGGTACACGACACTACACATATACATAATCCATACACTTTTAAACCTATGGCATTGACAGTTCTGTTTCACACCCACAATGTACACTACGCGGAGATGGGGAAACTCCTGTGCCATTAGACACTAAACACACTCTATCGTAGGAGATAGCAACACGGTGGTAAATGAGCTGCAAAGATGAACAAACTCAAGGACCTTGAATTGGATACTTGGCAAAATTCCGTTGCACTAATGTGCAATTGATTTCTGTCAGTCAGTATGACGAATACATTCGTCTGGAAATTGTGAGAAAGTTGTAGGCAGCTAAGTAGCCAGGGTAGGGTCAGCAGGTTCATTGTGGCCCCTGACAGTGAAATATTGTATTACGGTAAAGTTCGAAAAAGTTCTCAACAATATAAAAAAGGCGTACAAATTTTTAAATAAGTTTTTTCTTTAAAACTTTACTATCTATTGTTTTTTTCCCTTGAATTTTATTTATGTATAATTTTTGCAGTTTATTTTGTTTCATATGTTAAATTTCATAATTATATAGATTGCTTATATTTCATACATATATGCACCATTTGGAGAATCACTATCCTCCTCACAGCTGGTGGAAAATACCTGGGTTCGAGTCCCGTTGAAGACGAGAGGAATTTTTATGGATCTTTTTCACAATGTGGCTGAGTTAGTCAGTCTCAAACAAGGGTACCATGGTTTTTCTTCCGTAACTCAGGTTTATTATTACTATTATTATTAGCCATATGGTGCAAGGAAGCCTGAAGCTTTTGCTGCACCAGCCAAAAAAAAAAATTTCTGAGTTACCCCTGAGAGAGAGAGAGAAGTAGAAGGGGTAACACCAAGAAAGCGACGGATGATGATATCCAGCTCTGGACCCTGGGTGTGCCAAGCCCATACTCACCAGATGTGAGCCCCTTATCGTCCAGCAAACAGAAAATAGACCATAAAACACATGCAATATACACTGAACAATACGGCCTTAGTCGCTGATGCTCCTAAAAATCCCACTAACAACATACATATATAATATCATATGTATGCACTGGATAAAAAGCTTAAACGTACTTTCTAAATACTGTATATTAATAAAATAATCATTTATAAAATAGTTTGTTGATATTATTTATATATCTAATATAATTTTTTTTGTAAAACAGGCTTATACAGATATTCAGCCATCTTTTATTTAAAACCAAAAATAACATGCAGGTTAGGATTAGGCAATTGGCACCTTTTTTGTGAATGTACTGGCTATGCCAAAGTTAAACATCAACAAGGCAGAGAGAGAGAGAAGAACGTGCATGGACAAAACAAAAACAGTTCAAGGACCCATCTGAAAGGTCCTGGGGGAACGTACTAGAGCACTTATTAATATGTATAAGGTACATATTGTTGCTTCAACGAACATTACATGGGAGAACTTCTGCCCGTAAACTCATCACACTTCTGCTCGAAGTGTGATGGCTTGATTTCTTAAGGGTAATGTGATACTGATTGAACGGCCTACCCATTCTGGGTGCAATAGAACCACTGTGAAATGAACGAAAAGGTGTGGGGGACAGGGACAAATAACATGACCTTAAGAGCCTTGGCACATATTCTAAATAAACCAACTCATAATTAAATAGCTCATTGGATACCTATTATTCTTGTACTTTCAATAGAACTGTATTTCACCATTAATAATTTCGAAACCACCTGTTCCACCTGGACAACAGCAGTCAAGTTAGTTTCTACTGACATTAATACACAGGATCCAATTAGGCTTCGATTTCTGCTTACCAATTTCACTAATTATGTCACATTATACTGAAATAACAAAGAGATACTATAAGAAGGATTGAACAGCTGTTGTATAAACATCAAAAAATACATACATGAACCTCCACTTCTTATAGTTTTCTTTATCAGTTTCTTGACAAGTAAACCCGTCAACACTGGAGACTATAAGATTTAGTCTCCATGTTCACTCCTGATTGAGAAAAGATATTTTGTTTAACAATTAATCCAAACTGAAAATGTCACAACTATATTTCTGTTTGGTAGTAGGGGAAAAAACTTGACCTAAGCTAAGCTAAACAAACATTCATAATAACCGAAAATTTATTCTAATAAACTTCAGCCGCACAACTTTCTTCTGTACACCCTTAATCAACGCGACTGTTGTAGTCCCTTATTATGGAAGAGGTTGTAGGTATTATCTATGGCGAATTCATTAGAAAAGGTTGTGAAAGATCCAAACCGGGATCAGAATCTGATTTATTTGCATCCCACATTACTGTAGATGGTTCAGGAAGATCTTTAGCTGGCAAATCTGACAAATGTTTTCTCAATGAATATTCACAGGATTCCCCAGCCATATCGATATTTCTTGTTTGAATGACAGCCCTTGAAAATAAAACAACAATACAGCCCAGTGCTAAAACTCCCATCAATAAGGTTCCAATGAGAAACCAGGCAGCAATGGCAGCTATTTCATTAGAACTGATAAACACATTTATTAAGCTAGAGCTGAGAACAGTTCTGGGGCCCTTTCTTTGCGCTCTGATGTTTGAAAGATTGATGTACGCTGGAGTTGACGTTTCTGTTGACTGCTTGTTTGCAGATGGTGCTGATGAATTTTTTTCTCTGATCTGCTTTTCAGTAGCATTGGACAATTGGGAAGCATTTAGAACAGTGTTGCTTAAAGATAGAGGGGAGACAGAAGTTGTCTGGAGCAATGAGTCAGTCATTGGTGTTATCCCTTGCGTTTTTCTAGAACGAAGACCATGAAGTACCGGTAAGAATACAGAAGCTAACTGCTTTTTATCTTCCTGAGCAACATTTTTTTGACCAAAGCGAGTATTAGCATGCCGACGGTCTATTCCTTGAATTTTCACGATTTGATGTGGAAGTTTAACTTTTATTCCTTTCAGTACGTAAGGATAAAACTGTGCAAGAGGCTCCTCGTAGTCATTGTCAACTGGCGATCTGCTAACTTCCAAAGGCTCGTTTACTGGATGTACATTGTAAAATGGTTGGGCGTTTTTCATGCTATTATCATATTCTGCATTATCTCCCACGATTCCCTGGCCTAGATTTCTCTCTGGTATTTTTGGAAAAGGATATACGTAAGGAATGCCATAATATGATTGGGGAAGAACTCCAATATCCCGCTTTACCCATTGTTTTCGATTATTTCTGCCTTGTGGAATGATATTCATATTATTAACTGGTAAATAAAAACAATACTGACCAGCAATATTGCATCCGAATGAAACTATCAAAATAATGAAACTATGCAATTTCATGAGATGATAAATTAGAATTAAAAGATCTCAATTATGCCACAGAATTTGGAGTTACAACAAAAATACATTGTTGAACAGCTCCATTCTTATCGTGTGTTGTATTTTTAAACTTATTAAGTCATCTGACAATTGTTGGTTATTCATACGAAGTTGTATTTGAAACAAATTTGCTTTTCGTCTGTATTATGAACAGAAAACCTGTTGTCCACAACGATAAGATTCATTCTAGAGTAGGCTTCTACATAATCCGGTTTGCTTCTAATCTGGCTGATTATTAAAGTTTTGCGTAATTTTTCATCATAATTTTTCATAATAGAAATTAAGTTTAAGATTAGGTTGTTTACAGTCCCCGAGGAAGCGAAGACTGTTAGCCCTCATTCGTGTTTGTAAACTGCGTGCATTCTACGGTCGGTTTGTCTGTTTTGAATCACAAAACAGACAAACCGACCGTAGTTGGTTTTGAGTCCCGAGATTCTCCAACAAAATCACATGGCATTACTTTCAATAGGAATAGAGGTCATTGAAACATTAAATTTAACTATTAATATGTACAAATATGTATCTCATCTCAGGCATTCCACCAAAAATAGTAATCGAAATTCAAAACTGAAAACTCAGTTTACGCGTACTTACATACAGAACCGAAGCTATTACTATAGCCTATACAATTATATTCTGTAATATGAGAGTTTGTCTTAAAATTACTTGAATTTTTGATCCAATTTATTTAAATAATCCTTTTAAGTCAATGTGCCAATGATTTCGAGTGGTCAAACTCTGTTCAAAACCCGGTCCTTGAGGCTGTCAGAGTCATTCTCTCATGTATGCGAAGCTGAGCTTGCTACCCGGGAGTCTAATATGCTGATAGAACTGATATTCGGGTGATACTCAAGTCAAGTGGACCTAATTTAGGCGAACGGTCGCCACAGGATTTGGTTATCAAAGACCGGTTCAACTAAATCTCTGCTTGCACCTTCACAATGGTGAGACTGTTAGCAACCCTAGATATAAACTCCATGTGCAAGTCCTGAAATACGGCACCTAGCATACCACCTGGGTGCTAATCAACATAAGCAGGAGTCGAGGTGTGGCGCCCACACCACACAGAGGAATCCGTGCCCTTTGTGTTACTAAGCAATAACACAATAGGTGGCGGATGACTCTCATCACCCGATGAGAGTCATCCGCCAATTGCTTATTGGAGGCTTGAAGTGGTGAAACCCATGTTTAGTCTCCCGAGCAAACCTCTGGCAATCCTCTAATCTCTTCAATCATACAGTATGATTGATGTCTTTTAGGTTATGATAGACATCATTGCAAGATCCAATCTTCCTTACATTTCGAGGATACAGCTCTAAAACGGTGTTTTCAGGCCGGCCACTAGATAGTCCACCGTACCGAACCTATTCTCTATTAGGTATCCGGATCAGCTACTGCATAATCACGCTGCCTCTAATCTGTCAGATAGTGACTGGAGGGAGTACGAGTAGGGGGGGGCATTGTCGAGGCCACGTTATGTCAAGGAGCTGGTTACATTCTTGGCGTGTGTACGACACATCCTAAAATTTCATTAGTTCATAAAATATCTCCTCCCCGCCTTTTCTTACTACTGAATGGATATACAAACTAATATAACAAACTTATTTGCGAAAAGCTATAAACCTCACAAACACTTCTTCGTTCATTTCACAAATATACGTGGTCTCAGTTCTAATCTCAATGATGTCCACTTCCACTTACAGTCTGCAAAATACAATATACTTTACTGACAGAGCCTCAATTATCGGTTGATTAAACCACTGCTCAACTCAGTCGTCCGAATTATTTGCTGTATGATTCATTTTGCTTCAAAGCTGGTACTTATGCATATGTCAGTTTTAAAATTCTCTATCAAAAAATTAATAATTTGGAATCTCGCTTTTCGATCTTCTCTGGCTTAAAATCATTCTACCACATTCTGTCAAAACCATCTATTGCCGCTATCGTTATTCCAACCCATTAATCACTTGGAACTCGTTCAGTTTCTCTCTCTGAAACTTGACTTTCTCCAGTCCAACTATCCTAACAGTAAGGTAATTTTCTGTGGTGATTTTAAGATGGCTTCCATTTGCTAGTAACAGGGACCAGCAGGTCGAGATGCTGAGGCTTTTGCAATTACTAATGACTTCGCACAGATTGTTCATTTACCTACCAGAAAACCAGATAGTTCTAACAACGTATCCAACAAGTTTGATATTTTTCTCACAAACAACCCTTCTAAGTACAGAGTAGAAGTGAGTAGTCCTTCGGGCACCTCGGATAACAACTGGTGATTGTCTCTCTCTTTTGGCATTACAAGAATGCAAAATGAGATGATCTCCTAGATTTCTTTTCTTCTTTTCTTGGTTGGATTACTGTTTCAAATCCTCTGATGCCAACGTTTGCTCAGATCGTGTCAGGGAAATTATTCTTGTAGGGATTAAATACTTTATTCCACACTTCACCTTAAAATCTCGTCCTTTATCTAAACGTCGATTTCCATTAAATGTATTTAGGCTGTTCAAGGTAAGAATGTTGCATATCGCGACTGGTTTGCACCAAAACTCCAGGTTCATTTTCTGCCTACACCACAGCTTACCCCAACTGTAAATCAGTCATTAATCAGTCCAAAGTAGATTTCGAACAGGATAAGTGTAGAAAACTTGCTTCTTGTCCAAATGGCAGCCGAACATTCTGGTCTCTTGGCAAAACTATTGGCCGCAACTTTTGCCTATATCTGTTCCCACCTCTGTCAAAACCAGATGGTTCTATTGCCACTTCAGCCAATGATCCTATTTTTCTTCTAACTCGTGTATTAATGATCTTGGTAAACCACCACTCCCAATACGCTCCATTCAATGCCTCCTGTGATCTTCCGTTAAAAGGATGTCAGAAGGATTTTGAACAATCTTGTTGCTAAGAAAGCTTCAGGTCCTGATGGTATTTCTCCACTTGTTCTAAAAGCCTGTGCTCCAGAGCTTACTCCTGTTCTGTGTCGATTTCACTTTCTTATTCAAAGGGGTTTCCCTTCTTTTTGGAAATTTGCACATATGCAGTCAGTTCCTAAAAAGAGTGACAAATCCCTCCTATCCAATTATTGTCCCAGTGCACTTCTACTTTTCTAAAGTTTGGAGAAATCAATTAACCGCCAACTCTTAAGCTATCTAAAAACTTTTCATCTTATAAATAATCGCCAGTATGGATTCTGTTGGTGTCGATCCACTGGTGATATTCTGGCTTATGTTGCTCTTGCAACAGTTGCTCTTGCAACAGTTGCTCTTGACATCTCAAAGGCTTTCGATCGTGTTTGGCATAAAGGTCTTCTATAATGCTGGTATCTCCCAAAGTTCAGTTATTCCGCTCACTGTTTTCCTCTTGCATATGAATAACCTTCTTCCATTTACCGGAAATTCTATCTATAGTTTTGCTGATGATAGCACATTACATTCCACCTTCCAGTTTGAGAAACCTTGTTCTGGACTAACGGCTTCAACTTCTCGAATATGCACTACCAATTTCTTAAATGCTGGTCTCCAGGAAATTCTCCAGTGAGCGAAAGATAATTTAGTTTATTTCAATCCTAAAACTCAGTTTTGTCTCATATTTTGCAAAAAAAGGATTCTCCTGCTTCTATATTTATCTTCTGATACTCTTGTTTCTGGTCAAGACGATATATCTCTTTTGAGGATTACTGTGACTTTTAACCTCTCTTGGCATAAACATATTACAAATATTGCTTCCTCTGCATCTAAAAAACTGGGTTTTCTCTTTTGCTCTCTTGTGTTACTCTTTTCCGCCACGCCAATATTGTTCCCACATCTTCAGCGGCACACACAAAGCCTCTCTCAGGCTTCTAGACTCCATTCAAAAGAGGGCAGTTTGGCTAATTAATGACTCATCTTTAACCGAGTCTCTCCACTTTCGGTTTCATGGGCACTGTTCTTCTGAATTGGCTTCTATAATTACGCTCTCTCTTCCATAGCAGTTCAAACACCTGCCATAATAAGTCAACATCCTTTTACTGTCCGACAAAAAACTCACGAAACCTACGTTTCGTTTCTTCATTTATTTCTTCAACTTCCATTTTATGGAACAACCTTACTTCATACGTATTTCTTGAAAAATACAATCTACAGAAACTGAAGTCTAATATCAACAAGTATCTTCTTTCACCTTATCAACCTTCAACTCATGCATAGTGCTAATAGTTGTCGTGTTTGGGGTTTTCTTAAAAAAAAAATCGCGAAGAGAATCCTGAGAGATAAAAACGTTTTTATATTATCAATAACCCCAGGGGCTCACATCTGGTGAGTATGGGCTTGGCACACCCAGGGTCCTGAGCTGGATATCATCATTCTTCTCTTTCTTGGTGATTCCCATCTTCTCTCTCTAGAGAGACAGAAGATGGGAATCACCAATCTTTTGGCTGGTGGAGCATAAGCCTCAGGCTTCCTTGCACCATATAGCTAATAATAATAATTGCGTCAATAAAAGTTTGCATAAAAGTGTTCATTGACATTTGAACAACCTTCATATATACATTCATATAAATCAAGAATCAAAAAGCCAAAATTCTCACTAATGGGGAATAAAATTATGGAAAAAATATTTTTACCTTTTAATCTCCCTGCCACTCCTTCGTTAAGAAACTGAGTCACTAAAATGGACGCTGAATAAAAATTGTAATAATGTATAAAAATATTGATTATTGATCCTGACTTAATGAAGTAAAAACAGGAAAATTACTACAACGCTACATAACACACTTCCTCACATACTTTATTATTTAAAAAAAATTCTACACGATTGAAATTTTTAGACTCTGATAATTGAATGGAAAATGCTTAGCTGCTCTTGTAGAGTATTGATCTAGCTTTATTGTTGGAGACGATCCCAACAACGTCACTATTAGGGTCACAAGTCAGTGGTGACCTCACCTTCTTTTTTGGGATTTTCTCCTTCGGGATTTTCCGTCGTTATGTTCCCAGATTCCTCAGCTGAACTGTATGACAATAAATCACTTGTATTTTCCAGGATAACTTGGGAGAGGATTGTCGGGGAGTTCGGGTCTGACTGACTTACATCCCACAATACAGTTGATGTACTCGAAAGAGACGCTTCTGTCTTCTTTTTCTTTTTCTTTTTCTTTTCTTCTTTGTATCCTTTGTATCCTTTTTCTTCTTTTACTTTCTCTTTCGTGTATTTGGTCTCTTT
This sequence comes from Mastigoproctus giganteus, assembly GCF_048544385.1. Classification (NCBI taxonomy): domain Eukaryota; kingdom Metazoa; phylum Arthropoda; class Arachnida; order Uropygi; family Thelyphonidae; genus Mastigoproctus; species Mastigoproctus giganteus. Next base: position 30,796,058 of record NC_143585.1, on the reverse strand, counting down.
CTGGGCTGTCATTCCAAAAACTGACCGTGCAAAGTTAATTACAATGCAACTGAGTATGATAATACCCAATAACAGAGTTCCCATAAGAGACCAAACAATGACTTCCCTTGAACCATCAGTAGGTCTAAACAAATTGATGATATTAGGACTTAGCTTATCACCTGATTTTCCTATTCTTATAGAAGTTTTGTTTTTAATGATCTCTGTATATCTCACAACTTCGGTGGTTCCACCACGAAAAAATGAAGGAGCAAACTCATTCGTTTCTGTTACTTCGCTATCCAGTGAATCTGGTGATGCACCATCCACTGAATATTTATCTTCAGAGGTTAGAGGATTCTTTGACAATGCACCATCAATTGAACCTGTACCATCAGAGGTTACAATATAACGTGACGATGCATCATTCATTGAACCTGTATCATCAGAAGTTGTGAAACGATATGGTGATGCATCTTCTATTGAACCTTTATCAACATAGCCTATGGTTGCTTCTTCTTGCGGTCGAATCTTATTAAATTTAGGCGTTTCCTGAGTGCTGGGTAAAGCCAATTTCGTCTCTTGAGTTTCTTTTTCAGAGAACGGTTGGTTTAGTAATTTTTTCACAAATCTCTCTCTTTCTTGTAACCTCAGGTTTACTTCTCCGAGTTTTTCTGACAATTTTCCATTATCCTCTCGTACCATTTTGGGAAGATACACATTATTTCTCCTCGATTCTGGCGATCTAACATTAGTTTCTTGTATCATATAAGGAAAATACGATTGTAACGGTTGCATAACAGTCCCATACAGATTTTGTTTCGATTGCCTCCTGATTGGTGGAAACTTATCTACGGGCTGGATACCGTAAATTGGTTGCAAAAGTCGAATGCTTGGGTTGTATCCAGGGTCATTCTCTTGGAAGCTTCTTGGAGGAAATCCTTGTTGGGGATATAAGTTAGGAAGATTATAATATGGTTGTTGAAATACAGTGATATCTCTTTCCATCTGCTTCTTCTCATTGTTCCTGCTCTGTGGTATAATAGCCATATTCTGAGCTGGGAAATAAAAACAAGACAATCGTGAAATACTGCTGCCGGCTAAGATTATGAAAGCAATAAAACTAACCAGCTCCATTAGCTTTTATGCATTACTAAACAGGAATTATACGAAACTAAGTCAATTATTTTTAGATAATTGAAAACAATAAAAAAGATTCCTATTGTTATTTATTTTAGTTTAATGCATTGTTACACTACCACTCAGTGTTTCGGTTTTATTTCATTTGCTTTTCGAAAATGCATTATCGTTAGCATTAGTAGAGGCATATGATGCAATAAAGCAAAGAAAGCAAGAAAAACTTAGAATTAGATTTTAATTTCAGAACTTAGAAATCTACAGATATTGTTCTATGTGCTTTCCTTCACTTGAGATGACGTTCTGAAATCGGAGGACTGCGTGTGACACACTTTGAGTAGCATCTCATTGGGTATGTTGGCTACATGCTGTTTAATGCTTGCTTTAAAATCGACAAGCGTCTGTATGCTGCCACGGTAAACTCTGTCTTTCAGGTATCCCCATAGCCAGAAATCACAGGGATTGAGATCTGCTGATTATGCTGGCCAGAACTGTGGAAAGTCTCTAGAAATTAATTCCAAATGTTGAACGGAGCAGTTCCTTCACTTGTCGACCAACGTGGGGAGGGGCACCATCTTGCATGAACACTACGGTCTCCAAGCATTGCCTTTCTTGCAGAGCGGAAATCTCTTAGAAGAGCGCAGTACCGTGTACTAGTTACCGTACACCTTACAGGGCTATGAGGTGTAGACTCTTCAAAGAAAATCGTCCGATTATAAACTCTGCTGTGAATGCACACCATACTGTCATGTATGGACTTTGTAGTGGTCTTTCATGCACAGCAGATGGACGAGAAGTTCCCCATAGTCGGCAGTTTTGTACATTTAAAGCCCCATGAAGAGTGAAATGTGCCTCGTCAGACCACAAGTTCATTCGAGCCAGAAATCGTAGAGCAAAGTCTATTCGTTGTTGCTGATCACAAGACCTTAGTTCTTGCACTACGTGAACCTTGTATGGGATCCAGCATAAAATTATTCAAAGCACTTTACGTACAGTAGACCAAGGAAGGTTCTAGTCTCTTGACCAGAGGTGTATTGCTAAAAAAATAGTACCGGAACGCTCGTTCTCCAGAAGGCTATATGATAACGCCACATCGACTGTACAGTAACTGAATCAGACTTCAGACTTCAGACTTATGGTTCATAGAACAACCAGTTCTAGCGTTCAGCTCATGGCGAATCAAAATGCAGCATTCGCACGCATCACAGAATATCTCATTCGTTGGATCTCTTTATCTAACACATTGTACTTTAGTAAGAAACGTTCAAGTTTCATTGCGAAATTTATATTTTTGTTTTTAAATAATTTTTTTAAAGAAATCTATTAATTTTAAAGATTACTATTAATATATATTTTTAGTAGCAATGGGTAACATAGATATTTCTCCCTTCCCTTTGATTATGCTATTGTTTCATAATAGGTGTATAAATTTAATGATTTTCTATTATGACATTTAGAAAAAGTACCCGAACGTTGTTCCGGCCAGAATACACCACTGCTCTTGACACACCTCTGGCACTACTGACTGGTAGTGTTTTGCAAGAACCATAATGGTTATTGACAGCGGCGTAGGCCTTTCTGCTTTTAAATGACATACCCACCGATTTACACAACACTAGTTCTAACCGTTTTGACTCTAGTCTCCTGAACAGGGAAACTTATAACCACGCAGTACATGTAGAAAGCTACTGGAACTATATAAAATATGGGGTTGATAATAAACCTCAGTAAGACGGAATATATGAATTCAACAGGGGACATTTTGAATATTATTGGGACACAGATAAAGAATGGGAAGCAGTTTAAATATCTAGGAGCTATTATGCAGATGGACGGTTCATCTGATGATGAGATTTCATGAAGAATTAGTAAGGGAAAAAAGATCTTGGGAATGTTGAACCCAGTATTATGGAGCAATAATATTCTTTCAATAAACCAAACGATTAATATATAACGCAATTTTCCAAAGTAATCTACTATATGGATCTGAGGTTTGGACTATAAAGGAAATGCAAATGAAGAAATTACTAGCTGTTGAGCTGTTGAGATGGATTTTTGGAGATCAGCCCAATCTAAGTTAGAAAGAGTCAGGAACGAAGATATAAGAAAAGCAATGGACGTTCAAAAAAAATCATGGACAGAATAGAACAGAAAAGACTAGAATGGTATGGACATGTTATGGGAAAGGGGGAAGAAAGGCTATCAAAAAAAGCAATGGAATGGATTCCCCCTAGAAGGAAAAAGAGAGGAAAACCTAGAAGCACATGAATGGAGGAAGAGAGAGCAGCTATGGAAAGGTGGATATTGAAGAACGGGGACGGAGGGCAGAAAAGAGCGGAGGATAAAAATTATGCCGAGGACAACCGTTTCATTGATACAACAGAGAAATCCAAGAAGACGAAGAGCATTTTTCATGGCATATGATGCAAGAAAGCAAGCTTTTACAGTATCAGCAAAAAAAAAAAAAAAAAAAAAAAACACTTCCCATTTATCAATTCATTCGCTTCAAACGTTTGTACAGTTCTTCCTTAAATTTATTTAAGCGATCAACTTCCACAATGACAGATGGAAGTTTGTTCCAACAATCAACCACTAGCTGACTAAAGGCAAAGACTAGAATGGTATGGACATGTTATGGGAATGGAGGAAGAAAGGCTACCAAAAAAGCAATGGAATGGATTCCCCCGCTAGAAGGAAAAAAGAGAGGAAGCCGTAGAAGCATAGAATATATTCATTTTTGATGAATATGAAATATCATACAATGGTAAACAAATATTAAGGTATAGTCAAATTTGCATGCTTAGTTTGCGTACTCTTTGGAAATCGAACTAAAATCATACACGTAGATCAACCCACCAACGAAGACGAATTGAGCTCATGTGAACAAAACATGCGAATTCCGGGGGTTTAAAAAATATGTCTGCGCGTCAACTCAGTTCATTTGTGTTACCATTAGCATTAGTAGAAGCATATGATGCAAGAAAGCAAGCTTATTCAGCATCAGCCAAAAAAAAAACAAAAAAAAAAACACACCACTCCCATTTCACCCCTCCGTTCGTTCGAAATACCTGTCCAGTTGAGCCTTAAATTTGTTTAGGCTATCAACTTCAACAACAAGTGATGGAAGTCGGTTCCACCAACCAACCACCCGCTGGCCAAAGGCAAATTTCCGCACATCTATCCGACATCCGTCCTTCCTCAATTTGAATTTATGCCCTCTGAGGTGATTATTCTGAGCAAGAGGAAGAATCCCATTGGCATTGAGCATGCTCAAACCATTCAAAGCCTTATACACCTCTATCAGATCACCTCGCCGGTGCCTAGTCTCCAGACTCTCTAATTTGCAAAACTTAAGCCTTTCTTCGTAAGAGCAACCCTTTGTTCCATTCACTAATCTTGTTGCCCTTCTCTGTACCCGATCCAGCAGCTCTACATCCTTCTTGAAATGAGGCCTCCAGACCTGTATACAGTACTCAAGATGTGGCCTAACCATTGCCTTATACAAGGGAATAATCACTTCCTTATCCCTGCTAGAAAAATTCCTGTATATCATTGACATGACACCATGAGCTACTCTTGCAGCTCGTCTGCACTGCTCAGAGAACTTCATATCTGCCTGCACAATTACCCCCAGGTCCATTTCATTCTCCACCACTGTCAGTGTAGTACCGCAGAGTTGATACGTTGCTCTGGGGTTACTGTTTCCCATATGTAGTACTTTACATTTGTCAATGTTAAACTTCATTTGCCACCTCTCAGCCCATCTGTTCAACCTTTCCAGATCCTGTTGCAGCAGCACAGCGTCAGTAGTGTCCTTAACAACCCTGCCAACCTTTGTATCATCTGCAAACTTGGACATTAAACTTGATACACCATCATCAATATCATTCATAAACACCGAAAACAACAACGGACCCAACACTGAACCCTGAGGAACTCCACTAATAACATTAGTCCACGTTGAGCAGTGTCCATTGATTAGCACTCTCTGTCTTCTGCCACTCAACCATCCCCTTATCCATACCAGCAATTTGCTTCCAATGCCACACTGCTCCAATTTGTGCAGCAGTCTTCCATGTGCAACAGTATCAAAAGCCTTTCTAAGATCCAAATATATAATATCAAAGTTATTCCCTGCATCCAATTCTTTTGTGACTACATCATAGTATCCAATCAAATTGGTCAGGCAAGACCTGCCCTTAACAAAACCATGCTGCGTCTGAGCTATAACTGAATTCTTGTCTAGATGATCCTGCAGTGCTTCTTTAACCAGTGCCTCCATTAATTTTCCTGGAACAGAAGTTAAACTAACAGGTCTATAATTACTTGTGTCAGCCTTTGATCCTCCTTTGTGAATTGGGGTTACATTTGCACATCTCCAGTCTATGGGTACCTCCCCAGAGTCCAAAGAAGCTTTCATAATTATGGCTAGGGGTTTGCTTACTTCCTTTGCTGCCTTCTTTAATATAACTGGATAGATCCCATCCACCCCAGGTGCCTTTTTTATGTTTATCCTCAACAATCTCTCCTCCACTTTCCTCTCAGTTATTACAAAATCATCTAGCTCACTGCCAATGTTTACTTTACCTACGTCATTTTCCTTCCTGAATAACTCCTCATGCGTGAATGTAGATGCAATATACTCGTTTAGATTGTTAGCCACCTGAGCAGGATCCTCAACTGTTGAACCATCAATATCCGGTGGACCAATCTGATTCATCCCTTTCCTTCTTGAGTTTAAATAGGTAAAGAACTCTTTTCTGTTTTTCTTTGCATCCTTTGCCAAAGATTTTTCGTAGTCTGCCTAATCTCCTTTGTGACTTGGTTACAGACCAACTTATATCTATCATAGGCTTCCATGTCGCCCATTAATTTGTATGTATCCCATGCATTTTTCTTCTCTGCCACATGTCTCATTAGTTCATCTGACAACCATTTAGGCCTAAACCTTGAACAATATTTCTTAGTTGGTATGTAAAGCCTGGTAGCTTCCAAGATTAGTTCCTTGAATGCTTCCCATTTTGAGTTTGCTGTTGGTAACATCATCAGTTGGTCCCACTGTATAGAATTTAAATACTGTCTCAGACCATCATAGTCGCCTTTACGAAAACAAAAACCCTTCCCTTTACCTCTGATGGTAGTTACCTCCTTGAGTAAATCCCACTTCAACACACTGTGATCACTGCCACCTAGTGGTTCATTTATCTGCAGATTCTTAATGCATGAAGAATCACTACTGATAATCAGATCAAGAGTATTGCTCCCTATTGTTGCCTCCCGAACATGCTGATGTAGAAAACAATCATCCAATAAATCCACAAGAGCCTGGCTAGTGTGTGAGTGACCAACCCACAAATTCCAGTCAATATCTGGGAAATTAAAATCCCCCATTATAAGACTTCTGGTGTTCCATTGATACATCAGAGAAATCCAAGATCATTATTAGTGGCAAGCTTGTACAGCATCAGCCAAGAAAAAAAAAAAAAAAAAAAAAAAACACTTCCCATTTAATTATCCATTCTCTCCAAAAGTTTGTACAATTCTTCCTTAAATTTATTTAAGCTATCAACTTCCACAATGGAAGATTGTGGAAGTCGTTCCTCAATTTGAATTTATGTTACCTCAAGTGCATAATCTGAGCAAGAGCAAGAATCCCATCAGCATTGAGCTTGCTCAAACCGTTCAAAGCCTTATGCACCTCAATCAAATCACTGCAACTTGCAGAACTTAAGCCTTTCTTGTAAGAGTACCCCTTATATATTAATGACCGTAAGCTGCAGCCATATTCTAGGTTTTATGCGAACTACAGCCTGAAGTGAAGAAGTTGGCAAACAGTCTGCTGTCGCAAGTGCAGTTGGAATCAGCTAACATTATGAATATTCAGAACACCTTCCACTTCCACCTACAGTTGACTCACTTTTTTGCTATTGGACCATCAAATATTATTCAGAAGCTATATTCGCACACAAATGAACTGAGTTGACGCGCAGATATATTTTTTAAACCCCCGGAATTCGCATGTTTTGTTCACATGAGCTCATTTCGTCTTCGTTGGTGGGTTGATCTACGTGTATGATTTTAGTTTGATTTCCAAAGAGTACGCAAACTAAGCATGCAAATTTGACTATACCTTAATATTTGTTTACCATTGTATATTTTCATCATTTCATATTCATCAAAAATGAATATTTTCTAATTTATGTACAGAATATGAGGTGTAATCAAAAGGTTTCTGGATTTAAAAGAAATTTTACTTATCGAGTATTTCACGTCACCTTCATTTTGCTGTCACATCCCTTTGGGATATGACACAACAAATTCCAAAGTTTTTATGCCGTTAAAAGCATTCCAGAGGCCCTGTTTTTATCTCTTTCAGTGTTCTTTGAGATATTTTCGGTATCTTTGCTATTGTTGCTGTAACATTTTAAGCACATCAGTGACTTTAGACCCTACCCCCAGGGGCTCACATCTGGTGAGTATGGGCTTGGCACACCCAGGGTTCTGAGCTGGATATCATCATTCTTCTCTTTCTTGGTGATTCCCTTCTACTTATCTCTCTTTCTCTCAGGGTAATTCAGAATTTTTTTTTTTTTTTTTTTTTACCTGGTGCACCATAAGCCTCAGGCTTCCTTGCACCATATGGCTAATAATAATATTCTGCAGTGTATGTCTGTACCACTTGTGACTTGCGATTCTGATGATGCCCCATCCATTGAACCTGTATCATCAGAGGTTGCAATATAACATGTAACAGATAAGGGGGAAGTGGAAAAAAACCAGAAATGCAGAATTCTTACAGCCCCAGTTGAAGAAGCCTTTAGAAATTCTTCCAGTCTATGTTGGGACTTAAATTCAGACCTTTCCAAAGAAGTGATAAGAGGTGAAATCTATATACTGTCATGGAGGACTCTTTCCCAACAGCAGTGCAATCGTTACATAAGTCCCGAAGATTAGTAGTACACTGAGTGGATGGAAATCATGAGATACCTACCTAGTAACTGGTAGGCCCACCTTTCACCAGGATAAGGCCAGTCATACGGCGAGACATTGAGTCTACTAGTTCACAAAAGCGTTCCAAGAGTATTTCCATCCATGCTTGCTGCACCGCTGACCATAATTCTGCCGCATTTCTGGGTGGAGAATCCAAAGCTCCAATAGACCTTTCCATAGCATCCTAAAGATGCTCCACAGAGTTCATGTCTGATGAACAGGGAGATCATTCCATGGTGGTAAAATCTGCGGAATGCTCTTCGAACCATGTTCTAGTCACCGCAGTTCTGTGGGGAGGCTTTGTCCTGCTGGAAGAATCCACTGCCGTGGGTGCACGATGACCATGAAGGGATGCAACACATAACCTGGACTGTTCAGAGATGCCTCTAGATCAGGGATTCTCAACGGGGACGATATTGCCCCCAAAGGGGCGAAAAAATCATGGGTATTATAATGGTTTGTGGCCCTCCAAAGTCCAACCCTCCATGACATCTTATTTCTTAATATTTAATTTCTCATTGGGTTTCATTTTCCCCTGAGACAATTGAATTTTAATATATAGGCATATTATATTAGCAATGAGTGAGAAATTTTGATAAAAGGAAGATAGTGGGCATAATTTAATTCAACCACCTTTGATTTTCATAAGCATTAAATGCCTAAGTGCTTTCAGAGGTAATATCTCTGCAATCCTTGGCATTTGCACCTTTCTGATAGGTAAGACCTTGGTGGCGGTATGGTTTATTTATTTATCCTTTTGTTTTATTGGTCAATTTATGAGACATGGATGGGATGAGGAAATGTTTGTCTATTGCTTCTGGGGTCCTCCCCACACCGGGTGGAAAAAGGCCTGGGTTTTTTTTTCACTCCGTGGCTGAGTTAGTCGGCCTCAGGCGTAGATAGTAAGGTTTTTCTCCCCAGTAACTGGGGTTTTTCCGTCCAGCAAAACAGGAAAATCGACCATAGAACATACGCAATTTACAGGTTACAAATACGGGTTAATGTATTTAATTACGGGCAACCCTAAAATAATAATAATTTATTGTTTCTGGGGTTGCTCACCATGGACCGCTGCTTCTGTGGGGCAGCTGAGGACTGGCACCACATCTTGATTGAATGTCATTATGACAAATACAGGAATCGAATAAAAACTGAAAACCCAAACGTCTCACCTAACCATCTAGACTGGCTCCTGAACCTGGAGAGCCTTACACTACTACACACATTTGCTCCTCATATCTTTTATAGAAGGAAGACTATTTCTTAGAGCCAACACGACAAGCACTTAAATTGTCCTGGATTATGTTCGATCTGCAGGCTCACTCTGCCCAGTAAAAAAAGAAGAAAAAATTTAAATTGTTAATTATTATATATTTTATTAATTTTAATTTATTAATTAATTTTATTTTGTTATTTACTTTTTTCTAATAATTCTCTTTGCGCTCTGCTCTGGGACTCTCCTGGCTCAGGAGTAGCAACAGCACTCTCCTGATAATCTTCCCCTCACAATCTCCATCCTGAGCAGGATGAAAAACTTTCTTCTTCTCTTTCTTTTTAAATCTGTCATCCTGTAGTTGGCACTCTGGCCAATGCTCTTCTCCTTTCTACAACCAAGGTGCAGGTCAAGATAAAAAAAAAAAAGGAAAATAAAAGGAGGAAAAAAAAAAAAAAAAAAAAAAAGGAAAAAGGGTGAAAAAAAATTATTTTTTAAAATTATTTATTTAGATATATTTATTTTAATTTTTCCTCGCAATCTGCTTTCTCCTGGGGTTCCCCAGGTCAGGGTAGCACAGCACATCCTCTAATTTTTTTCCCCTCTTGCATTTCATCCTGGATTGGGACTTCTCTGGGCTAGGGAGTTCCCCATCCTCTCTTCCCCTTCCCCTTTGATTGCTTACTTTTTCTCCCGAGGAAATTCTTCTTTCCACAAGGAGGCCTTCCCGCAGCTAGGGACCAGTACCTGGAAGCGGTCATTCAGGGTAGCCAAAAGGCCAAAACAAAACACTAAATTACAGAACACACATCTAAAAAAAGCTTTTTTTTTTTAAATTCTTTATTTTTACCTTTCTCCCTCTACCCTCACCCTGCATGGTTTGGACCTTTCTGATACGGAAAAAAAATAGGAGAAAAAAAAATTTTTTTTCAGTACACAAGGCCTTATTTTAAGTTTTTAAAACTGAACAGAGCAACGAGGCGGACAGGAACCTATGTCCTAGGAGCCAGCCAAAACACAAATTAAAAAAATATATATATGTTTCTACTTGTCTGCGCAGTAGCACAGTGGTATCATCACCATCCTCCCCACACTGGGTGGAAAAGGCCCAGGTTCGAATCCCATTGATGATACGAGGAACTTGGTTTTTTTTTTCACTCTGTGGCTGAGTTAGTCAGTCTCAGGCATAATAGCAAGGTTTTTCTGCAGAAACTGGGTTTTTTTTCGTCCAGCAAAACAGGCAAATTGACCAGAGAACACGTGATTTAGACACAAATATGGGTTAATGTAATCAATTACGGGTAACCCTAATATAATAATAATAAATTGTTTCTGCTTTCTATGTGACAATTAGTATTGATTTATTGTTTCCCTGTGGAAGTTGTTTATTTTCGATCTGCAGTGCTTTTGTGAGTGGCATGGGCTGTTAAATAAAATAAAAACAGAAATACTTCATAATAAAACAGGCCTACGTGCTCTGGATTCATAATGCGAAAATTTATTTTTATTTTGTTACACAGAGCATTAAAACTACGATAAATGAATTAGCTTTCGGCTGGGTGGCAGCCTTCATCAGATTTTTCAAAGTATTTTAATCTGATGAAGGCTGCCACCCAGCCGAAAGCTAATTCATTTATCGTAGTTTTAATGCTCTGTGTAACAAAATAAAAATAAATTTTTGCAGAAATACTTCCTTATTTAAGAACACAGAAATAAATGAAGATGAAATGATTGTCTTATAAAATTGTAGAAACAGGTAGTGCTCATACAGTTGCTGAGACTGTTATACAACCTGCATTAGACTAATTTCAACAGTGATGCATCAAAATCCTTCCAGTATTTTAAAAGCATTGCCATTGAGCAACGATTCAATTCAAAGACAAATCGATGAGATGTCAGTTAACATTGAAGAGCAGCTGACAAACTAAAAACTAGAAAATTTTCTATTCAGATTGATGAATCCACAGTTACTAACAATAAGGCCCTCCTAATGGTATACATTCATTATTTTGATGATTTTAAAATTCAAGAAGAGATGTAGTTTGTAAAATCTATAGAAACCGACTGTACTGAAGCATCCATTTTTTCTGCTGTAAAAGCATGGTTTGATGAAAAAAGCACCATTGGAAAATTTGGTATCTTGTGACACTGATGGTTGGAAGACAAAGATTTTATAGTCCACCTAAACGAAGTATGTCCAGAAGTTCTTGCAATACACTGCATTGTGCACCATCATCTGGCTGCAAAAAATATTACTCCAGTTCTTTATCAATCTCTGAATAGTTATTAAAACCATCAATAAAATAAAGTCGCATGGCAAATCATGATCGCCTTTTCAGAAAATTGTGTTGATATGTAGAACAGTATGTGAGGCTTCTTTTACGTACAGAAGTTAGAAACTGTCTAACAAGACTTGTAAACTTTTTTGATACAATAATTAGTTTTTTAGAGAGTGAAAGTGACACAGATTTAGCAAACAAAGCAGATCAGCAAACACAAAAACAACATACAGTATGCTATATAGCTTGGATTTTTCGAAAACGTAATGTTGTCTCACTTCAACTTCAAGGGAAATTATGGTGATAGACTACAAACTATTAAATAAATAAACTATAGACTACAAACTATTGAAGTTTTCACTGAAAAATGGAAATATTTGAAAGCAATTTCATGGTATGCAACAGTTAGATGAAATCAATGAATCATCTCAGGGGCTCACATCTGGTATGGGCTTGGCACGCCCAGGATTCCGAGCTGGATATCGTCATTCTTCTCCTTCTCTTTCTTGGTTATTCCCTTCTACTCTCTTACTCTCTCTCTCTCTCTCTCTCTCTCTCTCTCTCTCTCAGAGTAATTCAGTAATTCAAATTTTTTTTTTGGCTGGTGCAGCATAAGCCTCAGGCTTCCTTGCACCATATGGATAATAATAATCTCTCACTGAGAATGATCTTAAGAATTATTCAGATTATTTGTGTTCTTTAAAACATGAAATGAAAAATATTTTCAGATTTATTTTCTTTTGAAGTGAAGCTATGAATGTTAGATCCATTTAGATGTGATGCCGGGTCTGCTAGTGAAGAAAATCAAGAACTCATTGAAATAAAATGTAACGAAGAATGCAAATAAAAATTCAAAAAGGTGGAATGGCTGAGTGGGGATCAAAACCAACTAAACTTCTTTATCCATTAATATAGTCTGAAATGGCCAAAGTACTTCTTTGTTTTCCAGTCTTATGTGATTGAAAGTGGTTTTAGTTCAGTAAATAAAATATTAACAAAGGAAAGAAACAATTGATACATGTTCAAGAGAAGACATTAGAATTAAACTTAACAACGTCATACCAAACATAGAACTTTTAGCTAAGCATCAGGCTCAGGGATACCACTGAATAAAAAGAGTATTTATTTATTTATTAAGAGTAAATATTTTCTTGTTTAAAATTTCATGGGGGACCAATTAGGCAAAAAAATTGTCTATAAAAGCCCTTTAGAGGTTCCAACGTGTGCCAGTTGAACACGCTCCACCGGCATTGCAAAAGGTGACACAATATATACTCAAAGACTCAAATCTACCTTTAATCAAGAATTTTTTTCCATTTCAAAAATGAAAATTTGAAGTGATAATTGAATGCTAAAGCAGTCATCTGATAAATCCGGAAAATTTCTGCTACTATAGGAGTGACTGACCCACAAGTTCCTGTCACTATCTGGAAATTTAAATTCCCCTAAAAACCCATTCTGATTTTGCTTGCCCATTCTGTCTGTGCAGTTGTTTGTTATACTTGTCAGTCATTTGGCTTATAACATACTCCTGCTCTAATTTTTGATTACTTAGTGTTTACATCACACAAAATGACTGTCATCAGTAAGGGTCCCTTATAGAGTTCATGCCTTGTGTTTATGTAGTAGGGTTTTAGGAGCATCAGCGACTAAGGCCATATTGCTCTGTATATATTGTCTGTAAATTGCATATTTTCTGTGGTTGATTTTCAGCTTGCTAAATGAAAAACTTGAGTTTCTGGGAGAAAAAACTATACTACCCTTGCCTGAGACCAACTAACTCAGCCACATTGTGAAAAAAAGGCCTATAAAAATTCCTCGCCACGACAGGACTCAAACTCAGTAGTTTCCACCAGGTGTGAGGAGGGCAGCGATTCTACCAACTCTGCTACCCACAAGGGTATGCCTCGTCATGTGGTATTACCAATGGCAAGATCACCTACATCAACTGGATCCACTGTCTTAACTTCTAAGTGCTTCTTAAGGGCATAATTCCTTCCCTTCTGCCATGTATTTTCTATGTCGTACTTGCCACATTCAAATTCCACATCAATTATGTCCGAGTGTCATGTCTCCAATAACACTATAATGTCCACATTTGTGATGACAAACTTTAAATTTGTTTACTATACTTCTAGCATTAGTATGCGTACAAATATGAGCATGTGCACCTGTTTTTGCTCTTTGTAGCCCTAACACACCTCATACCACAGGGGTCCACACCTGGTGAGTATGGGCTTGGCACACCCAGGGTCCTGAGCTGGATATCATCATTCTTCTCTTTCTTGATTCCTTTCTAATTCTCTCTCTCTCTCTCTCTCTCTCTCTCTCTCTCAGGGTAACTCAGGAATTTTTTTTTTTTGGCTGGTGCAGCATAAGTCTCAGGCTTCCTTGCACCATATGGCTAATAATAATAACATTGGCATGTGACATGAGGACTCCCAGCAGGTGTTGTAACCTCAAAGCCTTGCTTTCTGTGCCCCAACAGAAGTCTAAGAATGACTTTCATCTCTGCTTAGAGCTGCTGTTAATGTATTAATCTGCATATCCCACAAACTAGCAGTTTTCCAACCTAACTTTCACTTCTTCAGCATTGGTAAATATTCTTGCATCCCATATTGGAGCTTATCTTATCCAGTAAAAAGTCTTTCATATTAACAAGCAACTTGAATACATACCTCTTTGGTACTGTGTAATTTGATCATATTTTGGTACCCATTCTCCTCAGCAATGCTAAAAAATAAGTACGAAAACCTTGGTGGCACTTTAATTCTGCACTGGAATATTGTCTAGTAAAAAAATGATTGCTTTTGCAGAATCTGAAGTCGAGGCCATGTAACCACAGCCTATTATAATGAAGGACACTATGTCTAGTATGGTATCCTTCTAATTTTACTTGTACAGTCAGAGGATGCTTAGACAAAAACATCAGAGGCAGGTAAATAAGATGCTTGGTGCAGTGGGGTTGCACCCTGACTTGTCACCATCTGATTTCTTTCTGTGGCAATATTTGAAGTCAGTTGTTTATGCAAACTGACCTCACACAATCAACTAAGCAAAAGATAACACTGACAAAATGTGAAAAAATTAGCAAAGAAATAAACTAGTCTTTTATTCCAAAGTAAGAGTTTGGATCACAATAAACACATGCAAAACATTACAAGATGTGCAATTCAAACATCTAATGTATTAAACTGCATATGACAACAGATATTTGTAAGACCTTTTATATTTAATAATTGTATATCTCAGGGGCCACATGCTGTTAGGTTTTACACACATTAGACTTAGGTAAAATTGTGCCTTTTGGCCAAATTGTATTATATCGGTACAAGAGTGTGTCTGTAGGTTAATTGTGTTGAAAAACTCAGAATAAATTATGAAGAAAAGCCCTGCTTCCTCCACCTGAAATCAGCTAACAACAGCCTCAATTGGAGAGGACTTTATAAATTCCTCATTGACAGGAATTGAAGCAATAAGTAACAAGGGACAAAACGACTGTACTGTCATGGATGACAAGTCACATACCGTTTATGTCAATTGTAATGCAATCAAAATTTTTTGTAATTTCTGTCAGTATGGTTAATGGTTAACCTGTGGACAAAGAATCCTTAGAAAATGATGTTAAATTTTTTTAGTACATATTTCTCATTACTTTTCAACAATAGAATAAATACATATTTAATAGATTTACAGCATTTATACAAGACGAAATACACAATGCCAATTTTTATAAAAGCGGTGTTTTGCTAATAAGGTGGTTATCAGAATATGGATGAAAAATTACATGCTCAGTTTTAAATAAATCCCCTTCCTTCCAACAACTGTTGCTGCATGAGCTTATAATTACGGTCCCAAATTCCACTGCTGGACCTATACATAGGTGAAATGAGAACAAAAAAAAAAAAAAATTGTTTTAATATAATTTCTGATGACATTTATAAAAACCTTTTGATAAATTAGAAAATTTCATAAATAACTGATTTAGATATAAAAAAGCACAAAGAAAATATGAAAGCATAATTAATAAAGATATATAAATAAAAAAAAAACTAACAATACATAATACAGTAGACTGTTGAGATAACGGCACTCCAAATAATGTAATATTTGAGCTAACGGCACATTGAGATTGAATGTTTACATACAGCACAGATGTCTTGCAGTGCCAAAAAAAAAAAAAAAAAAAAAACCGGCAAGTTGCGTGATTACTGTACTTATCTACGTTCGTCACTTTGAAAGTGACTTCTGTACTGATATCCTGGATTATACCACTGTTTTACATTTATTTTAAATTAAAAACTCCTCACCATGGCTCCTAAAGTTAATAAACCTGATACAGAGATGAAAAGAAGAATAACATTAAGCATTATTAGCATTAGTAGAGGCATTTGATGCAAGAAAGCAAGCTTATGCAGCAACAGCCAAAAAAAAAAAAAAAAAAACCCACTTCCACTTCACCCCTCTATTCGTTTAAAATACCTGTCCAGCTGAGCCTTAAACTTATTTAGGCTATCAACCTCCACTACAAGGGATGGAAGTCTGTTCCACCAACCAACCACCCGCTGGCTAAAGGCAAATTTCCGCATATCTATCCTACATCTGTCTTTCCTCAATTTGAATTTATGCCCTCTCAGGTGATTTTTCTGAGCTAGAGGAAGAATCCCATCAGCATTGAGCATGGTCAAACCATTCAAGGCTTTATACACCTCTATCAGATCACCTCGCTGGTGCCTAGTCTCCAGACACTGTAATTTGCAAAACTTAAGCCTTTCTTCGTAAGAGCACCCCTTTGTTCCATTCACTAATCTTGTTGCCCTTCTCTGTACACGTTCCAGCAGCTCTACAGCCTTCTTGAAATGAGGCCTCCAGACCTGTATACAGTACTCTAGGTGTGGCCTGACCATTGCCTTATACAAGGGAATAATCACTTCCTTATCCCTGCTGGAAAAATTCCTGTATATCATTGACAATACTCCATGAGCTACTCTTGCAGCCCGTCTGCACTGCTCAGAGAACTTCATATCTGCCTGCACAACCACCCCCAAGTCCCTTTCATTCTCTATCACTGTCAGCGTAGTACCGCAGAGTTGATACGTTGCTCTGGGGTTGCTGTTTCCCATGTGTAGTACTTTACATTTGTCAATGTTAAACTTCATTTGCCACCTCTCAGCCCATCTGCTCAACCTTTCCAGATCCTGTTGCAGTAGCATAGTGTCAGTAGTGTCCTTGACAACCCTGCCAACCTTTGTATCGTCTGCAAACTTGGACATTAAGCTTCATATACCATCATCAATATTATTTATAATTACAGAAAACAATAATGGACCCAACACTGAGCCCTGAGGGACTCCACCAATAACATTAGTCCACGATGAGCAGTGTCCATTGATTACCACTCTCTGTCTTCTCCCCCTCAACCACCCCTTTATCCATAGCAGCAATTTGCCTCCAATGTCACACTGCTCCAATTTGTGTAGCAGTCTGCCATGTGCAACAGTATCAAAAGCCTTTCTAAGATCCAAGTATATAATATCAAAGCTATTCCCTGCATCCTGTTCTTTTGTGACTGCATCATAGTATCCAATCAAATTGGTCAGGCAAGACTTCCCCTTAACAAAACCATGCTGTGTCCGAGCTATAACTGAAGTCTTGTCTAAATGATCCTGCAGTGCTTCTTTAACCAGTGCCTCCATTATTTTCCTGGAACAGAAGTTAAGCTCACAGGTCTATAATTACTTGTGTCAGCCTTTGATCCTCCTTTGTGAATTGGGGTCACATTTGCACATCTCCAGTCTGTGGGTACCTCCCCTGAGTCCAAGGAAGCTCTCATAATTATGGCTAAGGGTTTGCTTACTTCCTTTGCTGCCTCCTTTAATATAACTGGATAGATCCCATCCACCCCGGGTGCCTTTCTTGTGTTTATCTTCAACAGTTTCTCCTCCACTTTACTCCCAGTTATTTCAAGATTCTGTAGCTTACTGCTAGAGTTGAATACACC
The DNA here is from genome assembly GCF_048544385.1 of Mastigoproctus giganteus. Classification (NCBI taxonomy): domain Eukaryota; kingdom Metazoa; phylum Arthropoda; class Arachnida; order Uropygi; family Thelyphonidae; genus Mastigoproctus; species Mastigoproctus giganteus. Next base: position 30,778,459 of record NC_143585.1, on the reverse strand, counting down.
TCTGGCATTCCCCTCGCTGAATAACTCCTCATGTGTGAATGTTGATGCAAAATATTCATTTAGTTTGTTAGCTACCTGAGCAGGATCATCAACAGTTGACCCATCAATATCAAGTGGACCAATCTGATTCATCCCCTTCCTTCTAGAGTTTACATAAGTAAAGAACTCTTTGCTGTTTTTCTTTGCATCCCTTGCCAAGGATTTCTCGTAATCTGCCTTCGCCTGCCTAACCTCTTTTGTAACTTGGTTGCATATCAACTTGTATCTATCATAGGCTTCTGTGTCATGTGTTAATTTGTAAGTATCCCATGCATTTTTCTTCTCTGCCATATGCCTCATTAGTTCATCTGACATCCATTTTGGCCTAAACCTTGAACAATATTTCTTAGCTGGTATGTAAAGCCTAGTAGCTTCCAAGATAAGTTCTTTGAATGCTTCCCATTTTGCATTTGCTGTTGGTAACATGATCAGTTGGTCCCACTGTATAGAATTTAAATACTGTCTCAGTCCATCGTAGTTGCCTTTACGAAAGCAATAACCCTTCCCTTTACCCCTAATGGTAGTTACCTCTTTGAGTAAATCCCACTTCAGCACACTGTAATCACTGCCACCTAGTGGTTCATTTATCTGCAGATTCTTAATGCATGAAGAATAACTGCTGATAATCAAATCAAGAGTATTACTCCCTCTAGTTGCCTCCCGAACATGCTGATGTAGAAAACAATCATCCAATAAATCCACAAAAGCCTTGCTAGTGTGTGAGTGACCAACCCACAAATTCCAGTCAATATCTGGGAAATTAAAATCCCCCATTATAAGACTCTCTGATTTACTGGCCCACTCTATTTCCCTGTACAGTTTCTTATTATACTCATCAGAGTCATTAGGCCTATAGCACACTCCTACTCTCAATTTTGATCTCCCAATGCTTATGTCACACCAAACTGACACTGCACTGTCCAGCGATGTCGACTGGCTTCACTTCCTTGGTTTTTATGTGTTTCTTAACTAATAGCATAACCCCTCCCCCCTTCCTATCCTGTCTATCCTTTCTGTAGACGTTACAGAAGCTTAGTGACAAACTTTGATATAATCCAAACTATTATATTCGGGTCACCTGGAACGTTAATTCATATACCCATGTGCATTGTGTGTTCTTCCCCCAGTTTCTGGCAGAAAAAACCTTGCTATCTATGCTCGAGACCAACTAACTCAGCGAAGGAGTGAAAATAAGCCAACAAAAGTTCCTCACATCATCGACTGGATTCGAACACTGGCCTTTTCCACCCAGTGTGGGGAGGACAGTGATGATACCACTGTGCTACTGCGTAGACTAAACTTGATATAATAAAGAAAATATAACAGGGCATAAGCAAGAATGTATTAATGGCAGAATATAACATTGGTTCGTCAACACATCCGTTTTTTATGTGCAGTTAATAAAATTGCATTCTTAATCTCTCTATTTCTTGTTTTACCTTATTATTTCTGCATTAAATATATAAAAAAATAAAACTTTCTAGATAATGGAAAATTTGAAATAACGGCACCTCGAACCCCCAAAGGTGCTGTTATTCTGAAAGTCTACTGAATTATGTTTGCTAAATTCTAACTCAAAATTTCATATATTAGAAGAGCTGCCATGGAGCTCTTCCAGAACTATTCCACATATTTTCTAATCCACCAAACTACTATTCACAAAGCATCTCATTTGGCTTAGAGAGTCTTCTCCACTATAGTTCAACTAATTTTTAAATTCCACCAATTCATTTTCAGGATTTAGAATTATAAATCCTTAGTTCGCAAAATATATTAACATTCAGTCCGTTAAAGATTAGATATTAAGCTGTGGAATAGTGTCAGAAACTATTATAATTCAACAAGAGATATATTTATAGAAACATTATATGAAGACTCGGCTACGGGCCTCCGTAGCCAAGTGGGCAGGAGCGGGAGTGCAGTAGCACACGTTCTTTGAGTAGACCGGGGTTCAAGCCCCTGACTGCTGAATACGGTCGATCTGCCAACCCGCACTGGACCAGCGTGGCAGATTATGGTCCATTTTTCCCCTCAGCATGAATTGTTGAGGAGGCTTCCATCCTGCAGTGGATTGATAATGGCTGAACTTTACTTTTTACTTTTATATGAAGTTTGAACAAAAAGGGAAAACTGTATACAGGCATCAGTGCTGTTAAATTTAAAGGGATGAGCTCTTTACAACTTACACCTAGGCAAGCAAGACCATGAGGCTTCAATATATATATTGAAATTTAAGATATAATATACCTGAAAATTGCCAGTATTATGTGGCTGGTTTGCCTTGTTTGTGGTATAAAAACCAGAGTTTGTGGAAGGGGGGGGGGGAAACAATGCACCAAGATGGGGTACCATGGTCAAAGTACATGAATAAAGTCTATAAAAGTTCTTCTTGATTATTTCTTAACTTCTGCCTGCAATGAGAATTTAATAAGGGGAAATAATTATAGTTATAAAGAATTCCACAACTAGGCGCTATAAATTCAAATTATAGAGGAAGAGGTTTAGACTAGATTGTAGGATGTTTTCTTTTAGCCAGAAAGTTGTTGATTACTGGAACAATTGAGTCTGCAGGTAGTTGAGGCTGAAAGTTTGAAGAAATTCAAAGATCAACTGGACAGCTATGTGAGGAGAGAAATGCATAATTTGTATTTTCATATCAACTTTTTTTCCCCTTTTGGTTGATACAGCAAAAGCCATGGCTTCCTTACACTATATGGCTAATACTAATACTAAAATATTCTTAAGATTTCATACTACCCGTAATTATAGGTAAGAAATAATAAAAATTAAATTTACAAAATAAAGATTCTTTTAAGTCTTTTACCTTCTGTTTTTGCTTCTTTTAACACAAGATTTTCTACTAATGCTGGCATCAGTTGCAATTCAAATACTCTGGGTTCTTTACAGTACTCACATGGGGGTAAAGACACATCTTGTGATTTCTGACTGCTCAAATATAGAGGCTTACCCTGCCAATTATACCTACAGTTAAAAATATCCAGATGATCAGTTATTAAAATAAGCCATGGAAAAGCATATTTCATGATATACACAAGTATTTCATATAAACAACATAAAAATCTGCTGACTACAAGTAATCTGCAGATAAACAATAAATTGTTCTACTGACATACAATGAACAACTGACTTCAAATTATTACAACTTTCCTGTCCTCATTCTCATTACAACTTCTTTCCGGTCCTCATCTTTCTCTCAATATTCAATCCTCTCATTTGCTATCAGAATCAAATGCTTGCTGATAAGACAGATGGTACATCTTTTAAACATACTTCTAGTAAAGAGGTGATGACACTGCACTTCTCAGCACTATGTAGTCAAAAAGGGCATATAGTAGGTAGAACTATTTTAGAGACGGAAAACACTTCAACAAAGGTGTGCAAAAGTCTTTGCCAATATCATTAAGGAGGGATTATGAATTCAGGGAAACTGCAAGCTGAGGAGGAGGACAGGATAACATAGACATGCATTTATCTTATATGGCCCAAAGTAATTCTTACACACAGAGTTTTTGTCTGCAACTGCAAAAGGCAATGTTGTTTCAAGACATACTAAGGATAGTGATGTTTCAAATGAACAGGAAGCTAATGTTATTGGGAAATAAGCTTAAATAACTTCAAGGGGTATGTCAACTGATGTTGCTAATGAACTGAACAGGTACTTTTCACTAACCTTTACAGACAAAAGCCTTTCATGACAAGGAGAAGCCATGTAACAGTTATATTAGTATTATTATTATTAGCCATTACTGATATAACTATTTGCATAGAGGCTGTATGCTTACAAATACTTGGTACAAATTAAAGCATTTTCTAGATAAAAATTGCATCAGATTCAAATTTTATTAAATCTCAAGGAAAAAATTAATTGAGATCTTGGATTAAATTTATTTCAATGCAAATTATATTAGAAAAAAAATTTTTGTTTCCCTAACATTTAGCTGTTAATAGTTTCAAACTTTTTTCTCAAATTACTGACTTCTAATTCTTTTTTATAATCTTAATGTTTTCTAACTTTAATTGAAACTTTAATTAATCATATGAATTGGAATAGAATTCCAATTCATATGAGATACCAGTTTATATGATTTATTGTGTATGCCTGAAACCAATATAGAATAATTCACCGGGAAAGCTTTAATCCCTCCACCTGAAAGAAGATTTTAACTTACTCCACTTTTAAGAACATACCACTTTGTGACACAGTTTAACTAATTTTTATTTTAACTTCATTTTTACAATAACCAATGAGACAAGTTTATTTTATTAAAAAAAAAGAAAAAAGAACTTACCTAATAATTTGCTGAGGATAGCATGCAATTCTCTTACAAAACTTATGAAACATTTTATCTCCATGCATGACTTCAGATTTCTCATACTGCTCAAGTAATTTGGACTTTTGATTGCTAAGAAAAGATTAATTAATGTAAATAAATGCCAACATTTATTTACATTTATATTTTATTACTATCACAGTTATCTATCCATTAACTACCCAGTTTCATAACACATCTGAATGCATAATAATAATGAGGTACTTGTTTACTCTAACAACATAGTAAATAATATGCAGCTGACTTCAATATTTTTAACAAGTTCATAGGCACATTTAATACTTCAATAATTTTATTCATTACTTTATGAAACCATCAAAGCATTAAATAACTGATATAAACTGACAACATAACCAGTAAAATCTATTTATTAAGAGCAATTGGGACACAAAATTCTAAAGGAAACCTGTAAAATTCCTGAGCACGAATAACAAAGTTTCTGCGGAGACTAAATACAATTTGTGATCTATTGCCACTATCAAAATCAGTAATTGTGTGGACTACTGTTTGGGGCGTTGTCATTGAGATGTCTCTCACAAGAAACAGCCATGCATATTTATATCAAGCAATAAGGATAGCAAAGTATGACAGTTTCAATTTAACCTCAGAAAATCTACCTGAAAACACTATTTCCGCATTTTCACTCAGTAATAAGTGAAACCCTGCTGTGATCTTGCTGAAATGACAGTTACTGATATCAAATCCATAGCCTATGGGAAAAAGAATCAAGTGAATCCATAAAAATCCTCAAAGTATATTATCTTCAATGAACTTAAGTCCATATATAACAATCTAAAAAGGGCACACTACACTGCAACTCAAAAGGAGGCTAAAGACTTCTAACAACAGTTTTTACACTTTATAAAGCAAAGAAGCAAGTCATTTTTTTTTTTGTTATTGTTATTTACCAAATTCTAAATGAAAATGAACTTCAAAGATACTCTGAAAGCTGAATGGAAAACATTAAATGTATGTTTTTCCAACATCACTCAGCCTGCTGGAAGTAATTTAAAATCATCTTTCAAGATCATTTTCAAGACCAATTTTCAAATGACCCAATTCAATAGCCTTTTTCTCAAATTTTTAATAAACTATGGAAAAGATTTGTAAGTAACCTTGAAAAGATTTGTAAGTAACTTCTACACGAACATACTGGTTTTCAATTGCAAAAGAGCTGGAAAAAAAAATGAGAGTTAAAATAATTCCCATGTGACTACCAACAAGTTAAAAACTGAATGGCAAATATTATGACACCTGCCAGCAGATTAAGTGACATATCTTCCAATGTCACTTAATCTACTGGCAACTGAAACTGGCAAGCGCAGTTTCAATATTTTATGAATACAAGATACTGCACTTGCCAGTATCTTGTATTTGTAAAATAAAATACAAGATACTGCACTTCTGAGGATTATTTTGATCATATTCAATAAGCATTTCTCAAATATTTGGATAAAAAACTATGAATAAAAAAAATAACTTCAAAAGCACCAAGCAGACTGATCCTGTATTTTGTAACAAAACTGATTAAGTAAGAAAAGTAAATTTTTCTTGCTGTGCTGTATCTCACATACAGTGGAATTCTCTTCTAATGTCAGTCAAAAAAACAATATCCTTTACATTAAAAATTACATACAGCCATGACCATGTGGTTCATTCAAATTGACCATGTGGCTTATTCAAAGGAACACCCCACAAAAAATGTGCAGCCAATTTTTAATTGAATGCTGTGGCAAGAGGCGCCTCCATAGCCAGGTGGGAAGGAGCAGCAGTGCGTAGCACACGCTTCTTGATTAGACCGGGGTTCGAGTCCGTCACCACCAAATACGGAGGATACGGAAAGGTCAGGAATGACCACCGCATATTCCCGGAGCAATATGGCCTTAGTTGCTAATGCTCCTAAAAACCAAATAACAAACAATAACAGCTGTGGCAAGAAAAAGTTATGCAATTGTTAATATTCCTCTTGCCATATGACTGTCCTAGAATACAGAAATTTCAATATCCCCTCCTATCCACATTTGATGAATCCTCTTCCACTAAAAGTATTACTAAGAAACTTCTACAGTATGCATCATTACAGACAAAGAGAATGCAGAAAAAACAAAAAAAGAAAAAGGAACCAATAAATTTTTCATCTCACATCACACAATATAGCAACCAACTATGCTCACACCACTGATGTAAACCTCATGTTTTTTTTTTTTTTTTAGTAAAATAAAGCAGTTTTATTAACCAGGATATCAATAACCCATTTAAATTAACCAAAACAGTATTAAAAATCAGACCATTCCTGGGGATGATGTGGAAGCTGGCCCGGAACCCATTTCTTGTATGCAATGTTTACTACTTTAAAAGGAAAGGGGAAGGAAGTTCAATATCCCATTCAAGTGGGTAGAAAGCTAAATAAAAGTGTTTTATTTTAGTAAGCAGAGCCTGCATATATCACTAGTAAGAAGAGTAGTATCTGAGAAGTACTGAATTATACATATCACTTTTTACAACAACAGTAATTCCAGCTAATGCACCTTATAATAATTATTTTACCATCAAAATGTTAATTTTAATTTTCATTATATCTGAAAGTGAAATAATTACAACTTACACATGTGTATTCATATCTCCACTATTACTTTCATACTCTCTTAACAGAGCTTTAATATGGTCATCAACATTCATGTCACCTTCATTGGGCTCCTCAATAACATTGATGTAGTAGGAAATAAAAGCTATCTGATTTTCATTTTCAGTTTCTGATTTTTCACTACACTTAATTTCCAGTGATTCCTATTCAAAGTAAAAGAAATTCTTTGTAAAAAGTCATACTGCTAAAGAATTCTTTAATATACAGTAAATTTTATACTTTTGAAAAATATGTAAACTTTATAACATAGGTTCAATAGACATCCATTCATATCATAGCACTTAAGAATGCAGTATCAACCAAACCCATATGATCAGGCAAAAGAGATTATGGTATATCAGGTTTTACAATCATTTAAATAGCACCAACATGCTGTTATAAAGTTTACTGGGTTCAGAAAAATTATCAGCCAGTTCTGTGAGATCAACAACTAATGATGATGATATTAGTACAAGTGGAATGTCCACAATTTGGCTATCTAAAAACTGGAATTGTCCGAAATCCAGACCTTAAGATTTTTTTTTTTTTTTTTAATCTTTTTTTTCATGAGTGAAACTGCATGATTTCAGTTTGAGTCAAAACTTGTTCTCTGAATACTGCTAATGAACTGGTTCTCCAAATTCCATTCAAAGTAATTAAAGTAAAATTAAATAACACGTCTTAATTCCTTTGAAAACTCCATTGGTAGCTTTGTACTGATGTATTTATATCTGGCAACTAGCACTTTCAACTGCCACAAATAAACACATTATAGCCTTACAATAAAAAGTTTGCCGGTGGTAAACAAAGTTCATAATCTACCTAAATTTATTTATTTATTTTTGGAAAACTGCACAGGAACATGGCAGTACCTTTCCACTACATAAAAACTATGGAAAAATTGCTATGAAATGCTGTGCTACAATCAGTTTGTTATCTATCAACCTATGTGACATTCATTATGTGCCTTTCATCTTATTTTGTTGTCAGAGAGGGTGGCCTTTACTAATTTATTAACAGGAAAGGTAGTTTTTTTGCATATATTTCTGAATTTCCAACTCTAATGGTAGCACATTAGAGTTACTATTCGATACAACTAATTCCTGAAAATAAATCTTTATTGATTTGTACTTATTGATCTTTATTGATTAGTTCTTATTAATCTTAATTAATATTAATTAAATCTTCATAGTTTTCTAAAGTGAGGGAGGGTATCATCTCTGGGCTATATTGTTTGCATTATATTGGAAATCTGCTATCCAAAATGCCTAATAAACAATCACAGCACTGTCCCAGATGTTTATTACAACCATATTTGTTAATCTTGCCTTTTCTTAATTATTTACTGTATAACTATTTAATATTTCTGTAAGTAAAACAAGCATGCATATACTGTATTAAAGGCATCTGAATACAGCACAGAGAATTTTGCTCACATTGGCCACTTTCATCTGATGTTCAAGAATGCAATCAGCCAACAACAAAAGGTATTTGTTGTTGGTTCATGTATTGTTCAGAAAACTGAAAAACTAAAAAGTTGCTTATCTTCTGTCTCAAGTTTTCTGAATAAATTGTTTGACATCTTACATTACAAGAAAAAGGTTGTGTTCCAGACTTCGCACTTTGAATATACACTGTGCTGCCATTTTATTAGGTACACCTACCTAGTAATGTGTTGAGGCCCCTTTAGCCTTTGAAACAGCCTGAATTCGTCTAGATATGGATTGAACAAGGTGCTGAAAACATTGTGCAGGAATGGAATACCATGCAGACGAGTGTATCACGCAGTTCCTTGAGATTTGACGGAGGTGTAGGCCTCCAGCAAATAGTCATTTCCAGCTCATCCCAAAGATGTTCGATTGGATTGAGTCCAGGAACTGAGCGGGCCACTGCAGCAAAAAAAAGTCATTGTGTCAACGTGTGCCAAGAAAATATTCCCCATACCATAACACCACCCCCCACCACCTTGCACAGTAGTCGTCAGACATGACAGGTCCATGGATTCATGTTGTTTTTGCCAAATTCTGAGCCTTCCATCAACATGATGCATCAGGAACTTCAACTCGTCAGACCAAGCAACTGTTTTCCAATCCTCAATAGTCCAGTGCTGGTGTTGCTGTGCCCACAGGAGGCGTGCTCTCTTGTTCTTCACTGATAATAAAGGTACGCAATGTGGCCATCGGCTGTTATAGACCATTCGTGACAAAGTGAGACTAGTGGTCCGTTGCGATATTTTGTTCTGCACACAAAGGTTGTATTCTGACGTGATGTGCAAAATTTTGAGCTGTCTGCTTCCACAACTCTAGCCATCTTCCTCTGACCTCTCTAATCAACAAGCGCTTTTCTTCCACAGGAGTGCCATTGAGAGGATGTTTTCTGTTCATTGCACCATTCTCGATACACTCTTGACACTGTGGTGCGTGAAAAGTTCAGGAGAACTGCCGTTTCAGAGATGCTTTGTCCAGCATGTCTTGCACCAACTACTATGCCACCTTCGAAGTCCATTAGATCACTCATTTCCCCCTTTCTTGCTACAGTTTGACGCTTAACCAATACTAGAAAGGTTGTTCTGATGCATTTATATCCACAACTTTGGTCATGTGACTTGTAATGTCGTGGGACAAACCATTTGTGTGCACAGCAGAAGCGTACCTAATAAAGTGGCAGCACAGTGTATGTTTTCTTCTATGAAGTGACTTTTTTGTGTTGATTTAAAAGTAACTGAAGGTGTTCTGTGTTGGTCACAATCTGAAGCTTTTGCTTTTATTCCTAAAAAGTATGCAAAATCATCCTGCAAAAAATATCCCATGCATTATTTTGTTTATTTTGTCCTTGTTATTTTATTTTTTTAGTGGATTAAATTATATACATATATATTAATAACAACAAGTATATTAATATATACATTAATAAATTTAAAAAGTCCTAAAATTAAAAAAAAAAAAAAAAAAAAAAAAAAATGAGAACTTTCCAAGTCCCAAGGTTGCAGATTTTGGGCACTGCACTGTATCAGTATTGGCTACACAATGCAAAGAAATCTGAGGCCCTTGCTGTACCAAAAAAAATAAAAATAAAATAGTAAATAAATAAAATAAAAAATAAAAAAAACCTGTGTTTTCCTCTTCTGGAGGATACCCAGCAGGCATTTTGAGACTAATGGCTTGAATATCCCCAAGCCATCAGCTTCATATATATTCCATCAGCTTTATAATATTCCAATGGTTAGCTCACTGGCAAAAGGAAAGCTCTCTATAATCCGGTCTATAATTCTTTCTCCTCACTTGGAAATTATGCCCACTGGTTCTAGTGTCACTTAATACTATGAAACTTTTTCACAGTATTCGGTGACACTAGAACCACTTAAATTTCACTTCAGTCATTTTACTGCCTCCTCTCAGTTTTAAACCTTTGAACCTTTTGAAGGAGCTCAATATCTTTGTTTTTTCAGTGTGGCTTCCATATCTGGATATGGTATTTCAAGTAGCTTTTCATAATTGCTTAGTACTGTGAAATTATAACTTCACTGTCCCTACAAGTAATCGTTCAATAAATCAACTGGACACCATGAGCCTTCCTTACCTATCTATACTGCAGAGAATTTCACATCTACCCACATTGTAACCTCTCAAAATCCTTTCTTTCTTGAACAGCTTTTAATTCAACCTCTCTAAGTGCACAGGTTACTCTGGGGGACTAACACCATTATTTCCCAAGCGTAAAACTTGTATTTTGCAGCATTAAAACATTACTGCCACTAATCTGAATATTCCTAACATGCCATGGTCCAACCCACTGCATGTGACTATATCCACTGTGTCAACAAACACAAATATCAGTGTGAGAACATTGTATTCCATTATTCAAGACAACTCTGGATATTGCAATACAAGTACCCAGTAGATGCTGCACTTATTCGGCAAGTACAGTACCTATTTGGCAAGAAGCAAAAACGGCTATGTATGGAATTATTCCTAAACATTACAGAGAATCAATAAAAAGCAGTTTTTATTTACAGAATTTCATTTCACCAAATGAAAATATAAATGATTTTCCACATATAAGACTGTTGCTGTCAACAAGCCACCACGCCTACTATCACAGTATCAGTTTGCAGCTTTATTTCTGTGACCAAAACTGAATGAGAATCAAAATATTAAATAAACTTTTCAAATCCTTCCTATCTCAAGTAACTATTCATTACTCAAATAGCATTTATACATTAACATGAATTAATTCAAACTACAGTATATATTATGAATTTCTTTTCATATATGATACAAATTTCCATAATGAGTTATCATGTGTTCTTTATTGCATTAGTCTTTTTTAAGGTCTAACTAAACTCTTAATAAATGTTTTACTTCAGTAACTTCAATAATTATCCTCCCATGGTCCATGGTCCAACCCACTGCCCTCCACTTCCCTACAGAATTCATCACACATGAGGAATTCTGTAGGGAAGAGGAGGACACAAGCTTATTAAACTCTAACAGGGAGCTGGTTGGTTGGTTGGTTGGTTATTAGGATTTTTATGGCGCATCAGCATCTAAGGCTATAGTGCGCCAACACAGGGAGCTAAATGATTTTGCAATAACTGAGAGCAAAGTGGAGGGGAAATTGTTGAAGATAAACATAAGAAAGGCACCTGGGGTGGATGGGATCTATCCAGTTATATTAAAAAAGGCAGCAAAGGAAGTAAGCAAACCCTTATGAGAATAACATGATTATGAGATGCTCTCATAATCATGTTATTCTCATAATAACATGATTATGAGAGCATCTTTGGACTCAGGGGAAGACCCCATGGACTGGAGATGCGCAAATGTATCCCCAATTCACACGAGGTTCAAAGGGTGATGCAAATAATTATAGACCAGACAGTTTAACTTCTGTTCCGAGGAATATAATAGTCATTTGTTAAAGAAGCATTGCAGTATCATCTAGACAAGACTGCAGTAATAATTTAGACAACATGGGCTTGTTAAGGGGAAGTCTTGTCTTACAAATTTGATTGGATACTATGATGTGGTCACAAAGGAAGTGGATGCAAAAAATAATTTTGACATCAGATACCTGGATTTCAGGAAAGCTTCTGAAAGTGTTGCACATGGAAAACAGCTGTACAAATTGGAGCAGTATGGCATTAACGGCAAGTTGCTACAATGGATAAAAGAAATGGTTGAGTGGGAGAAGACAGTGGTAATCAATGGACACTGCTCTTTGTGAACTAATGTTATTAGTGGAGTTTCCCAGGGTTCGGTGTTACGCCCATTGTTGTTTTGTATATTTATCAATGATATTGATGAAAGTATATCAGGCTTAATGTCCAAGTTTGCAGATGATACAAAGGTTAGCAGGGTTGTTGATGATAGTAATTGACAGTGTGCTACTGCAACAGAATCCAGAAAAGTTGGGCAGATGAGCTGAGAGGTGGCAACTGAAGTTTAACGTTGACAAATACAAAGTACTGCATATGGGGAGCAGTAACCCCAGAGAAATGTACCAACTGTGTGGTACTACACTCAGGGTAGTGGAGAATGAAAAAGACCTTGGAGTAATTGTGCAGTCAGATATGAAGTTTTCTGAGCAGTGCAGACAGGCTGCTAGAGCAGGTCATGGGGTCTTGTCAATGACATACAGGAATTTTGCTAGCAGAGATAAGGAGGTAATTATCCCTTTGTATAAGGCAATTGTCAGCCAAAAACACCTTGAGTACTGCATACAGGTCTGGAGGCCTCATTTTAGGAAGGATGTAGAGTTCCTAAAATGAGTACAGAGAAGGGTAACAAGATTGGTGAGGGAAAGAAAGGGGTGCTCTTACTAAGAAAGGCTCAAGTTCTGCAAATTGCAATGTCTGGAGACTAGGCACCTGCGAAGTGATCTGATTGAGGTGTATAAGGTCTTGAATTGTTTGAGCAGGCTCAATTCTGTGATTCTTCCTCTTGCTCAGATTACAAACTTAAGGAGGCATAAACTGAAATTGAGGAAAGATAGTTGTAGAATAGATGTGCAGAAATTTGCCTTTAGCCAGCAGGTACTTGATTGCTGGAACAACTGGACAACTTTTGGAGTGAATGGATGGGTGAAATGGGAAGTGTTTTTTTTTTTTTTTTTTTTTGGCTGAGGCTGCATAAGCTTACTTTCTTGCATCATATGCCTGTACTATTAATGCTAATGCTAATTCATTAATATAGTCTGACTTTACTAATTTGGTAATAACTGATTACCAGTTGAAATCAGTTAAACTCTTGGCATATTTATTTATTTGTTTAGATATGCAAACTTTAAACTTTGGTGAGAAAGCTGAGCATTCCAATATGTAGTAACATTATAGAGAATACAAAGTAGTTCTTTTAAAATATTATACAAAATAAGGATTAATGAAACAGAGTAAAAAGCAATGTGTTACACACAGTTTAAGCACAAAATCAGTGTGGTGATTACTTAATACTTGAAGGAAATGGAAAAGAAGACCAGCAAATAAATGTCACGTACAAGGAATAAGCACTGATAAATAAGTGTTATGATGAGAGTTCAAGCAGAGTATAGTGAAAGGTATTTGTTCAAGAAGAGACAGAGAATCAATAACAGTTAGTGATACCATAAACAAAGAGACCACAGAGCTGTCATCTTGAGTGTAGAGGGCCAATTCTGAAACAATAAAAAAATCCGTCATAATTTCAACGATGAAAGGCAAGAAGATTTTGAAATCAAAGGGATTCAATGAATTTGATTTGAATTCATTCAAGTCTATGAGAAAGATATTCCTGTTGTGGGGACAAAATAATATCACAATAATCAAAACCAGGAAGTCTTATACTAACTGCAGCTGCATACCAACCATATATGACCAAACATTTAAGGCAAAATAAAATAAAACAGAATAAAATTTTGATGTAAAAATAAAAATGCACTGACAACTGTAGAATTAAGAGATAAAAATATAGATAAAAATAAAATACATAAAATACACAAAAAATATTGAAAATTAAAAGCAACAAAACCAGAACTGTAGCTTTCAAAGGCGACCACATCCATTATCAACAACAGAACTTTACTGTCAGGCACATCTTTAAATAACATCAACAGGATCACAGCTCTCGTGTTACTGTAGGAGCATGGGAATTATTGCTTTTAATTTGCAGTATTTGTGTATTTTTAACTTTACATATTTTATTTTTGTCTATATTATTTTTAATGCTTTTTAACTCTACAGTTAACAGTACATTTTTAATGAAGTTTCGGTATATTCAATTGCAGTTATTATGAGTCATAACTTTCCCAACCCCCAAGGCCTATTGGAAGAAGAACAAGATGTATCAGCTGCTTGTAGAGAAGAATTATAAGTTTGTCATCCTTAAAAGTTGAGGAAGAATGCTTAAATAAACTGAGTTTGGAAGTCCATATTAATCTTGTAATATTCTATTCCAGATAATATGATATTGATAAGGGATATTATGAGACTGATATGGCAAGAGGGATGGAGATGTATATTATGTCTATATAAGTGTGTGTTTATGGAGTGATTTGCTTGTTGTGAGAGCTAATAAACCTGGAATATATGCTTTTACCATATTAATGAAAAATGTGTATTCTAAGACACTTTAACATATGAAACCTGATCTCTATAATCACAACTGCAAGAATTAAAAGTATATAAATGTAAGCAGTCAATGTTGATGAAGCTTAAGAGAAGGTATGAGCTGATGGATATAAATAATATAATACTATGAACTGATGGGTATAAATAATATTTACTTACTGAATCTTTAGAAAGAGCAAGTCCATCTAATTTTGTCACAATTCCTAATTCATCTTGTTTTGGACATACTGCTCCCGCTGTACTGATATCTATCATATCAGAATCGGCTACACACTCATCACCCCAGTCATCTTCCTTATCTAGCCAATCATCAGTTGAGGATTTAACTGGTGATGTGCATGTCTGTACATTTGATTCTTGAAACTGGCATCTTAATACCTGCCAACTAAAAAAAGTAATATAAACTTAAAATTATGAAAAGTAGGAAGACTTTCTCATCCACTCTTATGATTTTGTGGCTAGCAGGATTTCAACTTCTAAGTGAGGTGGCCTTAATATTTATGGCAGAACAAATTTCACCCTTACTGTGAACTGTGATAAATGCCAAAAGTTCGTTCTGCTGTAGGCATTGAAATCCTGATGGCCACAAAGCAAAAGAGAGAAAAAGGGAGTCCTAATTAGTTTTCAAAATTTTGAGAAGACCAAAATAACACAAAAATGATTTTATAATTTAGAAGCAAAATGTACTCAATTATTTAGAAATCCCTAGAATTCACATGTACATCATTATTATAAAACAAAATGGAACAACTCAGAAACAAGTATTCTGAAGATTTACTAGTACATCTTACAAACTTTTAGCAAGTTTCAAACTAAGTATAAAATTAATGCCTTAAAAGTAAAAAGGAATAACTTGAAAATTACAAGTACTCATTACTTGTAACTAAAAAAAAAGACTAACTGAGAGATTATACTAAGTATATTATTACTTTATCAGATGGCATAATAAAAATGAAAATACATTATGTCCTTGAATTATTACCAAGTAGATATAATTTAGCAAGAAAAAAGCCTTTAAAAGAAAATTGTTATGTGACCC
Source organism: Mastigoproctus giganteus (assembly GCF_048544385.1). NCBI lineage: Eukaryota > Metazoa > Arthropoda > Arachnida > Uropygi > Thelyphonidae > Mastigoproctus > Mastigoproctus giganteus. Next base: position 30,762,803 of record NC_143585.1, on the reverse strand, counting down.
TCAAACATTTGTTGCGTAGTTCAAAGATTGTCAACTTAAGTCCAACTACACTGACAGCTCCATGAAAATAGCAGTACAAGTGGTGCTTAAGAAGAGGGAGATACAACAAATTTCACAAAATTTCATTAAGAATTGAAAGATTTAGACTAAGGCGCATTTAGGGCTAGAGCCTCAAGCTGCGAACAAATTTAGACTATGTATATAAAGTGCTTAGCATCATAATACACAGCCATTTCTGAATAAACAGAAAATTTTTAAGGTGGCATCGTTTTAGGTTATATCTCATATTGTGAATACCTTCACAACGAGTTGCCATGATATTGCACTACTTCGAATAAGTAACGCTTCATCTAAGGAGAAGACTAGTGTTACTTATTCTCAGATAGGTACCACCACCCAGACAGCACTGTTTCAGGGCTGTTTGGCCCTTCGTCAGTGAGTGGGTAGGTACCCAAGTGATGCAAGTGATTCATTGCATCACTTGGGTACCTACCCACTCACTGACGAAGGGCCAAACAGCCCTGAAACAGTGCTGTCTGGGTGGTGGTACCTATCTGAGAATAAGTAACACTAGTCTTCTCCTTAGATGAAGCGTTACTTATTCGAAGTAGTGCAATATCATGGCAACTCGTTGTGAAGGTATTCACAATATGAGATATAACCTAAAACGATGCCACCTTAAAAATTTTCCGTTTATTCAGAAATGGCTGTGTATTATGATGCTAAGCACTTTATATACATAGTCTGAATTGAAAGATTATATGAATCTTCATATGACTTGAAAGTCAAGAGATGTCATATTCTTATGAAAAGGTCAATATAATAAAATATTTATTATATATATTTTTTGAATGGCATACCAGTGCATGGCATTGTCCTAAGAGCCCTCCCCCTACACTTCAAAAAGTGTTTGGTTTTGTTACAATAACAGGGCTGTAATTTTTTACATTACCAAATCAAGAGCTATGTGGCACTAAAAACAAGACTTTGTTATATGTAATACCTATTCCCAAAAAGTGATTCTAATTGCCTAAAATTAATCATCCCTTGAATTAAAGATGCATATTTGCCAACTTTGAGAAAAAGAGATCGATAAAACTTTTAACACAGTTCTACTGAAAGAGGGACCTGTGTACAATGATAGAATGTACCAGAAGTAAACTTTGAAACTTTTTTTTTTTGCAAATTAATAATAAATAAATAATTAAGATTAATAATAAACACAAGAGGAAAAATCGTAAATCATGAATGATTTCATTAAATGTAATAAACCATATTTTAAAGAGTTGTTTATTTTATTTACTTGTATGTTATAAAATGACTTTTTTTTTTTTTTTTTTGCTTTGTTTAATTACATAGATATCAGCTATTAAAACTTTTTGCATTCTGGGACCTTTTTTCATTAGGAGAGTTAAAAAAAAGGTTCAAAAATATACTATTAACATATATTTTTCATGTTACATTAACATATAATATCGCATATGGGTTACAATACTAACACATCATAAAACATGATTTTTGAGTTAATACTACCTACAAACTGGTAATAATTCTATCTCTCAAGTCCGTAATACTTAATTATAGAAATAAGATGATGGTTTATCCAATTTTGAAGTTGGCACTTATCCCATTCAACCATAAAATAAGTTGACAATTTTAGCTTGGACTGATTTCACATGTTACCAGACATGACATTTTTTTGTGCCAGTATTGCAGCCCACATGCGATATGTAAGAAGGTAAACAGTAATTAATTAATGTTATTTAAAAAGTTAATTGAAAAAAAAAAATAACTGTTTATATAACATCTGAAATCAGATTTCACTTTTTAAAAATACTTGTTTTTATTGTCTTCCTGCCACTTCACATTGGAATACGTTTCACACATTGAAATGTCATTTTTTTGGAAATTCTATGAATAGCCCCAATGCTGATAAAGGTTTGACAGCAGCAAGTTTTAAATTGAGGTTCTTTAGTATGGTTAACAGCCAAGGGCATTTGGATGGTAAATAATCCAAGGATTCTCTAGAGGAGAAAGGGAGGTTAAAGAAGTGTTTTGAAAAATCATTAAGCTTTAATCACTATGTAGCAATAAAAATATCCACATTATTTAGATCTAGGGTGTATAGTCTCCCCATGATTAAAATATAGGATATTTTTATAAATAAAGGTGTTATAGCCCCAACTTGGGATCAGTCCTGTGTATAGCCATTGATATACAACCTGTGAAGGACTTGAAGAATTACATCTTGGGAAATGGGTGCATGGTTGGTTTCCATGACCCCTACCTTTTGTTATAACTATATTATAACAATTTAATAAACATTTAAGCCTCTCTCCACTCCCTCCCCATGCCAAGGCTTGGGTGTTTACATCTTTCCCCATTTCTACTGAGCAGATGCATGCAGTTACAGAAAAAAATTTTTTGAAAATGCAAAATTATCTAGGGACTGATTACGAGTTGAATAATCAAGGACTGATTATGGGCTTGAAATGTCATACCTTGTTCTGTAAATTTGATGCAAAAACATCTTGGAAGTTTTCTGGTTCTCAGATAATAATCACGGTATGAATTTAACAAAGCACGAATTTTCAAAAAAGTTCAGATAACTTAAAAAAACAAAAACAAAAACAAAATAAGGTACAAACATGGAATGATATTATTATTATTAGCAATATGGTGCAAGGAAGCCTGAGACTTACGCTGCACCAGGTAAAAAAAAAAAATTCCTGAGTTACACTGTGTGTGTGCGTGTGTGTGAGAGAGAGAGAGAGAGAGAGAGAGAGAGAGAGAGAGAGAAAGGAATCACCAAGAAAGAGAAGAATGATGATATCTAGCTCAGGACCCTGGGTGTGCCAAGCCCATACTCACCAGATGTGAGCCCTTGGGGTTATAGTTTTATTCGTTCAACTAAAAATTGTTTCAATTACTATATATATTCTTTGTAAATTATGAATAGAAGAAAATATCTGAAAAAATAAAATATAGTAGAAAACTGTATGGCAATGAACTTCCTGACTAACATTCAACCACTGATTGCTCCTCCAGTTAGCAACAATCAGCAGTTGCAACTTCCATCATATGTAATTTTCATACATCAATAAAGTATTCACTTTTGAGCTCATTTCTTAGAATTTGTATTATCCTTTTTCTATTTCTGCATTAGCTTTTTCAAAAAATTAAATATCTCTACAAAAATATTTTCTACAAAAGTTGACTAAGAGAGCCTTTTAACACTGCAGAAAGCTTTTCCACAATTTCTCTAAGCAATGTGTTTGTTGACATAAATCAAACTTCACAATATATCTCCCACCAGTTACTCCTAATCAAAAGTATAAAAAGTGACAATTACTCCCATTCACACTTTCCGTCCCAAATTTTAAAAACACATTTTTTGTCTTTAATTATTACATCCACATAGAGGAACAAATTTAATCATGTAAAGAAATTTAAAAGCCCTTATTTTCAAAACGTAGCTATTACCTTAACTTAGGAAGTTGGTTACAATTTGTAAAACTCGCTGCTTCTAGAAGCTACACAAAGTTTTCTCATAGTGATAAGACTTTAGTCAACACTTAGCAAATTACATATCTGAAGGCAAAAGAGAACACTACTATATCACGTCAATCCAAAATTTGATATACTGTGCCCAGAATCAAATAATACCTAGCAAATTAATGCTGCTGTACTATTTGACGCATAGCACAAAAGCATATTCTGGGGTGGGAAAAGTAGAAAATTGAAATGAACTGATCTGGTAGTACTCGTACGGAATTTTTAATCAAAATTTCAGATATGGAAACAAATAATACAGTATAATCTTGGTAATTTGTCACTGGTTGTTGTTGTTTGGTTTTTAGGAGCATTAGCAACTAAGGCCATATTGCTCCGGGATATGCGGTGGTCATTCCCTGACCTTTCCGCATCCTCTGTATTTAGTGGTGACGGGCTCGAACCCCGTTCTAATCAAGAAGCGTGTGCTACGCACTGCTGCTCCTTCCAACCTGGCTACGGAGGCGCCTTTGTCACTGGTGGGACCCCAACAATTGTAATGAATTAACCAACATGACAAATTAAAAGGAGTAGAAATTTATACTGTTTTAAAATTGAAAAAAAATAAGCATATGAAGAATTACTAAGATTATACTGTATTACTAAATTCAATCTCTCTCTAACCCTCTCTCACCCACACCAGCACAAAGAAAAACCAAACTTTCAAAATTCTAATTTTTAGGCACATTCATACACATACATATGCTTACCGTCTTCACCATGTCCCTCTGTCCACAAGTAACAACTCGACTCCCAATTGACGGATTTTCATATTTTATATTTAGACTTTTTAAACACATTTGTCAAGCCATTCCAAATTTCATTAAAATCAGACAAACAGAAATTCAGCAATTGTTATTTCTTTTTTTCATACAAATTGTATAGAAAAAGAAATTCATACATTAAATGTAGTTTTAATGCAATTTAGACAATCTGTGCACACTTCACACATATTGTTATCTAAGACTCGTGAACATAGTATTTCTTGTGAAGAGATACACACGTGTATATATATGTAAAGGAGACAAAATTTTTCCAACAAAAAAATAAATAAACGTATATAGTATTAGTATTAGTATTAGTAACGGCCGTATGGTGCAAGAAAGCCTATGGCTTATGCTGCACCAGCCAAAAAAAAAAAAAAAATCCGAACAAAACAATGATAAAAACAAAAATTAAATAAATAAATAATAATTAATAAATAAATAAAAATAATAAAATGAAATTAAAAATTAAATAAAAAGGAAATTAATCCTATCATCCTATGCGCTTCCCTTACCCGAAAGTACTATCCAGATGACCTTTGAATTTCCCCAAACTGTCGGCCTCTACCACCCATGAAGGCAACTTATTCCAGTAATTTATAACTCGCTGGCTAAAATAAAACTTCCTGCAGTCCAATCTAAACATTTCCCCGCGTAACTTGAATTTATGTCCCCTAGTTCTAGCATCATTTATATAATCTTGAAAATTTCGTCCTCGAATATAGGAGGAGAGTAATAAATATTATACAGTTAATTAAACTGAACAGCTAAATTTAAAGAATGTAAAACTATAGAGTTTTATTAAGTGTTCTATAAAGTTATAATCTTAGTAATTAAATGATAAGGAGGTAACTATACTTATGTTTCACTTCTTGTTACACTAGAACTGAACCAGTATTAAAACACATTATTAAAAAAAATAATTATAATAAAAGTTTCTATTTTGATTAAGAAAGATCATACATATATATGTATAGATAATTATTTATGATACTTAATCCAACAGGTCCAGTGGTAATTCAAAACCTAAACACCTTGAATAAAATTCATCTTGATTTCACAAAAAAAAAAACAAAAAAAAAAAAAAAACCCTTATCCCCAGATTATTATTAGCCATATGGTGCAAGGAAGTGTGAGGCTTATGCTGCACCAGACAAAAAAAACACAAGTTACCCCGAAAGAGACAGAGTCAAGTAGAAGGGAATCACCAAGAAAGAGAATAATGATATCCAGGTCAGGACATTGTTCAGCTTCTGAATCAAAGTGATGCTATATATTTCACCCATGACGACTAACAGCAATTAAAAATCTCCAGAATTTTTTGAAACAACTCCAGACATGTCACTGATTTTGCAGTTAAATTTTCTTTTGTTTGTCCATCAACATTTGCGGCACTAACCTTGCCAATTTCACAAAAGAAATATTTATGAAAAACCATAAAATTTGATAACAATCCAAGGTCTAAACTAAAGTAAACAGCATTCATTATAATGATGAATAATTTATGATACTGATAAAGTATAACTTTATTTCAGGGGCCATATAAAAAAATTTAAAGCTAATACTCAATTCCTTAGTAATAGTGACGGTAAAAACTTTTTTGAATGATCATCATAATTTTATTAAATTGAGAGGGACTCTCAAGGCAGAAATTATAATGTTGAAGGAACATTCTAAATTATTCAGTTATAATAGTGTTATAATATTGAAAGGAATATTCTAAATTATTTCTAGATCTCTTATTCGTATTGCTTACCCAAGAGACTGGTTCCAACATTGTGATCTTCTACAACAGAAAACATACAAGGTCCTGTGGTAAGAAGAAACACCTATAGGACAGTAAAGCTGTACAACCAGAATGCTTCTCTTTGAGCAAATATGACATAAAGGATTGCTCAACCCTTGTGAACATGGGCACCAGTTCTAGAAAAAAAGTTCTTTCATGCAGACAAAATCTGGGTATTGTCTTTAACAATATCAAATAAAATTTAAACTTCTTTTATCTAATGGGAATATTTTATTATACTCTTTATTTATAATCCACAACAATTTAAATATTTATTATAGGGGTTGGCAAACCTGCAATGCTGGTACCAAAAGTAGCATGATGCTAAATAAAATGATGCTGAAAAAAAAAAAAAAGCTGTGAATTAGGGTTGAATTTGAAAGTGTCTACAATTCTGCCCAGACACGATAGGCGGGAGTATATGATGAGAGTCTTGTCGATCAATTCTGTCCTGGAGAGATTATGCAAGGTGCAAGAGGTGGAATTTTTCTAAGCCTGGTCTATGCTTGTTAACACGAGAGACTGCATCTACAGGGATGGGATACACTTAAATAGAAAGGGTGAAAGAATATTGCTGATGCTATCGAGGGAGAGTGTTAGATGGGTTGGAAAACTGCTAGCTTGCGGGGGGATACAAAGACTAATAGATTAACAGTAGCTGCTGGCAGAGGTGAAAGTGATTCTTGCACTGCTTCTAATGGAATGAGCAGCAGCCTGGAAAACAAGGTGCAGGGGATTCCAGAGACTGCTGAGAGCTGTTGTGGAACATATAAATACATGGGCTGTGTTAGGGTAGCTAAGAATAGGAACAGGTGCATGTATACTTGCATGAACACCAATGCTAGGAGTTTGGTAAATAAATTTGATGAATTTGAGGAGTTGGTCAAAACATCAAAGGCAGATATTGTTGAGATATCAGACACGTGGTGTCACACAGATATAAGGAATACAGAAATGGAATTTGGGGAGTACAGTGTGTATGGGAAGCAAAGACAGGATAGGAATATTATGTTATATATAGGTATAGGATAGGTTATGCTATTAGTTAAGAAATACATAAAATCCAAGGAAGTACTTTTGAGAGTAGGAGTGTGCTATAGGGATAATGACTCTGATGAGTACAATAAACAACTGTACAGGGAAATAGAGTGGGCCAGTAAATTAGAGAGTCTTATAATGGGGGATTTTAATTTCCCAGATATTGACTAGAATTTGTGGGTTTGTCACTCACACACTAACAAGGCTTTTGTGGGTTTATTGGATGATTGTTTTCTAAATCAACATGTTCGGGAGGCAACTAGAGGGAGTAATACTCTTCATCTGATTATCAGATTACTTTACTTATGTAAACTCCAGAAGGAAGGGGATGAACGAGATTGGTCCACTGGATATCGATAGTTCAACTGTTGATGATCCTGCTCAGGTAGCTAACAAACTAAATGAGTATTTTGCATCTACATTCACACATGAGGAGTTATTCAGAGAGGAGAATGCCAAAGGTGAATTAAACTCTGGCAGTAAGTTAGATGATGATGTAATAATTCAGAGCAAAGGGGAGGAGAAATTGTTGAAGATAAACATAAGAAAGGCACCTGGTGTGGATGGGATCTATCCAGTTATATTAAAGGAGGCAGCAAAGGAAATAAGCAAACCCCTAGCCATAATTATGAGAGCTTCTTTGGACTCAGGGGAGGTACCGATGGACTGGAGATGTGCAAACGTGACTCCGATTCACAAAGGAGGATCAAAGGGCAACAAAAGTAATCACAGACCTGTGAGTTTAAATTCTGTTTCAGGGAAATTAACGGAGGCACTGGTTAAAGAAGCACTGCAGGATCATCTAGACAAGACTTCAGTTATAGCTCAGACACAGCATGGTTTTGTTAAGGGGAAATCTTGTCTGACCAATTTGATTGGATACTATGATGTAATCACAAAGTAACTGGATGCAGGGAATAACTTTGATATCATATATTTGGATCTTAGAAAGGCTTTTGATACTGTTGCACATGGAAGACTGCTGCACAAATTGGAGCAGTATGGTATTGGAGGCAAATTGCTGCTATGGATAAAGGTATGGTTAAGTGGGAGAAGACAGAGTAGTAATCAATGGACATTGCTCTTCATGGACTAATGTTATTAGTGGTGTCCCTCAGGTTTCGGCATTGGGTCCATTGTTGTTTTCTGTATTTATTAATGATATTGATGATGGCATATCAGGCTTAAAATACTATTTTGCAGATGATAGGAAGGTTGGCAGGGTTGATAATGACACTAATGACAGTACGCTGCTGCAACAGGATCTAGAAAAGTTGAGCAGATGGGCTGAGAGGTGGCAACTGAAGTTTAACATTGACAAATGTAAAATACTGCATATGTAAAGCAGTAATCCCAGAGTAACGTATCAACTGTGTGGTACTACACTGACAGTGGTATATAATGAAAAGCACCTGGGGGTAATTGTGCAAGCAGATATGAAGTTTTCTGAGCAGTGCACACAGTCTATAAGAGTAGCTCATGGTGTCTTGTGAATAATATACAGAAATTTTTATAGTAGGGATAAGGAGGTGATTATCCCCTTGTATAAGGCAATGGTCAGTCCACACCTTGAGTACTGTATACAGGTCTAGAAGCCTCTTTTTAGAAAGGCTGTAGAGCTGCTGGTGCGAGTGCAGAGAAGGGCATCAAGACTAGTGAATGGAACAAAGGGTTGCTCTTATGAAGAAAGGCCTAAGTTTTGCAAATTGGTGTCTGGAGACTAGGTACCTGCAAGGTGATATGATTGAGGTGTATAAAGCCTTGAATGGTTTGAGCATGCTCAATGCTGATGGAATTCTTCCTCTTGCTCAGAATAATTGCCTGAGAGGGCATAAATTCAAATTGAGGAAAGCCAGTTGTAGGATAGATGTGCAGAAGTTTTCCTTTAGCCAGCGTGTGGTTGATTTCTGGAAGGAACTTCCATCTGTCGTTGTAGAAGTTGATAGCTTAAATAGATTCCAGGCAGAACTAAACAAAAATTGGGAGCAAATGGTTGGGTGAAATTTGATTTTTTTTTTTTTTTTGGCTGATGCTATATAAGCTTGCTTTCTTGCATCATATGCCTTTACTAATGCTAAAATGGTACAATAAGACAATTTCATTAAATGAGACTAAAGGCATAATTCGAGGGTTTAGTGTCAAACAATGTTAACTACAAAATTGCATTTTTGCTTTGACACAACTTTAGTTTCACTTTATAAAAATAACAATGCAAATCATGTCATAGAACTGTATCTCTGTAGTAATTTAAAAAGTAGCTTAGGCTGCAAGTACATTTCCAGTAAACCAAGAAAATGCCAAATGACTTTTCTTGGTTAATTACAAAAATGTTTACTACAAAATGATTTTGTAGTTAACGTTTGACTCTAAACCCTCATATAATGGCATAAAAATTGCCAATTTAATTTAGAGTGAAGCCCATTATGCTCCCATTTTTACCTAATTTACAAAACTTTGAAATAAGTTAATTTCAAGAAGTCACTACTCTGAACAGAACCAATACCACTATAAATCCAGCACTCCAGTGCCCATATCAGAATAAAACTGGGCACAGAACTCCCCAAAAGGTAACCATTTCTTGATTTAGTATAATAATGAATATGTTATAATAATGATAAAATAATAAGTATAATTTTGCTACAGGATGTCATAGGCATGGTGGTACTGCTCTCATTCCTTCATACATCTGTCCTGGAGGATTAATGAATTATTTTTGGAACAAATGGGCAAATTATTAGAAGGAATGATGAAATGTGGCATTTGTTTGGACAAATAACTGGAAGGAATGGGAAAATGTAGTATTTGTTTGGGAAAATTATTGGAAGGAATGGGGGAAAATGTATTTTTTTTTTGGCTAATGTTGTATAAGCTTTGCTTCACTGCATCATGTTGCCAAAAGCAATAAACCTCACATATTACACAGTAAATGACAAGGACAGAAAATACTGCATCACTATTTATAGGAAACTAGTGGGTACATTGGAGGATACAATCCTACTCCTAAATTTACAAAATTAACATAAAAAAAGGAAAACCAGTGCATCTCTCAGATGTCATGCAAGTTATAGCAGACTGTTTTTAAAAATGAATTGCTTTCAAATATCACAAACCATGTATTTAACATTACCATACTTAGGTGCATTATAGTGCCCTTGCATGGCAAAGCCCATAAACAAACAAAAAACCAAACATCACAGTGTTGCTATAAGTTCAATTCAACTTTGGCTAACCCCCTGCCCCCAATTCCTACTTCACTTATATATGTAGACATATATAGTATCTTATATAGGATGGCACCTGAACATCAGTTCAACTCTGCCTTGGTACATTGTGATGAATACAGAACTCTGTAAAAGGCCAGATGGAATTCTTCCTCTTGCTCAGAATAATTGCCTGAGTGGGCATAAATTCAAATTGAGGAAAACCAGTTGTAGGATAGATGTTGAACATCTATCCTACAACTGGACACAAACATAACACTACACACAAAATGTGTGTAGTGTTATGTTTGTGCAGTGTGTTTACGCTGTTTAGTTGTTTCTGGCCATTATGTTTCCAGGAAGGCCTGCCCAGTGCCAATCTACACCATGGGGAGGTAGGCGGGCAACACCTGCACATGTACCATGCCAACCTCAACAGTCACACACTGAATGTCCAAAGCGAGTTTGGAACCATTGAAAAGAACTCTGTGCCAGCAAGCTGGCATCAGAGCGTGTGTGCGAGCACACGCACACAATCTTTCCCTTTCACTCAGGAGACAGGATAGCAGAAGACAAAGAAATAGCATAAAGGAAGAAAAAAAAGTGTAGTATGACAAGGGAAACTGCTCGACCATGTCTTTATCCACTGCTGCCCAAAGTAGTCCACAAAGAGAAAAAGTCTTCAGTCAAACAGCAGCAGTAAAGTTATCCAAAAAAATGCAACATCTGTTAAAATTTTCATGCCGTCTTGTGTTCTTGAAAAACTAGCAAAATTTTGTACATGATGTCATTAGGATGACAGAGGCAACAGGTTGTACTTTAAATTTTGATGTGTTTTCAATTTGATTGCTTGCATTAACATTGAGGTTGAAAGTCTTCCTAAAATTAAAATCAGCATTACAGAAGGTTTGAAGAGCCTTGGAAATTATTGATAGGTATGAGTAACTCCTCACATCCAGGAGACAAGTATGGAACTGTTGCCTTAAGAGCCAATCTTAGGTCCTTGTAAATTAGCATTAGCATTAGCATTAGTAGAGGCATTTGATGCAAGAAAGCAAGCTTATGCAGCATCAGCCAAAAAAAAAAAAAAAAAAAACCCACTTCCACTTCACCCCTCTGTTCGTTCAAAATACCTGTCCAGCTGAGCCTTAAACTTATTTAGGCTATCAACCTCCACCACAAGGGATGGAAGTCTGTTCCACCAACCAACCACCCGCTGGCTAAAGGCAAATTTCCGCACGTCTATCCTACATCTGTCTTTCCTCAATTTGAATTTATGCCCTCTCAGGTGATTTTTCTGAGCTAGAGGAAGAATCCCATCAGCATTGAGCATGCTTAAACCATTCAAGGCTTTATACACCTCTATCAGATCACCTCGCTGGTGCCTAGTCTCCAGACACTGTAATTTGCAAAACTTAAGCCTTTCTTCGTAAGAGCACCCCTTTGTTCCATTCACTAATCTTGTTGCCTTCTCTGTACACGTTCCAGCAGCTCTACAGCCTTCTTGAAATGAGGCCTCCAGACCTGTATACAGTACTCTAGGTGTGGCCTGACCATCGCCTTATACAATGGAATAATCACCTCCTTATCCCTGCTGGAAAAATTCCTGTATATCATTGACAATACTCCATGAGCTACTCTTGCAGCCCTTCTGCACTGCTCAGAGAACTTCATATCTGCCTGCACAACCACCCCCAAGTCCCTTTCATTCTCTACCACTGTCAGTGTAGTACCACAGAGTTGATACGTTGCTCTGGGGTTGCTGTTTCCCATGTGTAGTACTTTACATTTATCAATGTTAAACTTCATTTGCCACCTCTCAGCCCATCTGCTCAACCTTTCCAGATCCTGTTGCAGCAGCATAGTGTCAGTAGTGTCCTTGACAACCCTGCCAACCTTTGTATCGTCTGCAAACTTGGACATTAAGCCCGATATACCATCATCAATATCATTTATAAATACAGAAAACAATAATGGACCCAACACTGAGCCCTGAGGGACTCCACTAATAACATCAGTCCACGATGAGCAGTGTCCATTGATTACCACTCTCTGTCTTCTCCCCCTCAACCACCCCTTTATCCATAGCAGCAATTTGCCTCCAATGTCACACTGCTCCAATTTGTGTAGCAGTCTTCCATGTGCAACAGTATCAAAAGCCTTTCTAAGATCCAAGTATATAATATCAAAGTTATTCCCTGCATCCAGTTCTTTTGTGACTGCATCATAGTATCCAATCAAGTTGGTCAGGCAAGACTTCCCCTTAACAAAACCATGCTGTGTCTGAGCTATAACTGAAGTCTTGTCTAAATGATCCTGCAGTGCTTCTTTAACCAGTGCCTCCATTAATTTTCCTGGAACAGAAGTTAAGCTCACAGGTCTATAACTACTTGTGTCAGCCTTTGATCCTCCTTTGTGAATTGGGGTCACATTTGCACATTTCCAGTCTATGGGTGCCTCCCCTGAGTCCAAGGAAGCTCTCATAATTATGGCTAAGGGTTTGCTTACTTCCTTTGCTGCCTCCTTTAATATAACTGGATAGATCCCATCCACCCCGGGTGCCTTTCTTGTGTTTATCTTCAACAGTTTCTCCTCCACTTTACTTCCAGTTATTTCAAGATTCTGTAGCTTACTGCTAGAGTTGAATACACCTCTGGCATTCCCCTCGCTGAATAACTCCTCATGTGTGAATGTCGATGCAAAATATTGATTTAGTTTGTTAGCTACCTGAGCAGGATCATCAACACTTGACCCATCAATATCAAGTGGACCAATCTGATTCACCCCCTTCCTTCTAGAGTTTACATAAGTAAAGAACTCTTTGCTGTTTTTCTTTGCATCCCTTGCCAAGGATTTCTCGTAATCTGCCTTCGCCTGCCTAACCTCCTTTGTAACTTGGTTGCATATCAACTTGTATCTATCATAGGCTTCTGTGTCATGTGTTAATTTGTATGTATCCCATGCATTTTTCTTCTCTGCCATATGCCTCATTAGTTCATCTGACATCCATTTTGGCCTAAACCTTGAACAATATCTCTTAGTTGGTATGTAAAGCCTAGTAGCTTCCAAGATAAGTTCTTTGAAAGCTTCCCATTTTGAATTTGCTGTTGGTAACATCATCAGTTGGTCCCACTGTATAGAATTTAAATACTGTCTCAGTCCATCGTAGTCGCCTTTACGGAAGCAATAACCCTTCCCTTTACCCCTAATGGTAGTTACCTCTTTGAGTAAATCCCACTTCAGCACACTGTGATCACTGCCACCTAGTAAATAGGGAACTCAAAAAAGGACGTGAGAAGTCTTCCAGTAGCCCACATTGACAGGAAGTCATATTAAAAAGTCTAAATTGGTAAAGTTTTGCATTAAACGAACCATATTCAGTTAGTATGTAGGAGGTACACAGCGAGGGTCCAAACCATTTTCTGGTGGATGATGGAAGTAGTGTAGTTATGTCAGGAACAAAATTTTTGGTAATGACTCCTTTTTCTGTACAAGTCCATCTATTCTGCCAAATTCAGAGTGAAGCCCATTGAGTTCATTCAGTTTTGGGATCAGCTTGATGATTAACAACGATTCCCTGAAATTCTGTAGAAATTTTAGAGCTGGAGTTGATATTGTTTGGCAAAGGTGAAGAAGACCAAGGAGAAAACAAGGTTGTATAGTGGATAACTTAGTTTGTACAGTTTTAAGTGCAGTACATCTAAACCAAAGACTGGCAGGATAGGTTGTGACTGAATTTATTGCAGCATTATAAAATAAATGTGGGGTTTGGCATTCAACCCCCAGTCTTGTTGTTGTTATTTGGTTTTTTAGGAGCATTAGCAACTAAGGCCATATTGCTCCGGGAATATGCGGTGGTCATTCTCTGACCTTTCCGCATCCTCCGTATTTGGTGGTGACGGGCTCGAACCCCGGTCTAATCAAGAAGCGCATGCTAAGCACTGCTGCTCCTTCCCACCCCAGTCTTGTCTGGTAATTCAGAGCAGCATTGTGGTAAAACTCTTTACTTTGACAGATACGTGTTGAAGATGTGCAGTAAAGGAAAGCCAGTTGTCGATGATGATTCCTAAAAATTTGATGCATCTGACAAGTTGAAGTGATTTCTTGTAGGGTTTTACAACTAGTGGTCTGCCATAGTCTAATTTGTGTTTAAAAACCATAATCTTGGATTTGGTTGGGAATAATTTCAATTTGTTTTTAGAGGACCAAGGCGATAATGTACATACATATACTACTACTACAAACTCTAAAAAAAACCTCACCCCACTGCCACCATTTTCTCCTCTTTCCTCCTATTGATCCTAATGATGGGCATCTTCTCTGTATTAAAACACTATTTCACAAAGACGGCCTCATCCTTTGTTATGAAACACTTTAGAAAAAGTGCATGTAACGCATCATTATAGAGTTACCATTATACATAATTAGGAAAATTATTTATCATACAATGCTTTCTTATCTCAATGCTTTCCTTATTTCCCCATACAAAAGTCCTCTTCATGATCTATAGGGAGGGTTCGTGTGGTCCCCTTGTTAAAAAAATTAGTACGATAAATTTTAACAGGCTATTTTACCGGTGTGGCCCTAGCTAAAATTCTTCTCGAGCGAGTCCCTTGTTAAACTGCCAACACACCCCTGGACTAGCCTCTCGATAGGTTTATTTACAAAAGGAGCTGGTCGTATATATACACCTGAACGTATTCCTCAACTAGTCCTGAATACCAAACACTAGAAACGGTTAACAGTGAGCAACAAATTCTTTGACCGTGGCGCCAGATTATTGACAGGTCATTTAGGGGAACCTGACGGCGAGTGGTGACACTGACAACTTTTAGGTTCAACGATTCTGGGGCCGACCCTAATTACTAATACACTAAAAAGCAAATTACTCAATGTACAAAAACTGCATCTTTTAACAAGTGAAAATTCTTAATTCATACTTACAGGAACCCCACCAATTTTATTTAACTTATAACTACACTGCAAATTTTTATTTGCAGTTATTTCATCATCCTTTAAACCTAGCAATACACGATTCTCTGCCATATTCACTCCTCTGCTTATTCAACGTTCTTCCTAAAACTAAACATAAAATCTTATTCGTTAAAAACAATAACAGTACACAATTCTGAAAAGACACAAAATTACATCAAAAACAACAACAAGAGCACGTGGCCATATGGTAAAGAAAAACAATGGCACGGTACACTAAATAAGTTTGGTTTGCATTGAATTAAAAAATAAAATAAAAAATTAATTAGTAATAATAATAAATAATAATAATAATATGCTGAAAATATAAAATGCTGTTTGAAGCTATTTTCAAGTCA
Organism: Mastigoproctus giganteus; assembly: GCF_048544385.1. Lineage (NCBI taxonomy): Eukaryota > Metazoa > Arthropoda > Arachnida > Uropygi > Thelyphonidae > Mastigoproctus > Mastigoproctus giganteus. Next base: position 30,747,133 of record NC_143585.1, on the reverse strand, counting down.
AATATGTGAAGAATTCTCTAAACATCTTTCTCTCACCCTTCGTATATCTTCTTTTTCTCTTTCGGAGACCACAGTGATTATAATCACCATTGAACCCACAACACCGGGTGGAAAGGCTTCCACCCAGTGTTGTGGGTGGAATTAGAGAATTCTTCACATATTTGACTTGAAAATAGCTTCAAACAGCACTTTATATTTTCAGCATATTATTATTTTTATTTATTATTCGAAATTGGAAAGGCTCGGTATCCGAGCCTTTCCACTTTCGAATACCGTAAATAACGTGAGGAACATTTTTATAGGCTTTTTTTTCACTCCGTGGCTAGTTCGGTTTCAGCCTTGTATATATAGCAAGGATCCACAATCTTCCCCGGGAAACTGGTTTCTCGTCCAGTAAAACAGGCAAATCGACCAAAGAACACATGCAATTTATGGAGATATTGCACCTAGGCAGATGAGTTTACTCTCGGGAAGCCCTAATATGATAGTCTTTTTTTTTTTTAATGTCTTGTTTTCCCAGCGTGCTGTTTGTTGGGTTAGGACAGATTATCTTCCATCTACGTATTCCAAAAATACATATTCATTCATTGTAATTTTTTTTTTTTTTTTTATGAAACCCCCAACGCGAGATGTATTAGAATGTATGGTACTTAGCAACAAACAGGAGTCTAAGGTTGAGATCATGAAAGAAGATACTTGTTTACATTAGACTTAAACTTCTGTAGATTGTAATTTTCAGGAAATACATATGAAGGAAGGTTGTTCCAGAAAACAGAAATTCAATGAATAAATAAGGAAGAAGAAAAGTTGGTTCTGTCAGTTTGAAGTTGTACAGTAAAATGATGTTGACTTGTTGCGGCATGTGTTTGGACTGGTTTCAAAGAGAGACTGGGAATTATAGAATAAAATTCAGAGAACAGTGCCAATGGAAGTATCCATACAAAAAGGCATGCAGAAGAAATAGAACGTTCATGAGAGTGAGAGTGGAGAGACTTTGTTAGAGAAGAATCATTAATTAGCGTAACTGTCCTTTTTTGAGTGGAATCTAGAAACCTGAGAGAGGTTATGGGGACACTGCTCCAGATGTGAGAACAAGATTCTACATTAGGGCTGATTTCCAATTTGTAGGGAGCGAACAGCTGGTTGGAAGAAAAGTAACGCGGAGAGCGAAAGAGACAACTCGGTTTCTTACATGTAGAGGAAGCAATATTTGTAATGTGCTTATGCCAGGAGAGATTAGAAGTCAGGACAATCTCCAATAGACATATATGATATGGCCTAGAAATCAGAATGTCATCGAAGATAAGCATAGGAGCAGAATAATTGTTTTTGCGAAATATAAGACAGGACTCAGTTTTAGAAGGATTAAAATCAACAAAGTTGTTTTTCCACTACCAGGAATTGGTAGCGAATATTCAATAAGTTGAATTTCTGTAATATGCTGTCATCAGAAAAACTGTGGATAGGATTTACAGTCAATATGCAAAAGGAAAAGAGTAGGAGAACGAACTGAACTTTTAAGGAACACCAGCATTAGTAGATAAGCTAGAAGGCAGAAAGCCATCACCCGCAGTGAGCGATCAGAGAGAAAACTGGATACCCAATTACAAAAAAAACAGAAAAGAAAAAACAGTTGTCAATCAGATTTAGAAGACCGTTATTCCAAACATGATCAAAAGCCTTTGAAATGTCAACAGCAACTGCCTGAGTTTTACCAAATTTTTCCATTGAATTTTTCCATAGATGGGTAAAATGAGCTAGATTATAACCAGTGAATCTACACTGACGGAATCCATACTGGCAATCGTATCGTTGATCAGATGGAACGTTTCTAGCTAGGTTAAGAGTTTACGGTTAATTGATTTCTTCGTCACTTTAGAAATTGTAGTAGGTGCAATGGGACGATAATTGGACAGGAGCGATTTGTCACCCTTTTGAGGAACTGGCTGGATATGAGGAAATTTCCAAGTGGACTGGAAAGCACCGGTAAATGAAATTTTCTATTAGAATGCATTAGTAATTGCAAAAGGCATCTCAACTAGCTGGATCCGTGTGACTAGAAATCCGAAGCCAGTTGGAGTTGTGAACATTAAAATCACCACAGAAAAGTACCTCACTGTTAGGAAAGTTGGACTGGAGGAAAGTCAAGTCTCGGAGAGAGAGAGGAAGTGTAGGATTTTCATGTGATCAGTGAAATTGGGGGAACGAAAGAGGCAACAGATGAATTTAATAGATTGTGGTAGAGAGATTTTAAGTCAGAGAAGACCAGAAAAAGGAGATTCCAAATTACTAAGTCTCTGGAAGGGAATACCAGAACGGACATATGCACAAGTTTCACCTTTGTAGCGAAGAGAATCGTACAGCAAATAAATCGGAGACAGTGGTTGAATCAACCGATAAATGGGATTCTTTCAGAAGAAGTAGATGCGGTTTGGAAATGAAAATGGACATCACTGAGATTATAACTGAGACCACGTATATTTTTGAAATGAACGAACGATGAAGTGTTTGGAAGGTTTAGATCTTTTCGCAGATAATTTTATTCTATTATTTTGACAATTCGTGATGTATTCGGTTGTAAGAAAAGGCGAGGAGGAAATGTTGTCTAACTAATGAAATTTTAGGTTATGGCGTATACAGCTCCTTGACATAACGCGGCCTCGACAATGCTCCCTGCATACTGCATCATTGACGTGATTGAAACTAAAAAAAAAAAAAAACTATTATATTTAGGCCACTCGAATAATTAAATTCATCTGCCTTGCTGTGTGTCTTATGTCTGTTAATTGCGTGTGCTCTATGGTCGATTTGTCTGTTTGCTGGAGGAAAAACCCCAGTTTCTGGGGAGAAAACCTTGCTATCTACTCCTGAGACCGACTAACTCAGCCATATAAAGTTCCTCGCGTCATTGACGTGATTCGAACCCGGGCCTTTTCCACCCGGTGTGGGGAGGACGGTGACGATACCACTGTGCTACTGCGCAGACTGATTGAAACTCAGACCTTCACCATCCGGTATGTGGAGGACGGTGATTATATTCACTATGCTGCTGGTTAGGATACATAGAAACACCTGTGGATGCTCGCCGCTCCAAACTCAGATTCTCTAGAGCAACGATCATGAATCAATGACACGCTTGTCACAGGAGGTGCACCTTGGAAAATGCACAGGAAAGCGTGCATAAGAGATTATTTTGTTAAAGCAGAGTTGCTTTCTCCTCAAATTTTCGAATTTTACAATGAGACCGACTGTGATTGGTCTGTACCTAGGTTTAATATATTTACCCCAGGGGCTCACATCTGGTGAGTATGGGCTTGGCACACCTGGATTCATTCTTCTTCATTCTTCATTCTTCTCCTCTCTTTCTTGGTGTTTTCCTTCTCTCTCTCTCTCTCTCTCTCTCTCTCTCTCTCTCTCTCTCTCTCTCTCTCTCTCTCTCTCTCTCTCTCTCCTCTCTCTCTCTCTCTCTCACAGGGTAACTCAAATTTTTGTTTGGCTGGTGCAGTATAAGCCTCAGGCTTCCTTGCACCATATGGCTAATAATAATAATAGTCAGGGACGGAAGTTACGTGGCTGTTTTCCATTGAGATTTTTAGGGATGTATACGAGGCTTCTGGTAGCATCGATGAACGAACGTGGGAGATTGTCAGCAGCATGGTCTCATGATGGGTATCGGCAAGATGCTTGAAACGTCGCCTTAATGTATAATGGTTTAGGCGATTGCTTAATAAACTATATTATTAATTTCACTTGGTATTAAATATAGTAATAATATTAAGCTTGCTTTAGATTATGACTTTCAATAATTTACAGCGTAGGTAAACAAGATAATCATGTGGTTGGAATTCGTGTTGCAGCCAAAAAGGGATTTTATCCATTGTTTAAGTCCGTTCTTCAAGTTTCCTTTGGAACTTATACTTTGGAAGCAATTGTTATGCATTACAATCCAATTACAGGGAATGGGCCACAGAATATATTCCATATAATATTATATTCGAAATGTTTACAAACCATTTACTTTTCTTATCCTCCTTTATGACTTTTGTCTTTAGTTTCTGGTTTGAGCCCTAGTATTATCCTAACATTTTATATCTTTCACTTCTTTCTTATGTGAATAAGAAAGTCATAGGATTTAGGCTACTTTGCAGGAAAATGTAGCCTACTTGTCTAGCATAAGTACTGAATCAGTTTATAGAGGAAAATTCTTCCAAAAGATTGATATAGAGTGGTACTCAAAACAATTGCATCATCTCATTTTTAGGTTGTTTGTACTTACACCTGCAGCTAATGTTTTAGAAATAAATAAGTAATAACAATACACATATGAAGAAAAATGTACTTTTATGCCTTATGGGTAAATATACCCATACCCTTGCTTTGACTGCTGCACATCATCGTGGCATCGACTGGATAAAGTTCTGAATGTATTCCTCGTAAATCTCATGGTACCAAACAAGGATTAATGTCTCCTGCGGTTTTTTAAGTGTTTTTAGTTTCTTTTGCAGTACCAAAACACACATTTTGTTCCAACAATTTTTAATTGGATGGTGGTCTGGACTGTTCCCAGGCCATGGTATGCCGGTAGCACAGTGGTATCGTCACCGTCCTCCCAGACACCGGGTGGAAAAGGCCCGGGTTCGAATCCCGTTGATGACGCGAGGAATTTTAATGGACTTTTTTCACGCCGTGGCTGAGTTAGTCGGTCTCAGGCGTAGAAGGACGAAAATCCCCCCAGAAACTGGGGTTTTTTCGTTCAGCAAAAGAGGCAAATCGACCAGAAAACACACGCAATTTACAGACACAAATATGGATTTATGTAATGTATTACGGATGACCCTAATAATTTGATTTTTTGTTTCTAGGCCATGTTATTGTACGAATTGATTTATTCTTAACCATTTTTGCATCTGTGGACAGTAAAAACAGCGAAATAAATTATATTTATTTAAGCAAAGGTGCTGAGGTTCATAAATTTAAAACTTTTGTTAATATTATGAAGTAGTACTTACAGTTTTGGCTCCATGATATGGAGCAGAGTTGTCCTGAAAAATGCAATTGGTAGCGTCTCCATAGTGATCTCTAATTGTGGAAAGTATTTTTGTCTCAAGGATGTCCTTGTCTCAGCTTTCATACCCTGCAAGACTAGAATTCTTCAAGAATAGAATCCTGACTGAATGAAGAATGACTAGAATCCTGTAAGAATAGAATTCTTCTTTGTGAAATACATCTCCATATCATTTGAGATGCAAATGTTGCACTGTGGATATGGTACAGTCAATATGCTATTGTTTTCCTCTTCTTCGTGTAGCAGTCTACTGGATGTCTGAACCACACAAGTTTAATTTTGATTCATCAGAGAAGGTAACACATTCCACTGATCTATAGACCAACCTGCATGCTCTTTTGTCCACTTTAGACTGTGGGATTTCATTTTTGCGTCAAAAGCGGTTTTTTACTTGGGCGAGATGTACTAATCACGATAAGAAAAGGCGTCTACGTACTGTAATAGTACTTGGCTTTACTCCTGTATCCTCCTCCCATGCTTCTCTGAGATCTGTCGATCAGAATCTTCTGTTTCGGACACACAGACGGACCAGAAACCGTCCTGCGCTGCAGCAGATATTTGTGGACGCCAGCTTCCTTTCTTTCTGTTTAGACTGACAGTTTATAACAATTTTCATAATGAATGTGCCACTTTTGGCTGATTACAGTGAATCCTTTTAGCTATTTCATGATAAAACGTTCTTTTGCATTCAACGCAGCATCAAGACTTTTCGTAGGTGGTGTCGTTAATTGGGCAAACTTAGCCATTATAAAAGCCATTATATATATTTATATTTTTGTTAGTGTTATGAAATCATGTATCGCTCGTGATATCATCTAAGAGAGCTTGCCACAGATGGATGATGCAATAGGGTAATGCTATTTCAAAACATATGTGATATATTGCCACATTTAGAAGAAATTCAACAAATTTTGCAAGTGGTGCAATTTTTTTGAGCGTCATTTTATACAGACACTGGACAAAATATTCCTCACTTCTGGAATTTTGGCCATATAAAGATTGAACAAGTGTAAATTCTATACGTTTCATGTAATGTGAATATCTGAAGGAGGGGACCCAAAAAGACTAATATCAGCACCGGCTCATAGAAGTAATAAAAATTGGATTGTTGATGATTGAAAAGCTGTGATGTGGTCTGACGAATCGAAATTTTTCCTGCATACTAATGATGTGAGGGTCGGACTCCAATATGGCCGCCGTTGTGTTCGGACGTACGATATATCGCTCCGTGATTTTTGTGTAAAAAATGTGTTTAAACTACAGTTTATGTTCTACAGTGTGTAATCTCAAGAAGATATACAGTGGGAGTCCCTTGGTGAGAAACGTTTTGCATTCTACCCGGTATTTAGTTAGATCCCAGCGTCATATATCTGTTTCCTTTGTTGCCGGACCGCACTGATCACCATGTGGCTGACGGCAGGGAAATAGAGAGCTGACCAATATAACGTGGCTGGTACGCTTGTATCTGGCCGTTGACTGGGGAGGTTACCCTCATAGTGATTGCCCCTTGTGTTAACTTGGACAGAAACAATGTTCCAATATTTCTGGACTGTTTAAAGCGATATTATAGAGGAAATCATGACTTTTGTGCTTCCTCCCCCCTCTCCCTTAAACTTACCATGGTGACGCGTGAACTTCTTATTCGTGCGATACTTTGAAATCGTGATGTCACTATCGTCTTCCCCGAAAACACCACAGGGAACTAATACCATCTCTCTGGGTGCATTTTAGTACTTGGCTGTTCCCTTCCCTCAACACATGACCAAGGGGAGAAATCAAGCTTGCGATTAACAGTTGCAAGACACCTAATAAACCTACAGACTTGTGGTTAGTGTCCATCGACAGCTCTTGGAGCCTTGCTTTAAAGAAGCACGCCCAAAACCCGATAATCGATAAACCTCTTTAATCCGGAGTACCAACAAAATGCAGGGAAAATCGGACAGAACTACCGTCGCAGCGGAACAAGATCAAAATAATGACTCGATATTGATAGAAAACAAAGAAGAGACGGAGAACCCCCGCTCAGGAGCCCCCCCCCCGACCAAAGGAAAAAAATTGGAAAATGACCGTCCCGAAATCAGAAAGGAAAACACGCTCGCAATCCGAGTAAAAGGAGTATAGAGTATTTTTTTGGGTCTAACGGCACCAGGGATTTACCCCATCTCCGCGTATGTTCTTTGTATCGAGGACAGTACGCTGTCAAGGCCAGAGGTTTAAAAGTGTGTGGATCATGTATTGTGTAATATGTTGTGCCCATTGTTCCTCTGGCTTGTTAGCCGCCAGGCCCCAGATGGGACCTGTCGTTTACGTACTCCGCCACGTGGAGGCCAGCCAGGTGTTCCCTTATAGTTTGCTCTGGCAGGTCCTACCACCTATTTTCCTGAGATTTCAGTGGCTAGGACCTAAAAAAAAAAAAAAATAAATAAATAAATAAAATAAAATAAAAATAATAATAAAAAAAAAAAAAAAACATTAAAATAATAATTCTTTTCTTTTCGGCACAGATGGTACATTATACGCAACTTAGAGGGGCTATAAGGAATAAGCGCTGGAGGTAATAATATTTCCTAATGGATCGGGCATGAATTTTGGTGTTTTAAATTTGTACGTGTGGGGCAAGCGCTGTTGTAAAGAGAAAGATGGGAGGGGAGGTGGAAGACTGGGGGGTTGGAAATTGGAAGTAAGGGGTCTATAGGGAAGATGACCCCTGTTGAAATAGTGGGGCATGCCCATGCCCCGCCAGAGGAGAAAGAGGGGTGGCAGGAGGGGGAGGAGACAGCAGGCCGTCCCCTCCCCCCCTTGCTAGGGAAAGAGGAGTAAAAAGCAGGCTAGACAGAGCCAGGGCACTATGGCTGTATGGCATCATAAGATGTAATCTTCAAGGTCCGAGTCCAAGTTGCAATCTTCGTCTTTGCATTGGTTCAGTGGTGGTCCAAGTCCAGAAGTCAGGTCCAGTTCGTCACGCTCATGTGTTGTATCTGCCTCAGGTGGTCACTAGTTCAGAGTTTCGCAGTCTTTCATAGGTTAGTGATATGTGGCAGGGATCTTTGTCTTTCAAAGAGTTCGCGGGCAAAGACGGTGAAAGCCCGGTAATTATCTTCTTCTTGCAATATTATTTCTTCTTGGTTTTTTAGCAAGGAGTTGATGCGTGTATATAGCTGACATCTGAGGTCCTCGTAGTTGTCACAGTCATGGATAAGATGTTCCCATGTTTCCTCCTCACCGCAGTTACAGCTCGGGTTGTCAGAGATTCCCAGCTCGTGGAGTTTTCCTCTGAAGGAGCCATGTCCCGTAAGAAGGAAGGTGGTGTGCAAGCCAGGGGAAAACCAGGACGGGGAAATAGGATATACCCTGCTGACATCGGGTATAAATTTTTTGGTGACTTGCCCTTTTGTGGTAAGATTCCATCTATTTTGCCAGATAGATTGCAGGTGTTCCGTTAAGAGTAAAAGGAGACAAATGAAGTAACTGCCACACAGAATGACATTACAGAGGACAAACGGAATGCCAACGACGCACCAAAAAATGCGAAGTCCCCCGCCATGGACCATACGTTGCCCGAGGGTCCTGTTCTGGACCAGATGCTGGCCCTCCCGGTGCAACTCGAAAACAAGCTGAAGGAAAACAACTCGAAAACAAGAGCTCTAGCAGAATAACCATTGCCCTCAGAGGAGAAATCGGGACCATCTGGACCAAGCTGAAAACAATTCTACAGAAGATCCACGTAGAAGCGGTAACAAATAAGGCCAAATTGGAGGCCTATATGGAATGTGCGGCTAAACAAATGTCACAGCGGGCACCCACTTACGCAGAAACGCCGAGGAAACCTACAAATGTACAGACCAAAAGTCAACCGGTCCAAAGAAAAACCCTTCTGCCCACACCCAACAAAGTGGTTGTACGACCAGTAGGGAATGAACAATCCACCAGTGAGGAAATAAAGGAGAAAGTCACAGACAACTTGAAAGAGGACTTCGGCGCAACTAGAATCAAAGCTATCCGAAAAACCAGGAACCCCGGAATAGTTGTTGAAACTGCAACCAAAGAAGAAGCACAGGAGATAATAACAAACCCTAAGATCTTCACCCTAGGCCTTACCGCGGAGGCCCCCAAAAGAAAAGGGCCATCTGTAATCATTTTTGATATTGACCAGGACATGACATCTGAAAGTCTAAGGGAATAGATATACAGGAAAAACCTCCGAAACGAATCACCTGACAAGGATGAAAAACAGCTGATTATACCCAAGTACAGAATAAAATCTAGAAATAGTGCAAACTGCAACTGGATGGTAGAGCTGGCCCCTGAAGCATGGCAGATCCTACGAATGCAAAACACCATATACATAGAGTGGAGAAGTCACAGATTTAGAGAACGTGTGGATGTACCAAGGTGCTTGCGATGCTGCAAGTATGGCCACACAACGCACATCTGCACTCAAAAAAGAAACAACATGTGGCCACAGCTCTGAAATGGGCCGCAATTACAACAGCTGCCCAAATAAAGAAAAAGATCCCATCTGCACCAACTGCAAATCTCTGAGGTTAGATCATGCTATTCCACACGCGACACAAACTACCCAACCTTCCAGAAAGCTAAGAGTTCATACCAGTCACGAATCAATTATGGGGGATACACCATAAGAAATTTAATAACGGAATCCTAGTGGTGCACCAAATAAACGCGCAGCGGGCCAGAGCAGTGGCCGACCAAGTACGGCAAAACGCTGATGAGAGGCTAACGCAGATGTTATCCTGATACAGGAGCCCTACACTCACACAGGGCAAGTCAGGGCCAACCCGCTCCGATATAAAATTGTACAATGCAAAGAAGACACACCGAGAGCAGCGGTGGTAGTACGGAACCCGGAGATAACCAAGAAAAAATACCACAACTCTGCACGCCATGGGCAGCATGTGCCCATATGATTAACTCTGTTGGCAGCCTCTATAGGATCTTGCTGTACTGCAGACCCTGAATAGAAATAGATTTCGCTATCACTTACCTACAAACGGTGCAAGAAACCCTAGCAGGACAAGGATTCGTAATCGGCGCCAATGTAAACTGCCGCTCCCCTGTCTGGCACAGCACTACACCGGACTGACGAGGTAGCAGGAATGGACAGAGGATTGAAGAGTCCTAGCAAATTCTATCTTCACTGTAAAGAATCAACCCTTCAATCTACCGACATACTGCAACATCCTATGGGAATCAACCATAGACATCATGCTAACCACAAGAAACATAGAAGCTCATGTGACCGATTGGACTGTGCAAAACGACTGGACCACATCGGATCACCGCACTATCACCTTCAATATCAAGAGAACGATGCCAAGACCAACAAATGGCAAATACATGGCGAGCATGTTCGCCATCAAAAAGGCAAACTGGGAGCTCTTTCGAGAACAATTGATCCGCAAAGCACAAGAACAGGAGGAAGTGACCGGACGGGAGAGAGATGGGATGGAAAACGTGGACAGTATGCAGGAGAAAGTCACTATAGGCTCTGCATTATAACCACTGCAGCGGAAATGGCGATGAAAAGGAAGACACCCTCCGTAGGAGCCATGTCGTGGTGGACCCCGAAGTTACAAAGACTACGAAAGCAAGTCCAAATAAAGAGAAAAGAATACCAGAAGGCGCGGAGAACTGGCCACCGGCAGAGGTAGCCTATCTGAGACAACAGTACCAACAACTACGCAATGCCAACACTGAAAAAATAAGAAAGCCTCCTGGGAGCGACTAGTCTCTGCGACCGGAAATGAATACCCCTGGGGGGTGGTATACAAAATAACCACAAATAAGCTCCCCAGGGGGGAAATAACGACAGCAACAAAAACGCCTCAAGGATCCGTCACTACAACATGGGATGATTCAATTATTAACATTCTAAATACAATCATTCTAGAACCCTAGACATCCTTAGTGACAAGCAGAAAGAAATCTCCCAAGCGAACGAGGCATACACGTTGCAACAAATGGAGCCGCCCTTCACCATGGAGGAGCTACAAAATGCTGCAGCACGATGCGAAATAGGAAATGCCCGGGACCGGACCTTCTGGAGCCAGAGCTGATCAAAAAGGCTATGGAACACATACCTCGCCTCTTGCTCAAACTATTAAACTGCTGCCTGCAAGCAAGGAAATTTCTGACCTCCTGGAAAACTGCAAATCTGAAACTCATCCTGAAGAACCCTAACAAGCCACCAGAACAATCAGATTCCTACAGACTGATAACTTTACTGGCTACCCTGTGTAAACTATATGAAAGGCTGCTGCATAAAAGAATTATGAGCCACTACAAAGCCGCAAACCTAGAATCACCAAAACAATATGGATTCAAACCGGAATTATCAACCATAGAAGCAGTCCAATTCAAAGCAACCCAATGCGACAGGAAATACTTCCTAGTCATCGCAGTGGACTTCGCCAGGGCGTTCGACATCCTGTGGTGGCCGAACGTCCTCGGCAGCGCTCCCACCAACAAACCTCTACAAGTGTATAAAGGATTACCTAACTGACCGAAGAATTGAGGTGCTAACACCTTTTCGAAAAGTGGCTCGATGGGTCCGCACGGGCCGCCCACAGGGCTCGGTCCAGGGGCCGCTCGTGTGGAATATTGTCTTTGACGACTTCCTGGCTCAGGACTTGGGCGAAGAGAACTGCCAGGCATTGCTGACGATTTGGTTCTGATGGTGGAGGCGGACTACATCGGTCCTGGAGACTCATGCAAACCAGGCAATACAGGTGATACAGGATTGGGTGAAGCTACACGTGTTGAAGATCTCACCCACGAAGAGGAACTCTGTTCTACTGAAAGGGGTGCTCGACATCCACAGACCACTGCAAATAAAGATAGCAGGAGCAATCATCGAACTTGCAAAACAAATACGATACTTAGGAATTACAATCGACAGTAATTTATCCTTCACTCCTCACGTCATCCACCTGAAAGAAAAACTAAGGAATTGCGCAGCATTAATAGCAAGAGTCTCAAGCAGGGACTGGGGATTAAACAGAAAAACCCTGTCCCTGTACTACAAACCAATTTTCATCCGAGTCATTACCTATGGATCCCCGATATGGTACAAAAAAGCAGGAACAGTAGTAAATAAAAGACACCTGGACACAATCCAGTATAGCATTATGCTCATCATCTCCTATGCATGCAGAACAGTGAGCACGCACGCCATCCACGTCCTGATAGGAGTTCTCCCACTGGACCTGGAGGTGACTCGCTGCGGGCTGATGTATCACTTGGTCTAAGGGAACACCCACTACAATCTATGGACTCACCCTAGAACCAAACAACAACCGCAAAAGAGAAAAGCATAGAATCGTGGCACACCTGCTACAGCTGTGGCAGGACAGATGGACAGCATCAAACAAAGGCGAAGTGACGAAGAGATTCATACCACTGGTTGCCAAGATGTATCCAAAAGTCCCCTTCCGTGGGTTAAATACAACCTACTTACTAACGGGCCATGGCCCATTCAAGGCAAAATTGAACATGAGCCTGAAACATGGCATCATATAATGCACGACTGTGAGTACTATGAGGAACACAGAAGCGTACTAATAACTAAAATACCAAAAAACCAAGAACATCATCTCTTTGACACAGAAGACGACTATGTGGCTGTCAGCCGGTTTGCAGGAGAAGTCTTCGATCGAAGAAGAACGGAAATTGCCATCCACAATGAATAAAAGGACATTCCATACTCGAAGAAAATCTACCACCCCATAAAACTGCAAAGAGCAAGAGGAAATCAAATGAGCATGGAAGAAGACAACCCCGACCGAAGTGAGGCCACAAACTGATCAAAGGACCTAATGGGATCCTACAAAGATCAAAGAAAATAGCAGTGACAAAGAACTTGGTCAGACACAGCCACAGGAACTCCCCGACGAAGATGAGTGCATGCAAACAAACCAATTGACAAAAAACTCGGACTGGACATAAATGCAGGAACTACCTGCGGCACGCCATATGGCGGTCTGAATAGGACTCCCTAGTCCTATTCACCTTTATTTCCCAATCCCCTGGTAGGAGGGAGATGGTTTGCTGTTCCCTCCCTCCCCTGCCACTTCCCGCTTCTGGGGTATATATATATATATATAGGCCAGTAGCTAACCTTTTTCGGGCCTGGAGGCAAAGAACATGTTCGGGCCCCCACTTAATTAATGAAAATTGCAAAAAGGGGAGACAGCCAAAGACGTCGATTGCCTCCGGGCCCGGGCCCCTAAAGGGCCCGGGCCCGGAGGCAATCGCCTTACCAGCCTACATGGTAGCTAAGTCACTGGTATGGGCCTACCCCACTGCTTTTGGGGCCACCTACTCTATTGTCCCCATACTCCTGACTTTTCCCCCCAGTCTTCAGTCTTCCTCCCCTACTCTGTCTATACACCAGCGCATCAACTCCAGGGGCTCACATCTGGTGAGTATGGGCTTGGCAAACCCAGGGTCCTGAGCTGGATATCATGATTCTTCTCTTTCTTGGTGATTCCTCTCTCTCTCAGGGTAATGGGAATTTTTTTTTTTTTTTGCTGGTGCAGCATAAGCCTCAGGCTTCCTTGTACCATATGGCTAATAATGATAATAATGATGATAATGATGATAAAATAATGTCCCACACAATGTCAAAAATTAAAACATGTCCAAATTCAAACCGCGCACGCAAAACTCTTTCGGGTTTTGGGTACCTGGTCTGCCTCCATGAGGCTAAGTGTGGGCAACGTTGTACCCCATCAGGGGATTAGCGTCTAAATGGCCAGAAGAACAACGATACACAACACTACACTTAAAAAATCCATACACTTTTAAATCTCTGGCCTTTACAGTGAACTGTTACACCTACAATGAAAGCAATGCGGAGATGGGGGAAACCCCGGTGCCGCTAGACACAATTACACTTTACACTTAATGATATGAGGGTCTACCCGGTAGCACAGTGGTAGTCTCACTCTCCTCCCCACATGTAGTGGAAAAGACCCCGGTTCGAATCCCCTCGATGACGCAAGGAATTTTAATGGGCTTTTTTCACTCCGTGGCTGAGTTAGTCAGTCTCAGACATAAACAGCAAGTTTTTTTTTTTTTTCCCAAGGAACTGTTTTTTGTCCAAAAAAACAGGCAACTCGACCAGACATGCGCAATTTACAGACAGAAATGCGTGTATATCTAAGAAATTACCCGGTGACCGGAATATAACAGTTTAGTTTTTATTATTGATGTGAGGATTTTGAGAATTGCGCACAGACAGTAGAAAAGACCCGGGCTACGAGAGTACGATATTCTGGACTGGGCAACCTGAGTAGGAGATCAGTGTATTCACTGGTTTTACACTGCCTCCAGTAGATGCAATAAAAGATAGGAAACAGGTCCGGCGCCACGGGCTGAGGCTGAGCACTGGGCAGCAGTTTTCCATGTGATGGCTGATCCCGGGTGGCAAAGAGGCCTCACACTCACAACACATACTAGAGAACATTAGCGCAGCATATATACAGGGTGTCTCAAAAATATTGGTACAAACGTTTAGGGGAGGCAGGTAACATCTAAAGGAATGTGAATCGCATAGGAACCCATAACCGGAAACGTCACGGGAAAGAAGTAGCAGAGGCACAAGAAGCAGAAATGACACAAGGCAGTAATTAGTGGCAAACATTTATTTGACATAATATTAACAATGGAGTACGAGTTGGATGCATTTCATGATGTTACAACAGATGCTCGAAGGTTCCGCCATGAGACGCGATGCATGCATGACACCGAAGCAGCATGGATTGGTGCACACGGTTGAACACACCTGGAGTTTCTTTGACAGTAAAATAAATTTTCTGTTTATACTCCGGGACGACCAAACGGTCAGAGGAGTTCACAAGATAGATGGAATACAAGAAACAGCACCGTATTCAGTAGTCACGGGCTTGAACCCCGGTCACTCAAGGCACGTGTACTTATGCACCTCCGCGCCTGACCACTAGGCTACGGCGGCCTAGAAAGTAGCAGCAGCGCAGACGAGTCTCGCCACGAGATCCATTTCCGTCTCCACAGGCGATTCATACACGATGGATTTGAGGGATACCCACAGAAAGAAATCAAGGCTCGATAAATCAGGTGAGCATGGGGGCCAGGCAACGGATCCACCACGGCCAATCCATCGACGTCCAAAACGCCTGTTCAAATGGTCACTAACACACCGTCCATAATGGGCAGGCGCCCCGTCATGTTGAAACCAAATGTTGCGTCTCACATTTGCTGGAACATCGTCAAGTAACTCTGGTAGAACTTGTTCAAGAAAGATCCGATATTTAGCGGAGTTCATGCGGGATGGTAACAGGTATGGGCCGACTAAGCAGTCACCGACCATTCCTGCCCACATATCCCTTCGGCACAACATGTAGGTTGTCGTTAGCCCACACATGAGCATTGTGCTGATTGAATAAGATTTCCCGAGTGAAATAAGCCTCATCCGTGAACAAAACATAGGCTGGAAAATTCAAGTCTTGAACACTTTCTTGGAGAAATCACTGCACAAAAGCCACACATGCAGGATAATCTTCGGGGAGCAGTAACTGAACCCTTTGGAGAATGAAATAGGTGTAAGGAATCGTCGTGCCAGACACTCCTAAGGCAGAGGCAACGGCACGTGTGCTGGTAGTAGGATTATTCTGGACGGCATTCAACACACTTTCTTCCATGGCGGGAGTTCGCGTCGAACGTGGTCTGCCCCCACTACTCCTGTTACCTCTAAATGACCCATAATCGTACAAATTTTGATGCACACGGGCAAACAAACGGTGGTCCGGTACATGTCTGTCAGGGAAGCATTCTCCATAAATTCGTTGAGCGGCACGTCCATGCCCTCTGCTAATCCATACACTAGGTGCATGTCTGTCAGCTCACAGTTCGTATATCGATGGATGCTCTTCGTGCGGCGACTGCTGCTTGAATGAGTAAACCAGAAATTTTCCCTCTCGCGAACTGATGAACAGCGCCGTGTACCGACTTACGGTGACGTTTCCGGTTATGGGTTCCTATGGGATTCATATTCCTTTAGATGTTACCTGCATCCCCTAAACGTTTGTACCAATATTTTTGAGACACCCTGTACATTAAAAGGACAAAATTCATGGGATACCTGGTTTTTGGGCTGTCACCCTTCTCGTGGACGAAACCACCGCTTGGCATGTATATAGGTACACTGCATCCACGTAGACGGTAATTCGATGTCAATATGGATAAACGTCGTGAGTTAACCGACTTTGAAAGAGGGATGGTAGTGGATGCCCGATGCATGGCTCACTCTATCGCAGAGGTGGTACAGAAATTGCACTATCCCCGACAATATCAAGATTGTTTCGGGAATACGCCATTTTCGGAATAATATCTAATCGTGGGCAGCAATATGGGTGGAGAAAATATGCTGGATGAACATGGCCGACGACTTCTGTCTCTCATTGTTTCAGCCAATTGGAGAGCAACAGTGGTACAAATCACCACCGACTTCAACGAGGGAAGTGCCAGAAACGTCTCCACCAAGACCATCAGGCAATCATTAGCCACAATAGGTTATGGGAGCCGGCGACCCACCAGAGTCCCATTGCTAACACCACGACACAGGACTCTACACCTCAACTGGGTGAAAGAACAACGGCACTGGACCTTGGATGTTTCGAGTCGGGTCTCCTAGTCTGATGAGTCCCGTTTCTATTTATTTCGAGCGGACGGGACGTATCTGGTGGAAAGTGCACGGGTTGGAATCCTGTCGATGACGCGAGGAACTTTTTTCATTCCATGACTGAGTTAGTTGGTCTCAGGCAAAAATAACACAGTTTTTTCTCCTGGAAAATTGGGTTTTTCGTCCAGCAAACAGGAAATCGAACACACGCAATTAACAGACACAATACACATGGGTAGTTAAAATTAAATTTCCAAGTGACCCTAATAAAATAGTTTAGTTCTTTTTTCTGTTTTTTTTAATGATGAGGCACGGAGTTCACAGAAGACAACAGTTGATTTTTTCAATTGAGCTTCAAGCATTGACAAGTGAGTAAAACCTTAACAGCAGCCTTAGCTACTCAAGATATGCGAGTTGTTGTTGTTGTTGTTGTTGTTGTTGTTCGGTCTTAGGTGCATCAGAAACACACCATAATGCGCCCTATATAATAAGTTTGTAAATTGTGTATGTCCTGTGGTCGATTTGTTGTTTTCTTTACGTAAAATCCAATTTGCCGTGAGAAAAAACCATGCTGTCCTCGCCTGAGACCGACTAACTGAACCACGTTTTGGAAAAAGGCCCATAAGAGTTCCTTGCGTCATTTACGAATTCGAACCCAGGCCTTTTCCACCCGGTGTTGGGAGGACGGTGATCATACCACTAGTGCTATGCATGAGGGCGTGAAGTGAGGGAATGTTAATAGATATGTTGTTTTTCTCTTGTTTTAATCCTTCAGGGACTGATGATGAGATCACACAAGAGTCCTGAAACGTCACCTTTGTAATAAGTTTAGGAATTAGGTCAAAGCACAATGCATTGAATCTCAACCTACAGTAGTACTTTGTTTTATAGAACATCAACGTCTTAATTTATATTCTGTCAGTGTATTATATATGTCTGTGCGTGTGTGTGTTTACAGTTTGAAAATTCCAAAATATTTTACAGAGGAAACCGACTCCCTCTGCTTGAGATCGAGTAATCGCATCCTCGATTAAAGAGGAATTTAAGAATTCTTCCGCTCTCAAATAGGATTGGCACCTAGATTTTATAATCTAAAGATTATAAAGGTCATTACCATACACAAATCTCACTACAACGTTTGGAACGTTGGGAATGTTTGGAATTGGATTAAATCACTTATTCGCGTTTCTTTCCATTCCCGCTTCCTTTCAATGAAAGTTTGGACAAATGCGACGCAATGGAGAAAGTATCATAATTCGGGGTACGCCATAGTGGCAGGGAGGGAGGTGCCCGAAGGATCAGGGATATCGGATGGTTCGTTTAGATTGGCTGTTAAAGCGTGCAGGGGAGTCGTCCATGAGGAAAACTCAGAATTCTCTACTGATGCGACGACCAGTAGTTGATGAAATCAATAGCCCTGGTTAAACTAGATTCCAGTTAGCGATTTTCGACCTGTTTAGAATACAACCCATGTTTCACTAGTATTCTCGACATAAGTTTCATATTTCACCAATATTTTCGAACCAAACGTTTATTCGTTAATATCTATAAAATTCTGATAACACAGCGCAATTAGCGTGCCCATGCTGCCAAGCGACTCCACATGGTTGTGGAGGTCCTCTCACCTCGCCTGAACTTACGGCTGCCTTCTACGGGGAAATCGGACAAGAGGAGTGGGAAGGCAATTTATCTCTCAACCAGAAAGCACTCAAGGAGTTCTGGGACAACTTGTGGGGCAGTGAAGTTATGCCTAAAATCCGTGACCAATGCATAGACCTAGAACGGAAGTAAACCATGGACATTCAAAAGATGACAGAATGAGAGATCCGGGAGGAAGAAGTACAACAGTAGAGCAAGAAGTCCAACAAAAGGCGAACCCCAGGGACTGATAACTTCCACAACTATTGGTACAAGAAGTTCAGCTGCACACAGACACATAGTGGAACAGTTCACCCAGACATAAGGCACCCTGACACGATTCCAGAGTCTATGACTCTGGGATCTTGTAAGGAATCACCTATCTGGAGGTTAAGTACAAAGACACCACAAACCCAAATTTCAGCTCAATTACCTGTCTCCCATCCATGAACGCCCTCAGTAAGGGGTAAGGAGGAACCCCAGGATTTTTTAATTTTAATATAATTCAAATAATTTTTTTTCTCGCAAGAGGACTAGGAAATAAAAAAAAAAATGGTTAATTTCATTTTAGAATTGCAGCGAATTTTTTAAGTAAAATTTTATAAAATCGGCTTTCAAAAATTTTGTACATAGCTCTGTGTAGATGCTTTATGGCCTTGCTCGCAGCCATTTCTATACTTTTTAGTTTTTTTACAGTGCCAATACATTTTGCACCCCCCCAGGAAAACTTTATGCGGTCGCCCATGCTCCCAATAATGTACAAGATCCTGTCCAGATGCATAACAATGAAGATATCAGACCACTTGGAGAGCCAGAACATCATGGCTGAGCAGCAGAACGGATGTAAGCAGATGAGCAAAGGATGCAAGGAGTAATTGGCCGTTGATGAGGAGTTAAGGAGCAAGCCTAAAATAAGCACCTCAACCGGTACACGGACTACATTAACTACCGTAAGGCTCCGTGCCCAACAGATGGATGATAGAGACTCTGAAACTGTACAAAGTCAACCCTCACTGACACCCCATTCCTAGAAGCAACCATGGCAAAACAGAGGACCACAATCAAGATCGACAACATTACGACCAGACCGATCCCGATTAGAAGAGGAATTTTCCAATGAGATGCCCTGAGCTAACTATGGTTTTGTCTAGAACACAATTCGCTGTCCACCATCCTCAAAAACAGCAAGTACGGGTATACCCTAAAGAAGGGAGGATGATCCTGTACATCTTCTTTCACCTGATGTACATACCCTATGTGGCCACTTTATTAGGTACACCTACCTAGTAGCGTGTTGAGCCTCCTTTAGCCTTCAAAACAGCCAGAATTCGTCTAGACATGGATTGAACAAGATTCTGAAAACATTGTGCCGGAATGGAGTACCATGCAGACATGAGTGTGTCATGCAGTTCCTTGAGATTCGACGGAGGTGTAGGCCTGTACCGAACAGCCCTTTCCAGCTCATCCCAAAGATGTTCGATAGGATTGAGATCTGTGGACTGAGCGGGCCACTGCAGCAAAGAAAAGTCATTGTCATGTTCCTGGAACCATTCCATAGTGATTCGGGGATTTGTGCACCGGCGCATTATCCTGCTGGACGTAACCATCTGACTGAGGATAAACTGTCAACATGAACGGATGCACTTGATCAGCAACGATGTTTAGGTAGGATGTGGCATTCAGACGTGAATCTATGGGTATCAATGGACCCAACGTGTGTCAAGAAAACATTCCCCATACCATAACACTGTCCCCACCACCTTGCACAGTAGTCGTCAGACATGATGGGTCCATGGATTCATGTTGTTTTCGCCAAATTCTGAGCCTTCCATCAACATGATGCACCAGGAACTTCTACTCGTCAGACCAAGCAACTGTTTTCCAATCCTCGATAGTCCAGTGCTGGCGTTGCTGTACCCTCAGGAGGCGTGCTCTCTTGTTCTTCATTGATAACAAAGGTACGCGATGTGGCCGTCGGCTGTTGTAACCCATTCGCGACAAAGTGCGACTAGTGGTCCGTTGCGATATTTTGTTCTGCGCACCAAGGTTGTATTCTGACATGATGTGCGACATTGTGGCCCGTCTGTTTGCTTGCACAATTCTAGCCATCCTCCTCTGACCTTTCTCATCAACAAGCGATTTTCTTCCACAGGAGTGCCGTTGAGAGGATGTTTTCTGTTCCTTGCACCATTCTCGATACACCCTTGAAACTGTGGTGGGTGAAAAGTTCATGTTTCAGAGATGCTTTGTCCAGCACGTCTTGCACCTACTACCATGCCACGTTCGAAGTCCGTTAGATCACTCATTTTCCCCAATCTTGCTACGCTTTGTACGCTTAACTGATACTAGAAAGGTTATTTCTGCTGCATTTATATCCACAACCGTGTCATGTGACTTGCAACGTTGTGGGACAAACCATTTGTGTGCACAGCAGGGGTATACCTAATAAAGTGGCAGCACAGTGTAGATGACATCAAATTCTATGCGGCAAACCGAGAAGCTACTCCATATCACCGAAGAGTCCAGCACTGACATCAGGATGCAATTTGGCCTAGACAAAAGCAAGGTTCATGGATTGAATCAGCGAAATCCAGTTAACTGAAACTACCAGATGAAGACAGGTGAAGAGATTGAAGCCATGACAGAGGGAAACGATTTATAAATATCTGGAGATGATGCAGCTCAACAGCTAGAACACAAAAAGATCGAAGGGCTTGCCTCATTCAGACATACCATCACACTTACCACACTGAGAAGCCTGCTAAACTCAAAGCTGCATAGCAGGAACATGTTCATGCCATAAGCACCTACGCAGTCTCAGTACTAACATATTCTTTCGGGATTAGCTTGGGAAGATTACGAGATCGATTAGGATATTGATGACCAAAAGCTGCCCAACACCACCCACAGTCAGCCATCGAAGGACCAACCATAGCCCGGAAAGAAGGAGGGAGGGGAATGATTGGCTGACCTCATTGAACAAGAGAAGAAGGCGATTGAGAATCTGCGGGATTGCTTCCAGCATTAATCTACCAAGCCATAAGATAGACAAACGTCACAGAGCACTCAACTTTAACAAGGAAGCTCTACTCACACAGACAGAAGAAACAGAGACAGAAAAATGGGCAAAGAAGGTTCTCCACTGCAGGCACTGCGATCTCCTCCATCGAACCTATGGCTTACGAGCTAGAGGCTGTTCCCCGAAATCGAAAGATTCATGTTCGCCATCCAAGAGCAGGTATATGACACTAGGAACTACAGGAAATACATCACCAAGGACCCCCGGAGTGACAGATGATGCATGTTTACGATGCCACCTGACCCTAGAAATAATCCAGCACATTATCACCGCGAGAAGCATGAATCTCCAGATTCATGGCCAGACAAAGGGCGCAACTTGCGAATAGGTCCATACAATTCGATTTTTCAAAGGATAAAATGCTAATATAAGCGACTTTTAAATTTAAAAAAATAATTAATTCTGTAATCAAGATAGATAAATTTTTATGCATTTTAAGATGAAATTATTTTCTTAATTTGAAAATAACACTTTGAGGCTATGTTTTCGATCGCAAAATAGTTTTAACAAATATACATTATTTGAAACATTATTCCACGCCAGTTATTTAATTGGTTTTTGTTTACTCAGTGTAATATCTATGTGATTGTTTTTAAGAAAACCATATGAAAAATAGAGAAAAATCGAAACTGTCTAGTGCGATTGCATTATTTGTGCGGCCTATCCACCAACCGCTGGCTGAATTATAAATATATTTCGTTAAAACATTACTTGATCCACTTAAGAAACACTTAAGTTTCAAAGAAATTAGCCAATTATATCGCCTACAACACGTTTTTAGTGTCTTGTATCTCTTCAAGGGAATTATCACCTTTAAACCAGAAAAGCAACAAGATCAAAGGAGAAACTATAAATTGCATCCCCCCCACAAGATATCTGAACGTGCTCCATTATCTTAAACGATCAAACCAAACTTGCCATCCGACTTCCTAACTTCTCAAGCACTCCCGCTGTGGAAAACTTAGCGGTATGGTAGCTTCGCTAACACTTCGTCTGTCTCATAGACGCTCTATTTCTGCTGCATGCCTATTCTATAGATATTTCCACGGGCACTGTTCTTCTGGATTGGTTTCTATAATTCCCGCTCTCTCTCTCTCTTCCAAAGCAGTCTAATTTTCTTAAAGAAACCAACGAAAATCATCAAGTCAAGAAAAACACAAAGGTCTTCTAAATAAATTCTCATCTTTGGATTGCAGACAGTTTTTCGCAATTAGGTATCTAATTTTCTGTCCTATCGAACACAGCGGATGACGGTTGGCGCTCTCTATCTTTTAAGTCTTGTATATCAATGTATTTCCTTCTTGTATATCAATGACCTTCTTCCACTGGCTGGAAATCCTATCCATAGTTTTGCAGATGATAACACACTACATCCCAGTTCCAAAAACTTTGCCCTACACAAACAGTAACAACCTTTCGAATATGCACTACCAATTCCTTAAATGCAGATCTCCAGGTAAAACCTGTATGAAGGACTACCCTGATTTCTAATCTCTCTTGGTATAAGCACATCACAAATATTGCTTCCTCTGGGTCTAAAAAAACTTGGGTTTTTTTTGCTCTCGGCGTTACTTTTCTTCCAAACAGCACAGCTGTTCACTCTATACAAATCGCAAATCCGCCCAACAATGGAATATTGTTTCCACATCTGGGGTGGTTTCCCGAAAACATCTCTCAAGCTTCTAGACTCCATTCAAAAGTGGGCACTCAGGTTAATTAATGACCCATCTCTTACAAAGTCTCTCCACTCTCTGTCTCATAGAAACTGTTTCTGCTGCATTCCTATTCTATAAATACTTCCATGGGCACTGTTCTTCTGAATCGGCTTCTATAATTCCCGCTCTCTCTCTCTCTCTCTCTCTCTCTCTCTCTCTCTCTCTCTCTCTCTCTCTCTCTCTCTCTCTCTCTCTCTCTCTCTCTTTCTTCCAAAGCAGTCCGCAACCTGTGAACATTCTTTACTGTCCAATTTCAAACTCACAGAACGAACGTTTCTTCTTCCTCATTCATTCCTTCAGCTTTCGTTTTCTGGAATAACCTTCCTTCACGCATATTTCCTGAAAAGTACAATCTATAAAAATTCAAATCTAATATCGATAAGTAT